>NC_137209.1:3836917-4056917 GCF_960531495.2 Zeus faber
ACAGTCTTTTGACCTCATCACACATGAGGTCAATCTAAAACAGTCCACAAAATATGTATGAATAAAGGGGAAGAAGATAAATAAAACATAAAAGTGTCCAACACAGACTGGTCGACCCATCGGATCCTACAGCTGGACCTTTCCCTACTGTTGTTTAGTTTCTAGATGGGTGTGATGTGTTGAAGAATGAAGGAGTGACCGCTGACACTGACTCGAATAAAATAATGATTTTATTACACAAATCAGCATCAAACCAGACTTGCCATGGATGTCCTGGGAGAGACCCGAGCCAGAAGGAATCTCTCCCAAGTGACGCTCTGCACTCGCTTTTAAAGCTGTACAAAGATAACATACCACATCTGGTTCCAATCCATAGGTGCCCGCTCAGCCTGTCCTAAATGTAAACCTTTCCTCCTCTGGTCGAGCTGGAAGAATCAACAAAATTCCTCTCCCATAGGACCTCTCAATAGACCCATTGTTGTTTTCGTTCTTCGTATGACATCGAGGCAATAAATCTAATACTAACATAGTTAATATTATGACCGCACTATATCTCAGCTTTGGGAGCTCAGTAACCTATTCACCTCAAACCTTCCAGACACCTCATATTCCCCCCTTCGAGACTACACAAAGTCTCGACAGAGAGAAGAGTAATTGAACATACGATGTTAATTGGCTTAACAGAAATCACTTAATAACAAACACAATTGGTTATAATATACCCCTCTGACCATGCTTAGTCATAGCAATACAGCAAATTTGTGGAGTGTGAGAGCGAAAAACCCATCTGGCAGCTTCATTTCTTAGAACATCCATCAATCAATCAAGACAGGAAAATTCTCTCACGGTCCCTCTGCCCCAGGCAACCACCTAAGGTGCTCCAAATCAATTAACAGAAAATGACGAAGGGTTTAGACTACTGTATAGGATGTTACATATAATTGCATACATTAAGAGCCTCAGAAATAAATCAAAAATTTGTCCAAAGTCAGGCTGGTCGACCCATCGGACCTTCCAGTGGACCTTTCCCTGCCTAGCACCAATGTCCCTCAAAAACAGCAAAAAAAAGAAAATACCTGAGGTCTCAATGTATTCACTTCATCCTACTACAGACAACTCAAAGAAAACAATAGCAAATCAAAGTAATATGTCTTGCTAAAAATATCTAGCGTAGAGTACAGGATATTTATCAATAATACAGGTTACATTGTAGTAAACAAACTCCAATATTATAAAAACATTCAGGACAAATATGTATGTACTGAACTGTTGCTTTTAAACACCATCAACTTTTAATGATATTTCACTCGACACTCCTGATCATGATGTCTTCATTCAGGGTCCGCCGTCCATTTTCGAGTGTCCATGTTTGAATGTTCAAGTCCATTAGGCTGTTAGGATCTCTGGACACAGCCATCCTCTGACTGGTTCTGAAAGAAAGAATCACCAGCCAGTATCTTGCACAAACATCAAATACAGTATAATAATTTCACTTTTGCATTATACTTTAACATTATTCCAACATATGATTAACTTTTTCCTTTCCCCCCTTTGTCCATGTATTTCCCTTGTTAACAATAGTGTTGAGTAAATGATGGAATCAGATATTCAAAATGGGTATTTCTCTGCTAGTGTTAGCTCCTCCTTTATCACTATTTCCTCCTCATCTTCCCCGACGTCCTTACCACCCAAGAGTGGCATCTGAACACTTTCTCCCGGCATTACAACTCCTACCCATCTCAATATCATGGCCTTAGCAAAGGTCAACACCACCGTACAAAAACAAAACATCACACAGTGATAAAAGAGCAGCTCCCATAACCTGAGCTACTATAGCTCCTAATGGTCCTAATTTGTCTTGCAGCCAAGCATTAGCTGACCACCCAGCTCCTTTTGATGGCCCAAACGCATCCCGTATATGTTTTAACGCATCTATGATGTTAGTCATATTGTCAGAGCCATCAGGAATCAACGTATAACAGTCATCTCCGGTTAGATTTCAAGCCACGCAAAGGCCACCTTGTTTGGCCAAAATATAATCAAGAGCCATGTCGTGTTTCATCAACGTCAATCGATGACTCCTCTGTGCGTTTGACAAATAATCAAAACCTCTTATGGTCTCATTTGCAAACCCTTGTAGAGTATACGTGATATTATCAATATGATCAGCTAAGAATGTAACCCCGTACCATGGAAACAATCCTATAGCCCATTTTTCTCCTAAAGATATCCTCCAATGATAAGACTCCAAATTGTGAAATTGTGCCAACTCTCTTTTCTTCCTACTTTTGGCAGTCTTTGCAGAATCACCCTCATCTGTCTTTTGTCCCTTCTGAAGGACAAAAACATCATAAGGAAGTTTCAACTGTGCCATATAGCAACATCCAGTCCATCCATACGGCAGAAATAAGTATGCTTTATCTCCACATACCCACCAAATATCTTTGAATGTTCCTATAGTCACATTACCCGGTAAAGTTTGATTCTTTATGCTCAATGTTTTACTGTGACGACTATTTGGCGCATGAAAGGTCACTATAAATTTCACCAGTTGTTCTTTCTATACCTTTTCCAAATTCCATCATGTAGATTTCACATTCTGATATCCCCATAAACATACCATCTCCTTCATGAGTGTCATTAGAACAAAAGCAGTCCATACCTTTTGCAGGTGTCACTTCCATCGCTTCAGGTGTTGCTGTTCTAATATCTTCATACTTATCAAGAAGATTTAAATATGGCAATTCTCTCAACCAGGAACACTTACGTTCAGGTCTAAATAGCTTAACCGACAGAGCCATCCATACATCATTGGCTGCTTTTTGTCTGAATAGCAGCCACGATAATGCATTACTTTGACATTCAGACGTCAAAGGTTCCGGTACTGTCTCTAGAATTGATGGCCATGTGCCCGGAGCTGGAACTTTCACTACACACGGACAATTGGAATTAGTAGTTATTCTAACGGAGTGAGTTATCTGTTGGAACCACAGATTTCTCTTAGCCCATGGGTCTGTTATTTGCATCGCCGAGGAATCAAACCCATATGCTTTCCACTGGGTTTCTCGCTTCTTTAAAGCATGAAGATGATCAGTCATGTCTTCTGATGTCCACTCTGGTTCAAGAAAATCATTGACCACTTTTGTCATCGTCATCTGAGCTTTTTCTCCTGAATTACTATCAATCTCCTCAGCAATTGGCTCTCTAATTACAGAGCTCTCCTTGCTATTATTTAACTTAATTTCCAACTTCGCCATAGTCTTCTGGGTTATATTTATCCACTTCTCAGATGATGGGGATGTAGCGATAGTTGTCAGTGTCTTATCTACAGACATTTTAGATACCAAAGAGGTCATCAGTGTTTTATAGGTGGTGGATCTCATCCTCACAACCTCTCTTGTATGATTACCGAGAGTTACAGAAGTAGAAGTTGTCATCATCGTAGTAGTAACATCATTTTCTGCCAATGTTGGGGCTAGAGTGGTAACTGACAATGATACGTTAATACTACTAGTTATTCCCCGAGCTAAGGAAGTAGATGTCCTCGGTCCAACAGTCACCCTTGGTGTGACTAGTTGTTTTTGGGTTTCATTAGCAATCATGCTTACTTCTTTAGTAACCAGACCTTTTACTACCAGCAATATCTTACGAGTTCTGTATCCCGCTTCCCAATAATTTTGTCTTGGGACGTATTTAAACTCTGGATCCAAATATGTGCATGTATATTCTCCTTGATCTTCCCATAGTACATTATGTACTACTAGTGAACAGTCATTTTTAACTTTAACCCCTCTCCTGTCATTCATCAACACAAACTTTCGTTGATTGCGAGGCACACTGCTAACCTCAGGTACTGCTAGCACTATGTCTTCACCGCGTGCATTTTTCCATTTGGGGGAGATATTTCCACCAGTATTCCATTTACTACATTTACATGGAAGGTTAGCTGTATTTCCTAATTTAGTTCTAATCACTGTATTCACTGAAATTGAAGTTGTTGGAATCATCTGAGGCACAGCAGTAGTTAACTGCAATTCCTCTGTAACATTGGTGAATTTCAAACCTAACAAGGCAGACGTCTGCTTTGTCTCTTCAGTTGGTGGGGGAGTTGATACTTCAGTTATTAATTTTCCTATTTCTTCAAAAACTGTGGGCTCTACAATTTTACTTTCATTCAAAACCACAAGAGTCACAATTTTATATCTGTAGTCAGGCTTTCTTTGCACTCCATCTTCTCTCACAATCACAAATTTAGGATCAAAATAAGAACACTTGTAGTCTCCTTGATCTTCAATCTGGGGTCTACGTAGATAAAGACTACAGTCATCCTTCATCTTCAGCCTTCTTCGATCATTTAGCAACACATACTTCTGTAGCGGTGACGTTCCCGACAAGTCAATTACCTTCCCACGGTTATCTTCCCACTGGACTTGAACTTCCCCTTTTTCATAATTTTCTTTGGTACACTGACATGGCAGCTGAACTGACTTTCCCAAAATCACTTCAACTCTAGTCCTCGTATCGTTTTGGTTTAACCCTTTTTCGAGATTGTCTTGGACTCCTGGGTCCAACTGGGTTGGTACACTTTCCTGGAGAGGTGTCACAGCCCTCTGGAGTCTTTGACAATTCATTTTTCTCTGGGATTAGACTCTGTTGTGTCTGGGACATGTTGTAAATCAATGTCACCGAAGTGTCTTTCTTGCTCAGGGACTGACAATTCATACCTGGGATCATCAAAAGTGTGCTCATCAACATTAAGCACACCCACATCATCGCCAATCCCTTCTTCTGGGTCTTGACCTCTGAGGTCCTCATGAACCTCTGTTTTTTCAGCAGCTTCTGTTGGCTCTCTTGAGCTTTCAACATTTCTGCTCAGGGATCGTGGCGCCTCTTCGTTTGGCGCTCTAACACAATGCGATAAATGGTACCATGTAGGAGAACCTTCAACCTGAACCGCAGTTCCTGTACTGCGAACAACTTTGAATGGTCCTTCGCGGCGTTCGTTAAACCATTTCCTCCTAAACACTTTCACGAATACCTTGTCTCCAGGTTGCACCGCGTTCCTCTTTTGCTCATCAAGTCTCTCTAGCACCTCCTCTTGTTTTTGCCTGTCAGAGACATATGTGTGTATTTTCTTATGCAGTGTAGCCATGTAGTTAACATACACTCGCATTTCATCTTCTAAAAGGGCTAAGCTTGGACCCTTTCCACTTGTGCGCAAACATGGTGTTGGCATCCGTCTACCCGTGGCTAACTCATGGGGTGTCATGCGCAAATCACGGAGCCCACTTGAACGGCACACCATTAATGCCAACGGAAGCGCCTCTACCCAATTCAGACCTGTGTGCTGACAGATTTTAACAATGCGATTTTTCAGCACACCATTCATTTTTTCACAAACTCCTTGGCTTTGTGGATGATAAACAGCTCCTAAACGTTGTTTAATTCCCAATTTTTGCAGAATTAATTTTACTGTTCTATCCACAAACTCTTTCCCATTATCTGAGGATATCCGATCTGGAAGTCCCCACCTGCTTATGACCTCACGACACAAGAACTTGGCAACCGACTGAGCATCTTTACGCTTGGTTGGACATGCCTCAGGCCACCGTGAAAATCTATCCACGACGACTAGCATGTATCTTTTACCTCCTATTGGTCTTATCATGTCAACAAAATCCACAACCAACTCACGCATAGGACCTGTCGGAGTTGGAATGTGACCGAGTGGACTCAACACACCCCTCCGAACGTTATTTTTAAGACAGATTGTGCATCTGCCTATGACATAATCAATTTGCTCAAGCAAGTACGGTGCCCAAAAACCATACTCTTTCGTGATCTTTCTCCTTACCTCCCCCCTTGCAACATGGGCTAACCCATGTGCTTCCTGAATCATCAGACCTAGTAGGTCAGGGGGTGCTACCATCAGTCCTTCATGATTTCTCCACAGACCAGTAGAATCTTGTGTGGCCCCTCGGGCCAACCATAATTGTTTATCGATGGCTGACGCCGCCTCTTGCATCGCGATCACATCTCTGAGCGTGATTTTATCTTCCAAGTCCACTTCATGAGTGACCAGAAGAACCTTGCCTGCTTTGTTTGCTCCTGTAACTGCTTTAGCAGTCTCATCAGCCGCTTTGTTACCTTGTGTGACCCTTGACGTGTCCATTTTGTGTGCTGCACACTTAGCTACAGCTATTTCCTTTGGTTTCATCATTGCATGCAACAATTTCATTATTTGGGCATGATGCTGTATCGAAGAACCATCGGTTTTCTTAAATCCTCGATTTTTCCACACTGATCCAAATAAATGACACACATTATGTGCATATGCCGAATCTGTATATATTGTCACTCGCTTGCCTTCGGCCAATAGACAAGCTTCAGTCAGGCCCACAAGCTCAGCAAGCTGTGCAGAAGCAGGTTGTGGTATTACTTCTGCTTTCTCAACAACAAATTCAGTTCCCTGGGCTTTGACTACTGCATAACCAGCACTCAATGTGTCTCCTATTCGATAGCAGGACCCGTCAGTCCAATACTCCACATCTGACACATGAAGTGGGAAAGCTTGCAAGTCTGATCTGAGCTTTGCATATCTCTCTACTTCCTGAATACAATCATGTGGCTCTCCATCCCCTGGTGTTGGTAAATTATCAGCTGGATTTACCGTGACGCATCTTACTAAGGTGACATCTTCCTGCTCGAAGAGCCTATGATAGTCTCTTAGCCTAGACATAGTCAATGTACATTTACCGAAGTTCAAAAGATTTCTGAGACTATGATGGGTAAGAATTGTCACTGGGTAACCCATAGTTACTGATGATGCTTTCTCATACATTAGATAAACTCCCACCATTGCTCTGTAGCACAGTGGTAGCCCCAATTCTACTTCTGAATAGGCAGTAGAATAATACGACACAGGTTGAGGACTTGTCCCTGTACCTCTTGGCTGACAAAGAACTGCACATGCATATTTGCCTCCAGTGGACGTAGCCACATACAGCAAAAAGTTCCTAGAGTAGTCTGGCAGCGCTAGTGCTGGAGCTTCTTGTAGCCTCTGTTTGATCGTTTCAAATGCCATAAGACCTTCCTGGGTCCAGGTGAGGTTACAATGGAGTTGAGCATTCCCAGTTTCTTTTATCATGGCTCTCAAAGGCCCTGTTAGGCAGGCATAATATTCTACCCAGGCTGAAGAATATCCCGCAATGCCAAGAAATGTCATCATCTCTCTGACTGTTCTAGGCTTTGGTGCCGTTCGAATGGCTTCCAAATGACTCTCAGAGATGCTTCTGTGTCCATGGGTTATTGTTTGACCCAAATAAACAACTTTTTCTTGACAATACTGTAGCTTCTTCTGAGAGGCCTTGTGACCTTTGTCTGCCAATTGCTGTAACAGTTTGATTGAATCCTCATGGCATGTTTCCTTATCCGGTGAACAGATGACGATGTCGTCCACATACTGAATGACAGTACTTTTCAAGATCTGATCAATTCCAGCCAAGTCATCCTGCAATACTTTATTGAAAATGTGAGGGCTGTGTTTGAATCCTTGAGGGAGCCTCTTGTACTTGAAGGTTTGTCCTTTGTACGTGAACCCAAACAATCCTTGACTTTCTTCGCTCAATGGAACACTGAAAAATGCTCCACACAAATCCAACACTGTGAAGTGTGTAGCCTCTGGAGGAATTTGGGCTAACAAGGTATGTGGATCTGGTACATCTGCTGGAAAATCCTGCACCACTTCATTTATCGCTCTTAAATCATGTACCAAGCGATAGGACTCATCTGGTTTCTTTAAAGGCAATATAGGCGTATTGCTCTGAGGATCTAAACATATTTCCACTACACCTGCTTTTAACAGTCCTTCAATTTGTGGTTCAATCCCTTTGATTGCCTCCTCCTTTAGTGGATATTGGTTCTTCCAAGGAGGTTTGGTTCCTGGTCTCAGTTCAACTCTCACCGGTTGGGCTGACTTCACAAGTCCGATGTCCGTACTATGTCGTGACCACAAACATTCTGGAATTTGTTGCAGCATCTCCTCTCTCATGCTGTCTGAGTCCAATTTAGCGCTGAACATTGACTCATGTGTCATCTGTATCACTTGTGGTTGTCCTTGTCCTTGAGCTGAAATCATGATTTTCATGAACTTCTGTTCTTCACTTATCCAGATAGCAAGATTCGCCTTTATTGGTGAAAAAATGGCTTCCTCAGCTTCTGCCATCATTTCTCCTATTTGCTTCTGCTCAAATCCTTCAGCCACCATTAAAATCACATGTGGCACACTTTTCACAATGTCAAACTCTTTCTCAAGATATTCATTGGTGTTTATCTTCATAGCTGCTCCTTGCGGTCCCACAATTATGCAGCATGAGGTCAGCTGAACATGCTTCGGTTGACTACTCAACCATTCTTCTGGATCCAATTGGTCAGCTTTCTTGAAATATTTCAACGTGCAATGATGTGGATACTCAGGGGGCTTAGCATCAGGCATATTTGCCACAATGAACTTCTCCCACAGCTTGGCTGGCTCTAATAGCTCTGGACTAAGATTTCCAATCCAATATACTGAAGAAGTCTCGGTCTCTGGTGCGCTAAATAATTGGTGGTAGACATCAGGTGGCACATCCACCAGACAGCCGTCCGGTGTACACCGTATTGTGCAATTTAGTTTGCACATAGCATCTCTTCCCAAGAGTGCAATGGGCGTATGTTCTGACACCAAAATAGGTAGTGTGATTTTCCGATTTCTACAGCAGAGCTCAATTGGTTTTGTGAGAGGAATCAGCTGTTTCACACCCTCAAACCCGATTGTCCGTACCAATTGGTCAGACATGGGGAGATGTATAGCATCTTCAGGCCGAACACAGGTGAAAGCTGCTCCGCAATCTGCCATTACTTCCAATGACTTATCATTTATTTTCACCTCTATTTTTGGATCTTGCTCCGGCCCTGATACTACCAGCTGACACCTCCCTTTCGAGTCTTCTGGGCACCCCTAGAAACCAGGTTCTGGACCCCTGTAAGGGTTCGCTGGTCCTCTGGGTGGCTGTGGTTGTCCTCTGAAGCCTCCTCTGAAGCCTCCTCTGAAGCCTCCTCTGAACCTGTAGCA
Source organism: Zeus faber (assembly GCF_960531495.2). Classification (NCBI taxonomy): domain Eukaryota; kingdom Metazoa; phylum Chordata; class Actinopteri; order Zeiformes; family Zeidae; genus Zeus; species Zeus faber. Next base: position 3,846,030 of record NC_137209.1, read on the forward strand.
GTCACGTACAAAATGACCTTGTTGTCCACAATTATGACACGCTCCTTGAGACTGTTGGAAATTTCCTCCTCTTCCTCTTCCTAAATTTCCTTGGCCTCTTCCTCTCCATGTTTGTGGTTGGTCAAAAACTGGCTGTGGAAAGGAGACAGTGGGGACCACAGGTGGTAGAACCTGAATCTGTTCTTGCTGTGGTTGTGGTGGTACTTGATTTGATTGTGACTGGCTCTGCATAACCACAGCTTGTTTCTTTTCCTTCTTCTTGTTATCCACCAACTGTATTTGGTTGAGTTTTCTGAGAGTCTCCTGGTCCTGTTTCTTCTGGTCATGCTCCTTTTTCCGATATAGCTCTACTTGATGTGCTATGTGGTCCGTATAAACACTTTTGGTCATGCTTCCAAGACCAACCACTTCGGCCAATTTGCTCCTCACTTGTAGAGGCAGCCCCTTCTGTATTTTAGCTCGGAGAATCGATTTCTCCATTTGATTCAGTTCTGGATCATTTCCTGTGACATTTCTCCACACTTGATGAGTTCTTGACACATAAGCTCTTGGATTTTCCTGTGGGCCCAATGCCTCGATAAAGATGTTGTCCGGGTGTACGTTTGTTGGAAAAGCATCTTTCAATGCTCTCCACATCCGACCTCTGCTTGCAGCAAACAATTCTGGGTCATATACAGCAGTTGCCACGTATCTGTTAAGGCCTGCCGTCTGCAGGATCTCTTCCATAGCTGGGACTCCAATGAGGCTAGCCAGAAGTCTCTTAATATCTCCCATGGCAGGCTGTGTTCCCACCAAAACCTCTTCCAGCTTTGAGATCCATGGATGTGCTCCATCTTGAAGCGTGGGTAACTTTTCAAGTATGTTAGACATATCTGTATTCTGCCAAGGCTTGTATTCTAAATTTTGTCCTCGAATTATCACTGGACACATTTTGTTGGGTCTCTTTCCTTTTCTTGGACGTAACCCATACCTCAACGTGTCTGGCTTTTGAGGCTTTTTCTTCTGGAGTTTCTTCTCTGTTATTTGCAATTCGTGTAATTGCCTTTCCAATACTTGTTGAACTTCTGGACAGGTGGAGTCACTTATGTCCTCCAGGCATCTGTCTATACTCCTCTCAATCTCTCTTAAAATCATGCGTCTGTCATCTCCTACCACAGTGCTGGCTGCTAATGGTTGAAAACAGGAAGGACCTTCTTTCTCCGATTCTTCATCGCTTTCACCCTGTTCACTTTCATCAGTGTCGTCCATTCCTGGTGACATTTTCCTCACTGGTCGATCTCCCTTTTTCTCTGCTTTAGCCAACATCCGTCTGACTGCTGGGTCGTATCCTCCAATAGCTTCGTCAGAGTCACTCCCAATCTTTTCTCCTATTTCCAGACTTCTGACTCGTTGTTGGCTTCCCAGACGGTTCCTTCTCTTGGTATTGTTGGAGCTTGGATACATCTTTATGGTTGTTGTAGCCTTGCCCATTTCTATTATTTGCTCATCTTCATCTTTGCAGAGATAGTTGCCTTTCTGTGTAATCACTGGGAGCTGGGGATAAACATCAGTAAACTTCACCTCCTTCTCATAAGGCGGGGGCTTCTGTAAAGATGCTGTATGTGAGAAGGGCGTGGTAATCTTCTCCATCAATTTTTCTGTTTCCTTTTCATTCTTCTTTATTTCTTGTCTACTTTGTTCTCTTTTTTCCTTTGCAGCTTCGAACCATGTCTGTCCCTCCTTTGCAAACAGTTGCAGAACGCCAAGTTCTGTTTGTCTTTTCTCCGTGCGTCTCTTTCCTTTCTTGCCTTTCTTTTGATTTACCTTATATGTGGACACAAGCACCTGCATTGTTTTAATCACATCCGGGTTAAGAGTTCCTTCAACTGGCCATGGTTGTTCAATGTCCGGCCAACGCTTGCTCCATTTTCCTGATATTTTTGCAATATCTTTAATAAGGGGATTGTTCTTTTGCACTACGTCAATAGGAGTGATTACTTTTGTAATTTTAGTATCCATTTTTGACATCCTAATGACTCTCTTATTTTCTTTTATTGTAAATCAAATTGAATTATTTTAAAAATGTCTTTATAAAGCACCGTGTAATCACACTCAACCAACAACAGCTGAATTTGCCAACCCCAAAGGAGACCAATCGCTTCCCACTTGTAAAAGCCAATTCACTTGTTCACCATCTGATGCATCTGATCACCCTCATTTATGTTCAATTATCAAAATTACATCAGTGTTCATTCTCAAAACAGCATAGATAAATCATACCCAGATAATGAAACCAATATTCACCGAACAGTATTTAAATCAAATCAGCTTTTCCATATGTGATCAATCAATTAATCAATAATACTCCATTAATTAGGCAAATGCCTTAATTGGTCAGTCTGTTGCCAAGTCTCTCACTAAATAATTGCAAATGCAATGTATGAAAAATAACTACTACAAACCCATATGTGAAGACAAGCTAAACACATTTATTATAACTAATATTTATAGGTATATAGGTAAATGCAGGTGAGGTCTGTTGAAAGAGTTTGTGGATAAAACCGTACTGGCCTTTAATTGGTTTGGATGGATTCAGGATTCCAGAACGTTGTCATCCGCAAGCCTCAGTGTCTGTAAAGATCTGCCAGATGTCTTGTCATCTGCCCTATGGATGATTCAGTTCAGACTCATTCCATCTTCTCTGTCTTTCCCCCAGCTTTCACTCAGCATAGTAAAAGAGAGGAAGAAAGAAAAAAGAAAAAGAACAACAGAAGAGTTCAATGCCTTAGGCTCACTCTAAATTCTTATACACACTGTAATACAATTCAGTGTGACATACATTATCAGCTTTTTATTTTGCGCACACTTGAAATAAAGCAATGGTTACTTTTAATCATGCAATGCATTTAAAGTCCAAAGAGTATATTAGTCAATCTGATATCACCTTTAATTAGTTATTTTTATTCTATTTATCTATTTATTTTTATTTTATTTAATTATTTTTATTCTATTTATCTATTTAATTGTATTTTATCCTTTTTATTCTTTCTTCTAACTACTGAGAGAAAAGAGTAGAGAGGGGGCTCACCAGCCCCTCTTGTCAGGAGGAGTTAACTAAATTCCACTCTTGTGTGAAGCACCACCCCTTGCTCCACCTCTTATGTTTAGCAAAGACTTCCAGTATGGACTGGTCGTCAGCGAGTGAACATCCTGTTTTGGCTCCCGTAGGGACAGCCCAGCTCAATGCAGTTACACGCACTCGTAAATCAAAGCTGTTTTCTCTCAGCAGTCGAAACACAAAACCTCTTTTCTTGCATCAAGAACCAGAGTCTCCCTTCACCCCAACAAGACCATCTGCTCTTTTAACCAGACAGGACTCACAGAAATCACCGCCACACACACCCCAAGCACAAAAAGAAAAAGAAAAAACCCACACGCCAATCAAACAAATCACAAATCCTCCGTCCAATTCAGAGCAGGAGATTTTCTTTTCTTTTCTGGATGTGTTCATGTATGTGTAGGCAGACTGTGGCTCTAGTCCTTCAGAAGGCTCATTTTGTTATCAACTATATAAAGTCCTGTAAAGGTTCATATCCTTTATCAAATGCACAAACGTCCTTGGAAAAAAGGCTCATATATATTTATCAAACGTCCTCAGAGAAAAAGGCTCATATATATTTATAAAAAGTCCTTAAAGAAAGGCTCATATATTTTTATCAAAAGTCCTTAAAGAAAGGCTCATATATTTTTATCAAAAGTCCTTCAAGAAAGGCTCATATATTTTTATCAACTTTACAAAGTCCGTATACAGGCTCATATATGTTTATCACTAAAGGGGCAAGAAATGTTTCTCTTTATGTATTATTCAACTGCTGACCACATATGTATACCTATTTAATAACACATATATTCTATATCACATACACATACACAAAACATTACACAAAGCTCTTCTACCTCTGCAGCCGCGGCACTTTCACACTCACACACACAAAAAGAAAAAAAGAAAAAGGTATGTCTGACCAGCAGAACATCTAATCCCCAGAGACTTCAACAGCGCTTAGCTTTATGTTTTAGGTCGACTCATTTATACTTTTCTAATTTCATCAAAATTTTCACTTTGGCCAGACTTTTAAAATTTTACTTTGGCCACACTTTTAACAAATTCTTTTTAATCAGATTCTCTCATCATGCATGTTCACTAGTTCTCCAGAGCAGGTTCTGCCCTGTTTTTCCTCACTTTTCTTTACAAACTTTATTTTTTCATCTTTTGAGCCTTTAACTTGTAACTGTTTTTATTTCACTTTATCCTTTTCATCTTACTTTAGCTCAAACTTTATTTTTCATCTTAAGCCTTTAACTTGTAACTCTTTTTATTTGACTTTATCTTTTTCATCTCACTTTAGGCTTTTAACTTTTATCTCTTTTTCACTTTACTTTCTTCTTTTTCATCTTTATTCATATAATTTTATTTTGAGTCAATTCCCCTGGCCAGGGTTATTTCCTCTTGTTTTTTCCTACCTAGATTTGACTATATTATATCTTCATTCGGCCAACTTTCACACAGCATTTAATGTACACATGTCTTACTGTTTAACGAGATACGGGCCCTGTCTTCGTTTATCTTGCATGGTTATTTAAATAACTTTTGGCTACTAGTTCTGCCATTCTACAATTACTTTTTATTTCTACTTTCTCAACATCTTTTAAGCCTTTAACTTTTCTCATCTCTATTCTCTATTTCAACTCTTAACTTTTATTTCTCTCGTCTCTATTCTCTATTTCAACTTTTAACTTTTAACTTTTATTTCTCTCGTCTCTATTCTCTATTTCAACTTTTAACTTTTAACTTTTATTTCTCTCGTCTCTATTCTCTATTTCAACTTAATTCTCTTTTTCTTCACCTATTATTCTCTTATTCCCCTTATTTACTTTTACATCTTAATTAACCCCAATTTAGACGGAAACTCACTTCACACATCAACACATCATCTCCATCCCCGCATAATCTCAGTGTAGTCTCCCTGCCAAAAACATACTGCTCCAGCCCACATAACAGCTCAATTTTGTGAGAGGTCACTCACCCTGAGAGCGGCAGTTCGCTGGAGCATGCAGCATCGGCAGATGAGGCCCAACAGATCCTGTTCGTGACGCCACTTTGTAGTTTAGTTTCTAGATGGGTGTGATGTGTTGAAGAATGAAGGAGTGACCGCTGACACTGACTCGAATAAAATAATGATTTTATTACACAAATCAGCATCAAACCAGACTTGCCATGGATGTCCTGGGAGAGACCCGAGCCAGAAGGAATCTCTCCCAAGTGACGCTCTGCACTCGCTTTTAAAGCTGTACAAAGATAACATACCACATCTGGTTCCAATCCATAGGTGCCCGCTCAGCCTATATCCTGTCCTAAATGTAAACCTTTCCTCCTCTGGTCGAGCTGGAAGAATCAACAAAATTCCTCTCCCATAGGACCTCTCAATAGACCCATTGTTGTTTTCGTTCTTCGTATGACATCGAGGCAATAAATCTAATACTAACATAGTTAATATTATGACCGCACTATATCTCAGCTTTGGGAGCTCAGTAACCTATTCACCTCAAACCTTCCAGACACCTCACTACCTAATAGAATCTAACACGAGAAATAAAATATAAAACATTGAACTTCTTCCCAGATAACATTTAAAACAAACAAGAAACAATTCTGACAGTGCATTGCTCCAGGAGCGATTGACAGGGAAAACCCCATTTGTCTTAGAGGGAAAAAACCTGCCAACATCCGTATTATTGAACGGGCATTCACTCACCACCTGGACCATTTACAAAAAAAGAGCAAACAAAAAGTACAGAGTAATTTCTTAGGAGCAATGTTTCCCTGGGTGTGATACTGGATCTCGCAGCTTTTTAGCTCTTAACCTCATGCGAGGTGTGCTGACTCCACTGTGTAGATCTTTCTTTCTCGAACCCTGGTCAACTAGATGCAGTCATCGTTTTCACCGCTTTCAGCCAGACCCAGTGGGAGACTCTTACAGCCTTACCCGACGGTGGGTTGATTCGCTCTCCAGCGTGGCCCTGTATCTTTGAGGAGAGAGAGAGACTACCAGAACAGTTAGGATACCATAGTACAATGCGTGAACCACGCGGGTAAGGTCCAGGGGCAGTAAAGGGAGAGTTAAGTGTGAGGTCCAGGGGCGTTCCCCTTTTACCAAAACCTCCACACACACACACACACACACACACACACACACAGTTTTAGAGCCATGGAAATCAGACCTTCAGAGAAGAACTAGAAGAGGATCCATATGATCCGCCACGATTATTTTTATTATGCCAATTATTATTATTATTATTATTATTATTATATTAATTATTTGTATTATTATACCAATTCCAATTATTTTTCAGAAACATCCAAATAAAAAGGGAGTGCGTAGTCTGGGATGGCAAGGACGAGCGAGACGTGTGGTCGCGAGTAATCAAATAGGGCATACCACTGCAGTTGGTCAGGCGTCAAGTCCAATTGGTGTTTTCTAAGTTTGCAATGAAAATGTCATGGTAAACGAGATCTGGGGTCGTTTAGGGTGACGTGGTATGGGTCTTTCGGTGGGACGAAAGGTCGGATGGACTGCAACCAGGGTTTCCATTTGGTGTACAGGGAAAGTATTCCCCTTTTTTCAAGTGTCTCTGGGCATACTCTGCCCCAGTATACATCTTCTTGTTTTCTTTTGTTCTCCGAGGCCTGGTTGGCCTTCCCAAACTTCTTCACTAATTTATCTGCAAGTCCAACAATCGTTCCCCCACTAACTGTTGTACCACCTTTTCCAATTTAAGGTGACTGCTAGCTTTTGCTCCAGTTGTGCTTTCAGCGATGATCCCTGCTGCGCTGCAGGGGGATGCTTTGGCATATGACGATGTGGCCTCACGGTGTTTGTGTCGTTTATGGGCATCGTTACACGCAAGTTGTAAACCGTGACCTCCTGTCATGATCTCCGCCTTCTTCTACCTTCCCCTCCCTCTCCTTACCGGTCCCATTAGCCCAACTCTATTCACCTGCGCACACAGCTGTTCCAGATCTGCAATCTAACCCCTATATATGCCTCTCTCACCAGTCACCCATTGCCAGATTGTCTTCAATGCTTGCACCAGACTCTCCAGCGTTCTCCAGACTGATTCCCTGCTACCGACTCTGCCTCGCTCCGACCAGGTATCCTGCCTGCCACTCCGCCCGTCTTCTGTCTGCACTCCTCGTTGTCGAACCCGCCTGTCCCCAGCGATGTATCCTGCCTGCTCCCTGCCTGTCTTCCGTCTGCTCTACAATTAAAAGACATTACCAAATATCCCTGCCTGTCTTTGTGCTCTAATTGGGTCCTAACCACACCTGTTACACCTCCATCTTCTCCACTTGCACTGTTTTTTGTGTTTATGGGCATCGTTACACGCGAGTTGTAAATCGTGACAGATTGCCATCCTTTTTGCCGCATTTTCACAGGCTGTTTTAGTCTTTCTTTTTACGTGTTTATTATATTTATGATCTTTTTTCACTCAGGCCAAATCATCAACTGCTTGTTTACATACAGTGCAAAATGCCTCGCACAATGCTTTTATTTCGGTCTCTTTATCGTCCGGGGGTAATATGTTTTTGTCCCGTAACTCATTTTTTAGTGATGTCAATTGGAATTCTCTTTTAGGTCTTTCCTTCTGAGTCCTCCCAAATATAATCCCTTTATTGCTTCCCATTTTTCTCCGAATGTTTCCATGGTCATATTTTACGAACTTACTGATCAAATGCACAAACGTCCTTTATAAAAGGCTTATATATGTTTTATCAAATTTTTAAACGTCCTGTAGAAGAAACAGAAGAAGAAACAGTCTTTATTTATCACGCAACACACCACACTACAACACATGCTTGCACACACACACACATGCACATGCTTTTTGATGGTGGCCGGTGAAATGGATTCTCTGCTTTTGACCCATCCTGGCTTGTCCTTCCTCCGGGGGCACAGCCAGGAGCAGTGGGCAGCGTACGTGGACGCGCCGGGGACCAGGTGATAAATGTCCATCGCTGGTCAGACGATGATGTGTGCATGTTTTTGGTGGGGGTCCTTACTGACGTGAGGTGGAGGAAACCCCATGTGAGCACGGGGAGAACATGCAAACTCCACACAGAAAGGCTCCTATTCGGGAGATAACCCGCCGGAGCACGGTGCCAACAGCGCCCCAGGCGGGAATCAAACCCAGGACCTTCTTGCTGTGAGGCAGCAGTGCAATACACTGCGCCACCGTGCCACGTAAAAGGCTCATATATTTTTATCAAACGTCCTTAAAGAAGGCTCATAATCTTTTACAAAGTCCGTAAACAGGCTCATATCAGTGACGTGCAGTCAGGGGAGGCAGGTGAGGCTGTGCCTCCCCTGTCATCATGAGAGGAAAAAGAAACGAAATAATAAAATAACAAGTATTAATATTTGTCCTCTGGACTATGATTTTGGTGTGGTTCTTAATGTATTTTGACCATTTTTATAGTAAAAATCGCAGAAAATTCTGTATTTCCTGCTTAAATAAACTGAGTCTCCTTCGGAGACGAGAGGTGAGGCATGGACAGCCGAGCCTCCCTCCAGATTGAGCAATCACTCACAAACTGGATTGAGCGCGTGCAAATGGCGCGTGCTTGTTCCCATTTCTGTGTATGTTTCCAATATGATGGTTGAGGACACTTTTATGTAATAAAAGTATACGTCTTCTTTTCCATGGTGTTCAGTAATGTATTTCACGTATGTGTGTAATATTTACATCTTCTTCTTCATAAATCCACAGGGAAAATGCTTGCCTTGAGGCAGGCAGTACCTCTGCCTCAAGGAAGGCGGCGATAGTGAGCAGCCTGATAGCCTGCCACCAGCCAGGTCACGGTCAACTCTAACCCGTGTGCAAAAAGTAAACACAACAAGTGTGCTGTGCGACGCTGTAGAGCTTAGCGACAAGCTGTAATTTCTCGCCCTGAAAATGGAGGATTTGATTTCTAAACTAAGACATTTTTCAAAGCTGGACTTTCAGTCAAAGCAAGAAGTCAGCTTGTGCTCACTATACCTGCAACAACGGCGTCTGTGGAAAGGTCATTTTCTGCATTGAAAAGGATCAAAACATACAGTCGAAATCGGACTGACCAAGGACGGCTTTCTTCACTGGCAGTTATCTCAATTGAGGCAGAGAGACTTTTAAAACTCAAAGGAGCCAGAGGACAACAAGAGGACTTTTACAACAAAATCACGGAGATCTTCGTCCAGAAGGAAAGGCGAATGACGTGCAGTGAGGGTTGGGGTTGGGGAGGCACTGACTCACAAGTCAGATTTACAAACATACAGTAGGAAAATCATAGTCCAGAGGACAAATATTAATACTTGTGTTATTTTATTATTTTGTTTCTTTTTCCTCTAATGATGACAGGGGAGGCACAGCCTCACCTGCCTCCCCTGACTGCACGTCACTGCTCGCAGGAGATAGCGTGACGGAAGGTATCATCTGCGAGAAGGCAAAAATTATCTACACATTCTGTATGCGACCTCAAAACAAACGAAATAAGCCGCTGAGAGGCGATGATAAGGGGCCTATTGTCCGACGCGCTTCTAAACAAACAAATGTCGATGCGCTGAATCCAACGAATGCGTTTAAGGGTGTTTATTAAATCAACATAAGGAAACTTAAATAAACTTTAACTCATAATACAGCGATCAAAACAAATAAACGAAATCAAACTAAAGCGTTCAAACTAAAGCGGTCAACGAAAGTGTGGGTTCCCCAAACACCCCCTCTCACTCTGATTATCAGCAGGAGATCAGCTGGTGCCTTTTAAAGTGACGCCCATATGCCTGTCAATCATTCATCCCACACCCGTGATAGTAAACTCATTCATTGACCAAATATAACCCAAAACATAATCATAATAACTCATAATAAATTCTAATACAATAAACCTGATAATAAATCAATTAATAGCAAACCAATTCATGGCTCCTACACGCCAGCCCCTAATTATTAGGTTATTACATAATAATTACATCATAGGAGCACATGAAATAATGTAAAAAAGTTCCCCTTTTTTTTTTCCACATTTACATAAACATGCAAATCTTCTTTCTTGAGTCGCGAAAAAACGGAGGTTTCGTAAAGAATGTTCATAACGAGTGTTCGTAATCCAGAGGTTCCCGCGCAGTCATTTGCAGAGTAAACGCTCTCGTCGCCAAGTCATGAAAAGTCAAAAAAAAAAAAAAAAAAAAAAGTCAAACGTCAAAAGTCAAACCCCAAGCAATTGTAATCCAAAGAATTGTAATTGTAATCCATCTTCAGCCTGTATCCAACAAGCCGTGGCAATTGTCCAAACTTTAATCTTCTTCTGCCTCCTGGATCAAGCAGATCTTTGTTATTGGCCGATCCAGACAGCTGTTGTTCTTTGTTTTAATGCGCACTTGACGCACAAAGCCCTTCTTGTCCGGAAAGGTTTGTAGGACTCGTCCCATGATCCATGAGTTCCTAGGTGCTGTGTTGTCCACAATAAGCACTATATCTCCGGGGACAATGTTGCGTTTCACTCCTGACCATCTCTGGCGCTCCTGCAATTGAGGTAGGTACTCCTTAAGCCATCTCTTCCAGAACAAGTCTGACATATATTGGGTTTGTCTCCATCGCCTGCGAGAATAATTGTCTGTCTCTTGGAAGACTCCAGGTGGCAAAGATGGTAAGGTTTTTGACAGCAACAGGTGGTTTGGCGTCAGTGCCTCGAGATCATTCGGATCCGTGGATGCCTTTGTTATTGGGCGGCCATTGATGATTGCCTCCACTTCACAGAGCACAGTGTGAAGACCTTCTTCGTCCAGGTTTTGTACATTCAATGTGGAATTGAGGACTTTCCTTATTGATCTTATTAGCCTCTCCCAAGATCCTCCATGATGCGATCCACCTGGGGGGTTGAATTTCCACTTTATTCCCTTCTGAAGAAGAACATCGTTGATCTGTGACTGGTTCCATTGTTCAATGGCTGTTCTCAATTCCCGCTCTGCTCCCTTGAAATTTGTCCCATTATCAGAGCACAATTCCTGGACTTGACCCCGTCTTGCTATGAAGCGTCTGAGAGCATTTATGAAGGCATCAGTGTCTAGTGAAGCTGCCACTTCAATATGGATAGCTCGTATGGCCATGCAAGTAAAAATGACCCCATATCTCTTCACTACACTTCTTCTGCTCTTCACCTCGAAAGGGCCAAAGTAGTCTACTCCAACACGACTAAACGGGGGTTTATCAGGAGTCACTCTTTCAGGGGGTAAGTCAGCCATCTGCTGAGATACTGGCTGAGCATTCAGCTTTCGACAGGTGACACACTTCGATAGTACTTTCCTTATGGCTGTACTGGCTCCAGTGATCCAATATCTCTCACGCAACTTAGACAACATGTGGTTCCGTCCACTATGTCCCACTTCATGATGAACGTGCCTCAGAAGCATGAAGGAGATGTGCATGTCCTTGGTCAGTATTACAGGATGCTTAGCTTCCGCCGGCATAGATGACTTACTGAGCCGACTCTCATGACACCAGCTTCCATCAGTGGGTAAAGTGGGTAGATGTGACTTTGCTCCTTCACACTTTTGCCTTTGTGCAGCCTGGAGACTTCTTCTGGAAACCTCTTCAGTTGGCTGAACTTGATGATCTCCATTTCTGCCTTATCAAGCTTCTCCACTGACAGGCCTCTTGAAACAGTTTCCTTCTTAAAGGTTTCCATATTCTTTTCCATTGAATGTCTCTTTTGGTCCATGTTCATGTCAGACTGTTCAAGGTCCATTTTCAATTTTCTCTTCCTCTTACAAAGAGACAAGATCCAGGTCTTAAATCGCAAGATCCAAGCCACAGACTTTCTCAGACAGGTCCAAGAGTCAAAGTAGTAGATCATGCGAGTCACTGCATCAACCTCTTCTCCAGCCTGTACAGCATTGATGGAAATCCCATCCATTCGTGGGATGGTGACGACCTATAATGGAGCTACCCGAGCTCTTCCCATGACAAAGGCACTGTGTACTTGAGAGAGTGCATTTTTAGAGACGAGGTAAGTCACTACTCCATAGCCTTCCTCACTTGCGTCACAGAAATGATGTAGCTGTGCTGTGACTACTTCTCCAAAATCCAAGGGTTTCAGACATCTTGTGATGTTACATTTCTCCAATTGGTGAAGTTCATCAAGCCAACTTGTCCACTTCTGGGCTACTGTCTCAGGGACCACATCATCCCATCCAAGTGCTCTTCTGCACAGATCCCTCATGATCTTCTTTGCAGACAGTACGACAGGACTTAAGATGCCCAGAGGATCGTAAACAGAATGGACTGTCGAGAGAACTCCTCTTCTGGTGAGCGGTCTGTCTTTCATCAGGATTTTGAACTTGAAAGTATCAGACTGAATACACCATTCCACACCAAGAGCTCTCTCCACAGATAGTGAGTCTTGGTCCATGTCCAACCTCTTCATGTTCTTAGCTCTGTGGCTTTCAGGTATTGCAGCCATGACATTGTGCCGGTTGCTTATCCATTTCGTAAGCTTAAATCCACCCTTAGCACAGATGGCGATAAGTTCCTCCGTGCTGCATTCCGGGAAATCTGTCTTAAACTGCTGCCGCCAAAGTTCATCCAGGTTCACGACAGACACCCTGTTCACACATACCTCTGCCTGCTGACAATCAATTGCATCATCACCCAGCATTGTCCTGATTGCATAAGGACCATTATTGACACTGCGAATCACTTGCAATGGCTCTAATGCTGCTGGAACGTTTGTGCCTATCAATAGCCCAATGTCAGCGTCAATCTCCGGCAGGTGAACATGTCTCAAGTGAGGCCATCTCTGAAGATCCTTCTGTCTCGGGATATTTCCCTTGTAAACAGGCATACACGCCTGTGTGTTAGCTTTGGGAAGTTCACAGAAGTGCTCCTCATTCAATCCGGCCACTTCCAGTCCTGGCACACTGTAGCTAGGAACAACTTTCTCTTGGCCCATTGTCCGCAGGAGAATATGTACCTTCCTTCCTGTAAGGTTAAGTTTGTGCATTAAAGCTTCGGTACAGAACACAGCGGAACTTCCTGGGTCCAAGAAAGCATATGTGGTGACAATTTTACTGCCCTTCTTGGATTTCACATGTACTGGTACAATAGGGAATTTACAATCGTCACCAGCCCCAGTAAGGCCACTTGATACTAGCGTACTGTCCACTGATATCCCTGGTTCTCTCACAGATTGGTCAGAGTCTTTGTCCTTCTCTCTCGGAGTGATGTGAAGTACGGTAGGATGTCTTAGACCACATGTTCCACAGGCAATGTCAGTTTACGGCAATGTTTGCTTAAATGACCAATACATAAACAGCCGAAACATACCCCCTTTTCTCTCAAGAAGCCAATCTTCTCTTTATGAGGTCTTTTACCCAACTGGGGGCACAAATCCAATACATGTCGTTCTCCACAGCAAAGACATTCTTTCCTTACTGAAACATGTTTCTTCTCTTTAGTTTCAAACTGAGTTGTGGACTTCACAGGGCTCACAGTAGTGACAAAGCTAGTTCCTTTCATTCCCGTTTGTGGTGGTGGTGTATATTTGCTCCCACTTTTAGTTATGATTGGTGGTGGAGCATCCTGTATGTTTCCAAAGATTGGGTCGGTCAAGATCTTCACTTGTTTCCCAATAAAACTTGTGATATCCATAAATGTAGCTCTGCGCTTTTGTTTTTCCTGTAACTCGCATGCTACGTTCCTCCACTTGTCGCCGTATTTGTATGGCAGTTTCCTTATGATGGTCAGCATGTTTGCAGCCATGTCCAGCTCATGCAAATACTCCACCTCTTCCATGGAGTTAGAGCAGCCCTTAAGGAAAAGGCTGTACTCTTGAAGAGCTTTCACATCTTCATTCTTAATAAGCGGCCATGACAGGGCCTTGTCCATGTATGCTGATGCAATTTTTTGCTCATTTCCAAATTGCTCTCTCACTAGAGCTTTTGCATACCCTCTTGCAGGGTCCAGTTGCTGGCAGCTCCTTACCAGTTCCATAGGAAGACCTTTTGTGTGCTGCTCCAGGTAATATAAACGATCACTGAAATTCTTGGTATTGTTTTCCACTCCGTTTTCGAAAGCCTTCATAAAAGCATGGTATTTTAATGGATCTCCATCAAAGATGGGTACCTCCCTTTTAGGCAATGATGACATGCATTGTTGCTGTATCAATAGGGTTGTGATTTCATTTTGTTGCCGCATAATGCCCAGCATGTCATTTTGGTAGTCATTTGCATATTCAGAATCAACATTTGCATGGTAAGTATTGGCAGTTGACACACATTGCATTGGTGCATATTCATGAGAGCTTTGCTGAAGTGCGCGTGACTTAGGATCCGAGCGCATAGCTGTCAGAGGCTGTGATTTTGAATGAATGAGCTGAGAGTCTTTAGGCTTTGTTCCTGTGTTTGCATGATTTTGTGACATTTTTGGTGTGAATGGATTTGCATTGGCACTGAGGGTTTGTGGTTTTCCTTGTGCCTTTTCCACATAAGAAGTCATTCCATCCCCATGATTTGCTTTAGAAGATTTTCCACTAATGACACTTTGCGTTTTCAACACATTTAATTTGGCCATTTGTACTGCAATCCCCTCATCCAGTTGCTGTTGCTCTTTCCTTTTTCGCAACATTTCCTCCTCGGCTTCCAGCGCATGTTTGTCCTTTAACAGTTTCTGTTTGATCTGTAATGCTGCCAAGTCAGCTTGAGCCTTTAAACATGCAGATGAAACTTTAGAGGCAGTAGATTTTCTCCCGACATTTGACACTGTCATTTGGGTGCACATCATCATCATCATCATGCATTATGATTACTGATGCCGCTGATGCGGGCCTGGCCTGTTCATTCACACTTTCAGGTTCCAACTGTGCACTCGTTTTTCCTTTCCAATTTAGGCTATTTGTGCCATTAAACAACACATCCACATTCCACAGAGAAAGGACTCTTATTCAGAAATCATCATCATTTTCGGTGTTCACACATCAGCGCAGCAGCGCAGTTAAAGAGACCAGCGGAGTTAAAGAGACCAGCGGAGTTAAAGAGACCAGCGGAGTTAAAGAGACCAGCGGAGTTAAAGAGACCAGCGGAGATTCCTTTGTTATAGCTGCAGCAGAGTATCTTAGCCAACTTTAACTCTCTGAGCGTCAACTCAACCCTTGATCAGGTATTCACTTCGTCCCCAATGGACTATATATGCAGTGTTCCTTCCATTAAACAGCTTACAATTGTACCTGACTTTCAAGGATGACTTTGACCGTGGGCTCAGGAAAGCTTTCGTTCATTCCATTCCGCTTGATCCGTGTTTGATTTCTTCTGCGGATGTTGCCTTGATGCCGTCGATAATACCGTACGTTTTCGTTGACAATTGTATGCGACTCCAAAACGAACTAAATAAGCCGCTGAGAGGCGATGATAAGGGGCCTATTGTCCGACGCGCTTCTAAACAAACAAATGTCGATGCGCTGAATCCAATGAATGCGTTTAAGGGTGTTTATTAAATCAACATAAGGAAACTTAAATAAACGGTGCCTTTAACTCGTAATACAGCGATCAAAACAAATAAACGAAATCAAACTAAAGCGGTCAAGGAAAGTGTGGGTTCCCCAAACACCCCCTCTCACTCTGATTCTCAGCAGGAGATCAGCTGGTGCCTTTTAAAGTGACGCCCATATGCCTGTCAATCATTCATCCCACACCCGTGATAGTAAACTCATTCATTGACCAAATACAACCCAAAACATAATCATAATAACTCATAATAAATTAATATACAATAAACCTGATAATAATAAATCAATTAATAGCAAACCAATTCATGGCTCCTACACATTCTCTTTTATTATGTTTCATTATGTTTTTATACAATATTTGTTATTTACAAATATATTTTTCTTATTTAAAAACACGGGGTTTGGGGCTGGAACGGATTAATGGACTTTCAATTAATTTCCATGGGGAAAATGGATTTGCTGTACGAGCAGATTGAATTACGAGCTCTGTCACGGAACGAATTCAACTCGTAAGTCAAGGTACCACCGTGTAGCTTTTTGCTGTCATACGTTTCACCGCCACAACAACCCCGTCGCGTAGTGAAGAGCGTGGGCCCGTGTTCTCCCCTTCGGCCCCGCTGGTGTCTTCGCAGAACACCAACGCGTTCCGGGGAGTGAGACGCCTGATCCCGGGTAGCTCGGCCGAGTTTGTCCCCGTCGGTGTCGCCGATCTCCAGCGAAACGTGAGTCGTATCCCGACGCACTTTGACCAATTCAGCCGCAGCGTCAGAAGAACCGGGCGGGAAGTATTGACACGTATCACGGAAGGTTTTAAATTATTTATCTATTTATTTATTTAGAGAGCTATTCTTAAAGATGTGCAAACACAGGTCATTCCAAAATGTCGTTGTTACTAAACAATTATATGAAAGAAAGTGATGAATCAATGTTTCGACACTATTCATACAAAAAAAACCCTTCAAGAACTATTGGAAAATTTGGATGGAATTGAATTTACAGGGTAAACATTTTGAAGTGGACTTGTGCTTTATGTGAAATGCAACACTTATAATGTAGCAATCACGCCTTTCTCCAGGATAAGTCCTCAATATGTGTTCTCCAGGTAAATGTACCTTTTGGGGTTATTTTATTAATATTTAAAAAAAATTGGTGTACATGTTTATTATTACATTTTCTGTCAGATATTTCACATCCATCTAGCTGTAATTAGGGTGAGGTTGGAATTTGGCCAAGATGAGAGGGAGTTTATTTGGTAAGTTATTACATTTCAAAAGAAAATGAAGGCCACTGGCGAAAACAAATTGTATTTATCTCCTTTGCGGTTTGCTCGGGCAAACAGGTTTTGTTTAAACAAAGAGCGAAATGCGTAAACAAAACCTGTTTGCCCGGTTTTGTTTACATGTTTCACTCTTAATAATTACCTCATTACCTCATTACAAAACATGTAAACAATACCGGGTAAACAAAACGAGAGGCCTTTCTGCCGGAGAAGAAGTGTACTGGTACCCATCTTCAAGAATAAGGGAGATGTACAGAGCTGTAGTAACTACAGGGGAATAAAGTTGACCAGCCACAGCATGAAGCTATGGGAAAGGGTAGTGGAGGCTAGGTTAAGAGGAGAGGTGGGGATCAGCGAGCAGCAGTATGGTTTCATGCCAGGAAAGAGTACTACGGATGCAATGTTTGCTTTAAGAATGCTGATGGAAAAGTACAGGGAAGGCCAGAGGGAGTTGCACTGCGTCTTTGTAGATTTATAGAACGCATATGATTGGGTGCTGAGAGAGGAAGTGTGGTATTGCATGAGGAAGTCAGGGTGGCAGAGAAGTACGTTAGAGTGGTACAGGATATGTATGAGGACAGACAGTAGTAAGGTGCGCAGTAGGCGTGATGAAGGCATTCAAAGTGGAGGTGGGATTGCATCAAGGATCAGCTCTGAGCCCTTTCCTGTTTGCAATGGTGATGGACAGGTTAACGGATTAAATCAGGCAGGAGTCTCTGTGGACTATGATGTTCGCGGATGACATTATGATCTGTAGTGAAAGTAGGGAGCAGGTTGAGGAGAGCTTGCAGAAGTGGAGGCATGCATTAGAGAGAAGAGGAATGAATGAGAGTACATGTAGGGTGGAGCGGGTGGAGAAGAGTGTCCAGAGTGATCTGTGACAGAAGGTTCCAGCAAGAGTGAAAGGGAAGGTCTAAATGACGGTAGTGAGACCAGCTATGTTGTACGGTTTAGAGGCGGTGGGACTGACAATAAGACAGGTGGCTGGACTGGAGGTGGCAGACTTGAGGATGTTGAGATTTTCATTGGGAGAGACAAGGATGGACAGGATTAAGAATGAGTACATTAGAGGGACAGCACAGGTTGGACAGTTTGGTGGAAAAGTGAGAGAGGCCAGATTGAGATGGTTTGGACACATACAGTATGTAGGAGAGATGAGAGTTACATTGAGAGAAGGATGCTGAGGATGGAGCTGACAGGCAAGAGGAAAAGAGGAAGGGCAAAGAGAAGGTTTATGGATGTGGTGAGGAAGGACATGCAGGCGGTTGGTATAAGGGAGGAAGATGCACAGAACAGAAGGTATTGGAGGCAGATGATCCGCTGTGGCGACCCCTAATGGGAGCAGCCGAAAGAGAAAGAAGATCCATGTATCATTCGACAATTTCATATCCGATTTAGAATCCAAAATCAGACGTTATTGATTTTTTTCCGCATGGAAGACCATGAAATGTTTGTGAGACGAGTGTAGAGATGCTCCGTGGAGAGCACAGTGGCGAACCTCCATGCTCCCCACCCGGCTCTGAGCCGCTCCCCACTGCTGAAGGACCAGTGCGCGCACCGGGTGGTGCACAGTTGCACATGCTGCCGGTGCTCCATGCTGGTTCTCCTGTAGTTTTGGGTCGTTAATGAACGATCTGTTTCTTTTGAACGGCTCAAAACACTTTTGTTTCAAGTTTTACAGTTTAATGTCACTGTTTGTTTCTACTGTGTTGTTCCCAATCACACTGGCATCATGACACGCCCCTTCAATAGCCCAATGTCAGCGTCAATCTCCGGCAGGTGAACATGTCTCAAGTGAGGCCATCTCTGAAGATCCTTCTGTCTCGGGATATTTCCATTGTAAACAGGCATACACGCCTGTGTGTAAGCCTTGGGAAGTTCACAGAAGTGCTCCTCATTCAATCCGGCCACTTCCAGTCCTGGCACACTGTAGCTAGGAACAACTTTCTCTTGGCCCATTGTCCGCAGGAGAATATGTACCTTCCTTCCTGTAAGGTTAAGTTTGTGCATTAAAGCTTCGGTACAGAACACAGCGGAACTTCCTGGGTCCAAGAAAGCATATGTGGTGACAATTTTACTGCCCTTCTTGGATTTCACATGTACTGGTACAATAGGGAATTTACAATCGTCACCAGCCCCAGTAAGGCCACTTGATACTAGCGTACTGTCCACTGATATCCCTGGTTCTCTCACAGATTGGTCAGAGTCTTTGTCCTTCTCTCTCGGAGTGATGTGAAGTACGGTAGGATGTCTTAGACCACATGTTCCACAGGCAATGTCAGTTTACGGCAATGTTTGCTTAAATGACCAATACATAAACAGCCGAAACATACCCCCTTTTCTCTCAAGAAGCCAATCTTCTCTTTATGAAGTCTTTTACCCAACTGGGGGCACGAATCCAATACATGTCGTTCTCCACAGCAAAGACATTCTTTCCTTACTGAAACATGTTCCTTCTCTTTAGTTTCAAACTGAGTTGTGGACTTCACAGGGCTCACAGTAGTGACAAAGCTAGTTCCTTTCATTCCCGTTTGTGGTGGTGGTGTATATTTGCTCCCACTTTTAGTTATGATTGGTGGTGGAGCATCCTGTATGTTTCCAAAGATTGGGTCGGTCAAGATCTTCACTTGTTTCCCAATAAAACTTGTGATATCCATAAATGTAGCTCTGCACTTTTGTTTTTCCTGTAACTCGCATGCTGCGTTCCTCCACTTGTCGCCGTATTTGTATGGCAGTTTCCTTATGATGGTCAGCATGTTTTCAGCCATGTTCAGCTCATGCAAATACTCCACCTCTTCCATGGCGTTAGAGCAGCCCTTAAGGAAAAGGCTGTACTCTTGAAGAGCTTTCACATCTTCATTCTTAATAGGCGGCCATGACAGGGCCTTGTCCATGTATGCTGATGCAATTTTTTGCTCATTTCCAAATTGCTCTCTCACTAGAGCTTTTGCTTTTGCATACCCTCTTGCAGGGTCCAGTTGCTGGCAGCTCCTTACCAGTTCCATAGGAAGACCTTTTGTGTGCTGCTCCAGGTAATATAAACGATCACTGAAATTCTTGGTATTGTTTTCCACTCCGTTTTCGAAAGCCTTCATAAAAGCATGGTATTTTAATGGATCTCCATCAAAGATGGGTACCTCCCTTTTAGGCAATGATGACATGCATTGTTGCTGTATCAATAGGGTTGTGATTTCATTTTGTTGCCGCATAATGCCCAGCATGTCATTTTGGTAGTCATTTGCATATTCAGAATCAACATTTGCATGGTAAGTATTGGCAGTTGACACACATTGCATTGGTGCATATTCATGAGAGCTTTGCTGAAGTGCGTGTGACTTAGGATCCGAGCGCATAGCTGTCAGAGGCTGTGATTTTGAATGAATGAGCCGAGAGTCTTTAGGCTTTGTTCCTGTGTTTGCATGATTTTGTGACATTTTTGGTGTGAATGGATTTGCATTGGCACTGAGGGTTTGTGGTTTTCCTTGTGCCTTTTCCACATAAGAAGTCATTCCATCCCCATGATTTGCTTTAGAAGATTTTCCACTAATGACACTTTGCGTTTTCAACACATTTAATTTGGCCATTTGTACTGCAATCCCCTCATCCAGTTGCTGTTGCTCTTTCCTTTTTCGCAACATTTCCTCCTCGGCTTCCAGCGCATGTTTGTCCTTCAACAGTTTCTGTTTGATCTGTAATGCTGCCAAGTCAGCTTGAGCCTTTAAACATGCAGATGAAACTTTTGAGACAGATGAAACTTTAGAGGCAGTAGATTTTCTCCCGACATTTGACACTGTCATTTGGGTGCACATCATCATCATCATGCATTATGATTACTGATGCCGCTGATGCGGGCCTGGCCTGTTCATTCACACTTTCAGGTTCCAACTGTGCACTCGTTTTTCCTTTCCAATTTAGGCTATTTGTGCCATTAAACAACACATCCACATTCCACAGAGAAAGGACACTTATTCAGAAATCATCATCATTTTCGGTGTTCACACATCAGCGCAGCAGCGCAGTTAAAGAGACCAGCGGAGTTAAAGAGACCAGCGGAGTTAAAGAGACCAGCGGAGTTAAAGAGACCAGCGGAGTTAAAGAGACCAGCGGAGATTCCTTTGTTATAGCTGCAGCAGAGTATCTTAGCCAACTTTAACTCTCTGAGCGTCAACTCAACCCTTGATCAGGTATTCACTTCGTCCCCAATGGACTATATATGCAGTGTTCCTTCCATTAAACAGCTTACAATTGTACCTGACTTTCAAGGATGACTTTGACCGTGGGCTCAGGAAAGTTTGTGGTCAGCTGTTCCTCTGTCTGTATCGCCGCCCGGCTTTCGTTCATTCCTGTCCGCTTGATCCGTGTTTGATTTCTTCTGCTGATGTTGCCTTGATGCCGTCGATAATACTGGACATTTTCGTTGACAATTGTATGCGACTCCAAAACGAACTGAATAAGCCGCTGAGAGGCGATGATAAGGGGCCTATTGTCCGACGCGCTTCTAAACAAACAAATGTCGATGCGCTGAATCCAACGAATGCGTTTAAGGGTGTTTATTAAATCAACATAAGGAAACTTAAATAAACGGTGCCTTTAACTCGTAATACAGCGATCAAAACAAATAAACGAAATCAAACTAAAGCGGTCAAGGAAAGTGTGGGTTCCCCAAACACCCCCTCTCACTCTGATTCTCAGCAGGAGATCAGCTGGTGCCTTTTAAAGTGACGCCCATATGCCTGTCAATCATTCATCCCACACCCGTGATAGTAAACTCATTCATTGACCAAATAAAACCCAAAACATAATCATAATAACTCATAATAAATTCATATACAATAAACCTGATAATAATAAATCAATTAATAGCAAACCAATTCATGGCTCCTACACATTCTCTTTTATTATGTTTCATTATGTTTTTATACAATATTTGTTATTTACAAATATATTTTTCTTATTTAAAAACACGGGGTTTGGGGCTGGAACGGATTAATGGACTTTCAATTAATTTCCATGGGGAAAATTGATTTGCTGTACGAGCAGATTGAATTACGAGCTCTGTCACGGAACGAATTAAACTCGTAAGTCAAGGTACCACCGTGTAGCTTTTTGCTGTCATACGTTTCACCGCCACAACAACCCCGTCGCGTAGTGAAGAGCGTGGGCCCGTGTTCTCCCCTTCGGCCCCGCTGGTGTCTTCGCAGAACACCAACGCGTTCCGGGGAGTGAGACGCCTGATCCCGGGTAGCTCGGCCGAGTTTGTCCCCGTCGGTTTCGCCGATCTCCAGCAAAA
This sequence comes from Zeus faber, assembly GCF_960531495.2. Classification (NCBI taxonomy): domain Eukaryota; kingdom Metazoa; phylum Chordata; class Actinopteri; order Zeiformes; family Zeidae; genus Zeus; species Zeus faber. Next base: position 3,868,170 of record NC_137209.1, read on the forward strand.
CGTGAGTCGTATCCCGACGCACTTTGACCAATTCAGCCGCAGCGTCAGAAGAACCGGGCGGGAAGTATTGACACGTATCACGGAAGGTTTTAAATTATTTATCTATTTATTTATTTAGAGAGCTATTCTTAAAGATGTGCAAACACAGGTCATTCCAAAATGTCGTTGTTACTAAACAATTATATGAAAGAAAGTGATGAATCAATGTTTCGACACTATTGATACAAAAAAAACCCTTCAAGAACTATTGGAAAATTTGGATGGAATTGAATTTACAGGGTAAACATTTTGAAGTGGACTTGTGCTTTATGTGAAATGCAACACTTATAATGTAGCAATCATGCCTTTCTCCAGGATAAGTCCTCAATATGTGTTCTCCAGGTAAATGTACCTTTTGGGGTTATTTTATTAATATTTTAAAAAAATTGGTGTACATGTTTATTATTACATTTTCTGTCAGATATTTCACATCCATCTAGCTGTAATTAGGGTGAGGTTGGAATTTGGCCAAGATGAGAGGGAGTTTATTTGGTAAGTTATTACATTTCAAAAGAAAATGAAGGCCACTGGCGAAAACAAATTGTATTTATCTCCTTTGCGGTTTGCTCGGGCAAACAGGTTTTGTTTAAACAAAGAGCTAAATGTGTAAACAAAACCTGTTTGCCCGGTTTTGTTTACATGTTTCACTCTTAATAATTACCTCATTACCTCATTACAAAACATGTAAACAATACCGGGTAAACAAAACGAGAGGCCTTTCTGCCGGAGAAGAAGTGTACTGGTACCCATCTTCAAGAATAAGGGAGATGTACAGAGCTGTAGTAACTACAGGGGAATAAAGTTGACCAGCCACAGCATGAAGCTATGGGAAAGGGTAGTGGAGGCTAGGTTAAGAGGAGAGGTGGGGATCAGCGAGCAGCAGTATGGTTTCATGCCAGGAAAGAGTACTACAGTTGCAATGTTTGCTATAAGAATACTGATGGAAAAATAGAGGGAAGGCCAGAGGGAGTTGCACTGCGTCTTTGTAGATTTATAGAACGCATATGATTGGGTGCTGAGAGAGGAAGTGTGGTATTGCATGAGGAAGTCAGGGTGGCAGAGAAGTACGTTAGAGTGGTACAGGATATGTATGAGGGCAGTCAGACAGTAGTAAGGTGCGCAGTAGGCGTGATGAAGGCATTCAAAGTGGAGGTGGGATTGCATCAAGGATCAGCTCTGAACCCTTTTCTGTTTGCAATGGTGATGGACAGGTTAACAGATGAAATCAGGCAGGAGTCTCTGTGGACTATGATGTTCGCGGATGACATTATGATCTGTAGTGAAAGTAGGGAGCAGGTTGAGGAGAGCTTGCAGAAGTGGAGGCATGCATTAGAGAGAAGAGGAATGAATGAGAGTACATGTAGGGTGGAGTGGGTGGAGAAGAGTGTCCAGAGTGATCTGTGACAGAAGGTTCCAGCAAGAGTGAAAGGGAAGGTCTAAATGACGGTAGTGAGACCAGCTATGTTGTACGGTTTAGAGGCGGTGGGACTGACAGTAAGACAGGTGGCTGGACTGGAGGTGGCAGACTTGAGGATGTTGAGATTTTCATTGGGAGTGACAAGGATGGACAGGATTAAGAATGAGTACATTAGAGGGACAGCACAGGTTGTACAGTTTGGTGGAAAAGTGAGAGAGGCCAGATTGAGATGGTTTGGACACATACAGTATGTAGGAGAGATGAGAGTTACATTGAGAGAAGGATGCTGAGGATGGAGCTGACAGGTAAGAGGAAAAGAGGAAGGGCAAAGAGAAGGTTTATGGATGTGGTGAGGAAGGACATGCAGGCGGTTGGTGTAAGGGAGGAAGATGCACAGAACAGAAGGTATTGGAGGCAGATGATCCGCTGTGGCGACCCCTAATGGGAGCAGCCGAAAGAGAAAGAAGATCCATGTATCATTCGACAATTTCATATCCGATTTAGAATCCAAAATCAGACGTTATTGATTTTCTTCCGCATGGAAGACCATGAAATGTTTGTGAGACGAGTGTAGAGATGCTCCGTGGAGAGCACAGTGGCGAACCTCCATGCTCCCCACCCGGCTCTGAGCCGCTCCCCACTGCTGAAGGACCAGTGCGCGCACCGGGTGGTGCACAGTTGCACATGCTGCCGGTGCTCCATGCTGGTTCTCCTGTAGTTTTGGGTCGTTAGTGAACGATCTGTTTCTTTTGAACGGCTCAAAACACTTTTGTTTCAAGTTTTACAGTTTAATGTCACTGTTTGTTTCTACTGTGTTGTTCCCAATCACACTGGCATCATGACACGCCCCTTCAATAGCCCAATGTCAGCGTCAATCTCCGGCAGGTGAACATGTCTCAAGTGAGGCCATCTCTGAAGATCCTTCTGTCTCGGGATATTTCCATTGTAAACAGGCATACACGCCTGTGTGTAAGCCTTGGGAAGTTCACAGAAGTGCTCCTCATTCAATCCGGCCACTTCCAGTCCTGGCACACTGTAGCTAGGAACAACTTTCTCTTGGCCCATTGTCCGCAGGAGAATATGTACCTTCCTTCCTGTAAGGTTAAGTTTGTGCATTAAAGCTTCGGTACAGAACACAGCGGAACTTCCTGGGTCCAAGAAAGCATATGTGGTGACAATTTTACTTCTCATAAGGCAGGGGCTTCTGTAAAGATGCTGTATGTGAGAAGGGCGTGGTAATCTTCTCCATCAATTTTTCTGTTTCCTTTTCATTCTTCTTTATTTCTTGTCTACTTTGTTCTCTTTTTTCCTTTGCAGCTTCGAACCATGTCTGTCCCTCCTTTGCAAACAGTTGCAGAACGCCAAGTTCTGTTTGTCTTTTCTCCGTGCGTCTCTTTCCTTTCTTGCCTTTCTTTTGATTTACCTTATATGTGGACACAAGCACCTGCATTGTTTTAATCACATCCGGGTTAAGAGTTCCTTCAACTGGCCATGGTTGTTCAATGTCCGGCCAACGCTTGCTCCATTTTCCTGATATTTTTGCAATATCTTTAATAAGGGGATTGTTCTTTTGCACTACGTCAATAGGAGTGATTACTTTTGTAATTTTAGTATCCATTTTTGACATCCTAATGACTCTCTTATTTTCTTTTATTGTAAATGCAATTGAATTATTTTAAAAATGTCTTTATAAAGCACCGTGTAATCACACTAAACCAACAACAGCTGAATTTGCCAACCCCAAAGGAGACCAATCGCTTCCCACTTGTGAAAGCCAATTCACTTGTTCACCATCTGATGCATCTGATCACCCTCATTTATGTTCAATTATCAAAATTACATCAGTGTTCATTCTCAAAACAGCATAGATAAATCATACCCAGATAATGAAACCAATATTCACCGAACAGTATTTAAATCAAATCAGCTTTTCCATATGTGATCAATCAATTAATCAATAATACTCCATTAATTAGGCAAATGCCTTAATTGGTCAGTCTGTTGCCAAGTCTCTCACTAAATAATTGCAAATGCAATGTATGAAAAAGAACTACTACAAACCCATATGTGAAGACAAGCTAAACACATTTATTGTAACTAAATTTATAGGCATATAGGTAAATGCAGGTGAGGTCTGTTGAAAGAGTTTGTTGATAAAACCGTACTGGCCTTTAATTGATTTGGATGGATTCAGGATTCCAGAACGTTGTCATCCGCAAGCCTCAGTGTCTGTGAAGATCTGCCAGATGTCTTGTCATCTGCCCTATGGATGATTCAGTTCAGACTCATTCCATCTTTTCTGTCTTTCCCCAGCTTTCACTCAGCATAGTAAAAGAGAGAAAGAAAGAAAGAAAAAGAACGACAGAAGAGTTCAATGCCTTAGGCTCACTCTAAATTCTTATACACACTGTGAAACAATTCATTGTGACATACATTATCAGCTTTTTTATTTTGCGCACACTTGAAATAAAGCAATGGTTACTTTTAATCATGCAATGCATTTAAAGTCCAAAGAGTATATTAGTCAATCTGATATCACCTTTAATTAGTTATTTTTATTCTATTTATCTATTTATTTTTATTTTATTTAATTATTTTTATTCTATTTATCTATTTATTTGTATTTTATCCTTTTTATTCTTTCTTCTAACTACTGAGAGAAAAGAGTAGAGAGGGGGCTCACCAGCCCCTCTTGTCAGGAGGAGTTAACTAAATTCCACTCTTGTGTGAAGCACCACCCCTTGCTCCACCTCTTATGTTTAGCAAAGACTTCCAGTATGGACTGGTCGTCAGCGAGTGAACATCCTGTTTTGGCTCCCGTAGGGACAGCCCAGCTCAATGCAGTTACGCACAGTCGTAAATCAAAGCTGTTTTCTCTCAGCAGTCGAAACACAAAACCTCTTTTCTTGCATCAAGAACCAGAGTCTCCCTTCACCCCAACAAGACCATCTGCTCTTTTAACCAGACAGGACTCACAAAAATCACCACCACACACACCCCAAGCACAAAAAGAAAAAGAAAAAACCCACACGCCAATCAAACAAATCACAAATCCCACTTCCAATCCAGAGCAGGAGATTTTCTTTTCTTTTCTGGATGTGTTCATGTATGTGTAGGCAGACTGTGGCTCTAGTCCTTCAGAAGGCTCATTTTGTTATCAACTATATAAAGTCCTGTAAAGGTTCATATCCTTTATCAAATGCACAAACGTCCTTGGAAAAAAGGCTCATACATATTTATCAAACGTCCTTAGAGAAAAAGGCTCATATATATTTATAAAAAGTCCTTAGAGAAAAAGGCTCATATATTTTTATCAAAAGTCCTTAAAGAAAGGCTCATATATTTTTATCAACTTTACAAAGTCCGTATACAGGCTCATATATATTTATCACTAAAGGGGCAAGAAATGTTTTTCTTTATGTATTATTCAACTGCTCACCACATATGTATACCTATTAATAACACATATATTCTATATCACTTATACATACACAAAACATTACACAAAACTCTTCACACATGTGGCAACTTCACACTCACACACACAAAAAGAAAAAAAGAAAAAGATATGTCTGACCAGCAGAACATCTAATCCCCCAGAGACTTTAACAGCGCTTAGCTTTATGTTTTACGTCGACTCATTTATACTTTTCTAATTTCATCAAAATTTTCACTTTGGCCAGACTTTTAAAATTTTACTTTGGCCACACTTTTAACAAATTCTTTTTAATCAGATTCTCTCATCATGCATGTTCACTAGTTCTCCAGAGCAGGTTCTGCCCTGTTTTTCCTCACTTTTCTTTACAAACTTTATTATTATTTTTTTTTTCATCTTTTGAGCCTTTAACTTGTAACTGTTTTTATTTCACTTTATCCTTTTCATCTTTCTTTAGCTCAAACTTTATTTTTCATCTTTAGCCTTTAACTTGTAACTCTTTTTATTTGACTTTATCTTTTTCATCTCACTTTAGGCTTTTAACTTTTATCTCTTTTTCACTTTACTTTCTTCTTTTTCATCTTTATTCATATCATTTTATTTTGAGTCAATTCCCCTGGCCAGGGTTATTTCCCCTGGTTTTTTCCTACCTAGATTTGACTATATTATATCTTCATTCGGCCAACTTTCACACAGCATTTAATGTACACATGTCTTACTGTTTAACGAGATACGGGCCCTGTCTTCGTTTATCTTGCATGGTTATTTAAATAACTTTTGGCTACTAGTTCTGCCATTCTACAATTACTTTTTATTTCTACTTTCTCCACATCTTTTAAGCCTTTAACTTTTACTTTTAACTTCATTTTTCATTTCTCTCATCCCTATTCTCTATTTCAACTTTTAACTTTTAGCTTTTATTTCTCTCGTCTCTATTCTCTATTTCAACTTCTAACTTTTATTTCTCTTGTCTCTATTCTCTATTTCAACTTAATTCTCTTTTTCTTCACTTATTATTCTCTTATTCCCCTTATTTACGTCTTTTACATCTTAATTAACCCCAATTTAGACGGAAACTCACTTCAAACATCAACACATCATCTCCATCTCCGCATAATCTCAGTGTAGTCTCCCTGCCAAAAACATACTGCTCCAGCCCACATAACAGCTCAATTTTGTGAGAGGTCACTCACCCTGAGAGCGGCAGTTCGCTGGAGCAGGCAGCATCGGCAGATGAGGCCCAACAGATCCTGTTCGTGACGCCACTTTGTAGTTTAGTTTCTAGATGGGTGTGATGTGTTGAAGAATGAAGGAGTGACTGCTGACACTGACTCGAATAAAATAATGATTTTATTACACAAATCAGCATCAAACCAGACTTGCCATGGATGTCCTGGGAGAGACCCGAGCCGGATGGAATCTCTCCCAAGTGACGCTCTGCACTCGCTTTTAAAGCTGTACAAAGATAACATACCACATCTGGTTCCAATCCATAGGTGCCCGCTCAGCCTATATCCTGTCCTAAATGTAAACCTTTCCTCCTCTGGTCGAGCTGGAAGAATCAACAAAATTCCTCTCCCATAGGACCTCTCAATAGACCCATTGTTGTTTTCGTTCTTCGTATGACATCGAGGCAATAAATCTAATACTAACATAGTTAATATTATGACCGCACTATATCTCAGCTTTGGGAGCTCAGTAACCTATTCACCTCAAACCTTCCAGACACCTCACTACCTAATAGAATCTAACACGAGAAATAAAATATAAAACATTGAACTTCTTCCCAGCCATGACATTGTGCCATGACATTGTGCCGGTTGCTTATCCATTTCGTAAGCTTAAATCCACCCTTAGCACAGATGGCGATAAGTTCCTCCGTGCTGCATTCCGGGAAATCTGTCTTAAACTGCTGCTGCCAAAGTTCATCCAGGTTCACGACAGACACCCTGTTCACACATACCTCTGCCTGCTGACAATCAATTGCATCATCACCCAGCATTGTCCTGATTGCATAAGGACCATTATTGACACTGCGAATCACTTGCAATGGCTCTAATGCTGCTGGAACGTTTGTGCCTATCAATAGCCCAATGTCAGCGTCAATCTCCGGCAGGTGAACATGTCTCAAGTGAGGCCATCTCTGAAGATCCTTCTGTCTCGGGATATTTCCCTTGTAAACAGGCATACACGCCTGTGTGTAAGCCTTGGGAAGTTCACAGAAGTGCTCCTCATTCAATCCGGCCACTTCCAGTCCTGGCACACTGTAGCTAGGAACAACTTTCTCTTGGCCCATTGTCCGCAGGAGAATATGTACCTTCCTTCCTGTAAGGTTAAGTTTGTGCATTAAAGCTTCGGTACAGAACACAGCGGAACTTCCTGGGTCCAAGAAAGCATATGTGGTGACAATTTTACTGCCCTTCTTGGATTTCACATGTACTGGTACAATAGGGAATTTACAATCGTCACCAGCCCCAGTAAGGCCACTTGATACTAGCGTACTGTCCACTGATATCCCTGGTTCTCTCACAGATTGGTCAGAGTCTTTGTCCTTCTCTCTCGGAGTGATGTGAAGTACGGTAGGATGTCTTAGACCACATGTTCCACAGGCAATGTCAGTTTACGGCAATGTTTGCTTAAATGACCAATACATAAACAGCCGAAACATACCCCCTTTTCTCTCAAGAAGCCAATCTTCTCTTTATGAGGTCTTTTACCCAACTGGGGGCACGAATCCAACACATGTCGTTCTCCACAGCAAAGACATTCTTTCCTTACTGAAACATGTTCCTTCTCTTTAGTTTCAAACTGAGTTGTGGACTTCACAGGGCTCACAGTAGTGACAAAGCTAGTTCCTTTCATTCCCGTTTGTGGTGGTGGTGTATATTTGCTCCCACTTTTAGTTATGATTGGTGGTGGAGCATCCTGTATGTTTCCAAAGATTGGGTCGGTCAAGATCTTCACTTGTTTCCCAATAAAACTTGTGATATCCATAAATGTAGCTCTGCACTTTTGTTTTTCCTGTAACTCGCATGCTGCGTTCCTCCACTTGTCGCGGTATTTGTATGGCAGTTTCCTTATGATGGTCAGCATGTTTTCAGCCATGTTCAGCTCATGCAAATACTCCACCTCTTCCATGGCGTTAGAGCAGCCCTTAAGGAAAAGGCTGTACTCTTGAAGAGCTTTCACATCTTCATTCTTAATAGGCGGCCATGACAGGGCCTTGTCCATGTATGCTGATGCAATTTTTTGCTCATTTCCAAATTGCTCTCTCACTAGAGCTTTTGCTTTTGCATACCCTCTTGCAGGGTCCAGTTGCTGGCAGCTCCTTACCAGTTCCATAGGAAGACCTTTTGTGTGCTGCTCCAGGTAATATAAACGATCACTGAAATTCTTGGTATTGTTTTCCACTCCGTTTTCGAAAGCCTTCATAAAAGCATGGTATTTTAATGGATCTCCATCAAAGATGGGTACCTCCCTTTTAGGCAATGATGACATGCATTGTTGCTGTATCAATAGGGTTGTGATTTCATTTTGTTGCCGCATAATGCCCAGCATGTCATTTTGGTAGTCATTTGCATATTCAGAGTCAACATTTGCATGGTAAGTATTGGCAGTTGACACACATTGCATTGGTGCATATTCATGAGAGCTTTGCTGAAGTGCGCGTGACTTAGGATCCGAGCGCATAGCTGTCAGAGGCTGTGATTTTGAATGAATGAGCTGAGAGTCTTTAGGCTTTGTTCCTGTGTTTGCATGATTTTGTGACATTTTTGGTGTGAATGGATTTGCATTGGCACTGAGGGTTTGTGGTTTTCCTTGTGCCTTTTCCACATAAGAAGTCATTCCATCCCCATGATTTGCTTTAGAAGATTTTCCACTAATGAAACTTTGCGTTTTCAACACATTTAATTTGGCCATTTGTACTGCAATCCCCTCATCCAGTTGCTGTTGCTCTTTCCTTTTTCCTCCTCGGCTTCCAGCGCATGTTTGTCCTTTAACAGTTTCTGTTTGATCTGTAATGCTGCCAAGTCAGCTTGAGCCTTTAAACATGCAGATGAAACTTTTGAGACAGATGAAACTTTAGAGGCAGTAGATTTTCTCCCGACATTTGACACTGTCATTTGGGTGCACATCATCATCATCATGCATTATGATTACTGATGCCGCTGATGCGGGCCTGGCCTGTTCATTCACACTTTCAGGTTCCAACTGTGCACTCGTTTTTCCTTTCCAATTTAGGCTATTTGTGCCATTAAACAACACATCCACATTCCACAGAGAAAGGACACTTATTCAGAAATCATCATCATTTTCGGTGTTCACACATCAGCGCAGCAGCGCAGTTAAAGAGACCAGCGGAGTTAAAGAGACCAGCGGAGTTAAAGAGACCAGCGGAGTTAAAGAGACCAGCGGAGTTAAAGAGACCAGCGGAGTTAAAGAGACCAGCGGAGATTCCTTTGTTATAGCTGCAGCAGAGTATCTTAGCCAACTTTAACTCTCTGAGCGTCAACTCAACCCTTGATCAGGTATTCACTTCGTCCCCAATGGACTATATATGCAGTGTTCCTTCCATTAAACAGCTTACAATTGTACCTGACTTTCAAGGATGACTTAGACCGTGGGCTCAGGAAAGTTTGTGGTCAGCTGTTCCTCTGTCTGTATCGCCGCCCGGCTTTCGTTCATTCCTGTCCGCTTGATCCGTGTTTGATTTCTTCTGCTGATGTTGCCTTGATGCCGTCGATAATACTGTACATTTTCGTTGACAATTGTATGCGACTCCAAAACGAACTAAATAAGCCGCTGAGAGGCGATGATAAGGGGCCTATTGTCCGACGCGCTTCTAAACAAACAAATGTCGATGCGCTGAATCCAACGAATGCGTTTAAGGGTGTTTATTAAATCAACATAAGGAAACTTAAATAAACGGTGCCTTTAACTCGTAATACAGCGATCAAAACAAATAAACGAAATCAAACTAAAGCGGTCAAGGAAAGTGTGGGTTCCCCAAACACCCCCTCTCACTCTGATTCTCAGCAGGAGATCAGCTGGTGCCTTTTAAAGTGACGCCCATATGCCTGTCAATCATTCATCCCACACACGTGATAGTAAACTCATTCATTGACCAAATAAAACCCAAAACATAATCATAATAACTCATAATAAATTCATATACAATAAACCTGATAATAATAAATCAATTAATAGCAAACCAATGCATGGCTCCTACACATTCTCTTTTATTATGTTTCATTATGTTTTTATACAATATTTGTTATTTACAAATATATTTTTCTTATTTAAAAACACGGGGTTTGGGGCTGGAACGGATTAATGGACTTTCAATTAATTTCCATGGGGAAAATGGATTTGCTGTACGAGCAGATTGAATTACGAGCTCTGTCACGGAACGAATTCAACTCGTAAGTCAAGGTACCACCGTGTAGCTTTTTGCTGTCATACGTTTCACCGCCACAACAACCCCGTCGCGTAGTGAAGAGCGTGGGCCCGTGTTCTCCCCTTCGGCCCCCGCTGGTGTCTTCGCAGAACACCAACGCGTTCCGGGGAGTGAGACGCCTGATCCCGGGTAGCTCGGCCGAGTTTGTCCCCGTCGGTTTCGCCGATCTCCAGCGAAACGTGAGTCGTATCCCGACGCACTTTGACCAATTCAGCCGCAGCGTCAGAAGAACCGGGCGGGAAGTATTGACACGTATCACGGAAGGTTTTAATTTATTTATCTATTTATTTATTTAGAGAGCTATTCTTAAAGATGTGCAAACACAGGTCATTCCAAAATGTCGTTGTTACTAAACAATTATATGAAAGAAAGTGATGAATCAATGTTTCGACACTATTCATACAAAAAAAACCCTTCAAGAACTATTGGAAAATTTGGATGGAATTGAATTTACAGGGTAAACATTTTGAAGTGGACTTGTGCTTTATGTGAAATGCAACACTTATAATGTAGCAATCACGCCTTTCTCCAGGATAAGTCCTCAATATGTGTTCTCCAGGTAAATGTACCTTTTGGGGTTATTTTATTAATATTTAAAAAAAATTGGTGTACATGTTTATTATTACATTTTCTGTCAGATATTTCACATCCATCTAGCTGTAATTAGGGTGAGGTTGGAATTTGGCCAAGATGAGAGGGAGTTTATTTGGTAAGTTATTACATTTCAAAACAAAATGAAGGCCACTGGCGAAAACAAATTGTATTTATCTCCTTTGCGGTTTGCTCGGGCAAACAGGTTTTGTTTAAACAAAGAGCGAAATGCGTAAACAAAACCTGTTTGCCCGGTTTTGTTTACATGTTTCACTCTTAATAATTACCTCATTACCTCATTACAAAACATGTAAACAATACCGGGTAAACAAAACGAGAGGCCTTTCTGCCGGAGAAGAAGTGTACTGGTACCCATCTTCAAGAATAAGGGAGATGTACAGAGCTGTAGTAACTACAGGGGAATAAAGTTGACCAGCCACAGCATGAAGCTATGGGAAAGGGTAGTGGAGGCTAGGTTAAGAGGAGAGGTGGGGATCAGCGAGCAGCAGTATGGTTTCATGCCAGGAAAGAGTACTACGGATGCAATGTTTGCTTTAAGAATGCTGATGGAAAAGTACAGGGAAGGCCAGAGGGAGTTGCACTGCGTCTTTGTAGATTTATAGAACGCATATGATTGGGTGCTGAGAGAGGAAGTGTGGTATTGCATGAGGAAGTCAGGGTGGCAGAGAAGTACGTTAGAGTGGTACAGGATATGTATGAGGACAGACAGTAGTAAGGTGCGCAGTAGGCGTGATGAAGGCATTCAAAGTGGAGGTGGGATTGCATCAAGGATCAGCTCTGAGCCCTTTCCTGTTTGCAATGGTGATGGACAGGTTAACGGATTAAATCAGGCAGGAGTCTCTGTGGACTATGATGTTCGCGGATGACATTATGATCTGTAGTGAAAGTAGGGAGCAGGTTGAGGAGAGCTTGCAGAAGTGGAGGCATGCATTAGAGAGAAGAGGAATGAATGAGAGTACATGTAGGGTGGAGCGGGTGGAGAAGAGTGTCCAGAGTGATCTGTGACAGAAGGTTCCAGCAAGAGTGAAAGGGAAGGTCTAAATGACGGTAGTGAGACCAGCTATGTTGTACGGTTTAGAGGCGGTGGGACTGACAATAAGACAGGTGGCTGGACTGGAGGTGGCAGACTTGAGGATGTTGAGATTTTCATTGGGAGAGACAAGGATGGACAGGATTAAGAATGAGTACATTAGAGGGACAGCACAGGTTGGACAGTTTGGTGGAAAAGTGAGAGAGGCCAGATTGAGATGGTTTGGACACATACAGTATGTAGGAGAGATGAGAGTTACATTGAGAGAAGGATGCTGAGGATGGAGCTGACAGGCAAGAGGAAAAGAGGAAGGGCGAAGAGAAGGTTTATGGATGTGGTGAGGAAGGACATGCAGGCGGTTGGTATAAGGGAGGAAGATGCACAGAACAGAAGGTATTGGAGGCAGATGATCCGCTGTGGCGACCCCTAATGGGAGCAGCCGAAAGAGAAAGAAGATCCATGTATCATTCGACAATTTCATATCCGATTTAGAATCCAAAATCAGACGTTATTGATTTTTTTCCGCATGGAAGACCATGAAATGTTTGTGAGACGAGTGTAGAGATGCTCCGTGGAGAGCACAGTGGCGAACCTCCATGCTCCCCACCCGGCTCTGAGCCGCTCCCCACTGCTGAAGGACCAGTGCGCGCACCGGGTGGTGCACAGTTGCACATGCTGCCGGTGCTCCATGCTGGTTCTCCTGTAGTTTTGGGTCGTTAATGAACGATCTGTTTCTTTTGAACGGCTCAAAACACTTTTGTTTCAAGTTTTACAGTTTAATGTCACTGTTTGTTTCTACTGTGTTGTTCCCAATCACACTGGCATCATGACACGCCCCTTCAATAGCCCAATGTCAGCGTCAATCTCCGGCAGGTGAACATGTCTCAAGTGAGGCCATCTCTGAAGATCCTTCTGTCTCGGGATATTTCCATTGTAAACAGGCATACACGCCTGTGTGTAAGCCTTGGGAAGTTCACAGAAGTGCTCCTCATTCAATCCGGCCACTTCCAGTCCTGGCACACTGTAGCTAGGAACAACTTTCTCTTGGCCCATTGTCCGCAGGAGAATATGTACCTTCCTTCCTGTAAGGTTAAGTTTGTGCATTAAAGCTTCGGTACAGAACACAGCGGAACTTCCTGGGTCCAAGAAAGCATATGTGGTGACAATTTTACTGCCCTTCTTGGATTTCACATGTACTGGTACAATAGGGAATTTACAATCGTCACCAGCCCCAGTAAGGCCACTTGATACTAGCGTACTGTCCACTGATATCCCTGGTTCTCTCACAGATTGGTCAGAGTCTTTGTCCTTCTCTCTCGGAGTGATGTGAAGTACGGTAGGATGTCTTAGACCACATGTTCCACAGGCAATGTCAGTTTACGGCAATGTTTGCTTAAATGACCAATACATAAACAGCCGAAACATACCCCCTTTTCTCTCAAGAAGCCAATCTTCTCTTTATGAAGTCTTTTACCCAACTGGGGGCACGAATCCAATACATGTCGTTCTCCACAGCAAAGACATTCTTTCCTTACTGAAACATGTTCCTTCTCTTTAGTTTCAAACTGAGTTGTGGACTTCACAGGGCTCACAGTAGTGACAAAGCTAGTTCCTTTCATTCCCGTTTGTGGTGGTGGTGTATATTTGCTCCCACTTTTAGTTATGATTGGTGGTGGAGCATCCTGTATGTTTCCAAAGATTGGGTCGGTCAAGATCTTCACTTGTTTCCCAATAAAACTTGTGATATCCATAAATGTAGCTCTGCACTTTTGTTTTTCCTGTAACTCGCATGCTGCGTTCCTCCACTTGTCGCCGTATTTGTATGGCAGTTTCCTTATGATGGTCAGCATGTTTTCAGCCATGTTCAGCTCATGCAAATACTCCACCTCTTCCATGGCGTTAGAGCAGCCCTTAAGGAAAAGGCTGTACTCTTGAAGAGCTTTCACATCTTCATTCTTAATAGGCGGCCATGACAGGGCCTTGTCCATGTATGCTGATGCAATTTTTTGCTCATTTCCAAATTGCTCTCTCACTAGAGCTTTTGCTTTTGCATACCCTCTTGCAGGGTCCAGTTGCTGGCAGCTCCTTACCAGTTCCATAGGAAGACCTTTTGTGTGCTGCTCCAGGTAATATAAACGATCACTGAAATTCTTGGTATTGTTTTCCACTCCGTTTTCGAAAGCCTTCATAAAAGCATGGTATTTTAATGGATCTCCATTAAAGATGGGTACCTCCCTTTTAGGCAATGATGACATGCATTGTTGCTGTATCAATAGGGTTGTGATTTCATTTTGTTGCCGCATAATGCCCAGCATGTCATTTTGGTAGTCATTTGCATATTCAGAATCAACATTTGCATGGTAAGTATTGGCAGTTGACACACATTGCATTGGTGCATATTCATGAGAGCTTTGCTGAAGTGCGCGTGACTTAGGATCCGAGCGCATAGCTGTCAGAGGCTGTGATTTTGAATGAATGAGCTGAGAGTCTTTAGGCTTTGTTCCTGTGTTTGCATGATTTTGTGACATTTTTGGTGTGAATGGATTTGCATTGGCACTGAGGGTTTGTGGTTTTCCTTGTGCCTTTTCCACATAAGAAGTCATTCCATCCCCATGATTTGCTTTAGAAGATTTTCCACTAATGACACTTTGCGTTTTCAACACATTTGATTTGGCCATTTGTACTGCAATCCCCTCATCCAGTTGCTGTTGCTCTTTCCTTTTTCGCAACATTTCCTCCTCGGCTTCCAGCGCATGTTTGTCCTTTAACAGTTTCTGTTTGATCTGTAATGCTGCCAAATCAGCTTGAGCCTTTAAACATGCAGATGAAACTTTTGAGACGGATGAAACTTTAGAGGCAGTAGATTTTCTCCCGACATTTGACACTGTCATTTGGGTGCACATCATCATCATGCATTATGATTACTGATGCCGCTGATGCGGGCCTGGCCTGTCCATTCACACTTTCAGGTTCCAACTGTGCACTCGTTTTTCCTTTCCAATTTAGGCTATTTGTGCCATTAAACAACACATCCACATTCCACAGTGAAAGGACACTTATTCAGAAATCATCATCATTTTCGGTATTCACACATCAGCGCAGCAGCGCAGTTAAAGAGACCAGCGGAGTTAAAGAGACCAGCGGAGTTAAAGAGACCAGCGGAGTTAAAGAGACCAGCGGAGATTCCTTTGTTATAGCTGCAGCAGAGTATCTTAGCCAACTTTAACTCTCTGAGCGTCAACTCAACCCTTGATCAGGTATTCACTTCGTCCCCAATGGACTATATATGCAGTGTTCCTTCCATTAAACAGCTTACAATTGTACCTGACTTTCAAGGATGACTTTGACCGTGGGCTCAGGAAAGTTTGTTGTCAGCTGTTCCTCTGTCTGTATCGCCGCCCGGCTTTCGTTCATTCCTGTCCGCTTGATCCGTGTTTGATTTCTTCTGCTGATGTTGCCTTGATGCCGTCGATAATACCGTACATTTTCGTTGACAATTGTATGCGACTCCAAAACGAACTAAATAAGCCGCTGAGAGGCGATGATAAGGGGCCTATTGTCCGACGCGCTTCTAAACAAACAAATGTCGATGCGCTGAATCCAACGAATGCGTTTAAGGGTGTTTATTAAATCAACATAAGGAAACTTAAATAAACGGTGCCTTTAACTCGTAATACAGCGATCAAAACAAATAAACGAAATCAAACTAAAGCGGTCAAGGAAAGTGTGGGTTCCCCAAACACCCCCTCTCACTCTGATTCTCAGCAGGAGATCAGCTGGTGCCTTTTAAAGTGACGCCCATATGCCTGTCAATCATTCATCCCACACCCGTGATAGTAAACTCATTCATTGACCAAATACAACCCAAAACATAATCATAATAACTCATAATAAATTCATATACAATAAACCTGATAATAATAAATCAATTAATAGCAAACCAATTCATGGCTCCTACACATTCTCTTTTATTATGTTTCATTATGTTTTTATACAATATTTGTTATTTACAAATATATTTTTCTTATTTAAAAACACGGGGTTTGGGGCTGGAACGGATTAATGGACTTTCAATTAATTTCCATGGGGAAAATGGATTTGCTGTACGAGCAGATTGAATTACGAGCTCTGTCACGGAACGAATTCAACTCGTAAGTCAAGGTACCACCGTGTAGCTTTTTGCTGTCATACGTTTCACCGCCACAACAACCCCGTCGCGTAGTGAAGAGCGTGGGCCCGTGTCCTCCCCTTCGGCCCCCGCTGGTGTCTTCGCAGAACACCAACGCGTTCCGGGGAGTGAGACGCCTGATCCCGGGTAGCTCGGCCGAGTTTGTCCCCGTCGGTTTCGCCGATCTCCAGCGAAACGTGAGTCGTATCCCGACGCACTTTGACCAATTCAGCCGCAGCGTCAGAAGAACCGGGCGGGAAGTATTGACACGTATCACGGAAGGTTTTAATTTATTTATCTATTTATTTATTTAGAGAGCTATTCTTAAAGATGTGCAAACACAGGTCATTCCAAAATGTCGTTGTTACTAAACAATTATATGAAAGAAAGTGATGAATCAATGTTTCGACACTATTCATACAAAAAAAACCCTTCAAGAACTATTGGAAAATTTGGATGGAATTGAATTTACAGGGTAAACATTTTGAAGTGGACTTGTGCTTTATGTGAAATGCAACACTTATAATGTAGCAATCACGCCTTTCTCCAGGATAAGTCCTCAATATGTGTTCTCCAGGTAAATGTACCTTTTGGGGTTATTTTATTAATATTTAAAAAAAATTGGTGTACATGTTTATTATTACATTTTCTGTCAGATATTTCACATCCATCTAGCTGTAATTAGGGTGAGGTTGGAATTTGGCCAAGATGAGAGGGAGTTTATTTGGTAAGTTATTACATTTCAAAACAAAATGAAGGCCACTGGCGAAAACAAATTGTATTTATCTCCTTTGCGGTTTGCTCGGGCAAACAGGTTTTGTTTAAACAAAGAGCGAAATGCGTAAACAAAACCTGTTTGCCCGGTTTTGTTTACATGTTTCACTCTTAATAATTACCTCATTACCTCATTACAAAACATGTAAACAATACCGGGTAAACAAAACGAGAGGCCTTTCTGCCGGAGAAGAAGTGTACTGGTACCCATCTTCAAGAATAAGGGAGATGTACAGAGCTGTAGTAACTACAGGGGAATAAAGTTGACCAGCCACAGCATGAAGCTATGGGAAAGGGTAGTGGAGGCTAGGTTAAGAGGAGAGGTGGGGATCAGCGAGCAGCAGTATGGTTTCATGCCAGGAAAGAGTACTACGGATGCAATGTTTGCTTTAAGAATGCTGATGGAAAAGTACAGGGAAGGCCAGAGGGAGTTGCACTGCGTCTTTGTAGATTTATAGAACGCATATGATTGGGTGCTGAGAGAGGAAGTGTGGTATTGCATGAGGAAGTCAGGGTGGCAGAGAAGTACGTTAGAGTGGTACAGGATATGTATGAGGACAGACAGTAGTAAGGTGCGCAGTAGGCGTGATGAAGGCATTCAAAGTGGAGGTGGGATTGCATCAAGGATCAGCTCTGAGCCCTTTCCTGTTTGCAATGGTGATGGACAGGTTAACGGATTAAATCAGGCAGGAGTCTCTGTGGACTATGATGTTCGCGGATGACATTATGATCTGTAGTGAAAGTAGGGAGCAGGTTGAGGAGAGCTTGCAGAAGTGGAGGCATGCATTAGAGAGAAGAGGAATGAATGAGAGTACATGTAGGGTGGAGCGGGTGGAGAAGAGTGTCCAGAGTGATCTGTGACAGAAGGTTCCAGCAAGAGTGAAAGGGAAGGTCTAAATGACGGTAGTGAGACCAGCTATGTTGTACGGTTTAGAGGCGGTGGGACTGACAATAAGACAGGTGGCTGGACTGGAGGTGGCAGACTTGAGGATGTTGAGATTTTCATTGGGAGAGACAAGGATGGACAGGATTAAGAATGAGTACATTAGAGGGACAGCACAGGTTGGACAGTTTGGTGGAAAAGTGAGAGAGGCCAGATTGAGATGGTTTGGACACATACAGTATGTAGGAGAGATGAGAGTTACATTGAGAGAAGGATGCTGAGGATGGAGCTGACAGGCAAGAGGAAAAGAGGAAGGGCGAAGAGAAGGTTTATGGATGTGGTGAGGAAGGACATGCAGGCGGTTGGTATAAGGGAGGAAGATGCACAGAACAGAAGGTATTGGAGGCAGATGATCCGCTGTGGCGACCCCTAATGGGAGCAGCCGAAAGAGAAAGAAGATCCATGTATCATTCGACAATTTCATATCCGATTTAGAATCCAAAATCAGACGTTATTGATTTTTTTCCGCATGGAAGACCATGAAATGTTTGTGAGACGAGTGTAGAGATGCTCCGTGGAGAGCACAGTGGCGAACCTCCATGCTCCCCACCCGGCTCTGAGCCGCTCCCCACTGCTGAAGGACCAGTGCGCGCACCGGGTGGTGCACAGTTGCACATGCTGCCGGTGCTCCATGCTGGTTCTCCTGTAGTTTTGGGTCGTTAATGAACGATCTGTTTCTTTTGAACGGCTCAAAACACTTTTGTTTCAAGTTTTACAGTTTAATGTCACTGTTTGTTTCTACTGTGTTGTTCCCAATCACACTGGCATCATGACACGCCCCTTCAATAGCCCAATGTCAGCGTCAATCTCCGGCAGGTGAACATGTCTCAAGTGAGGCCATCTCTGAAGATCCTTCTGTCTCGGGATATTTCCATTGTAAACAGGCATACACGCCTGTGTGTAAGCCTTGGGAAGTTCACAGAAGTGCTCCTCATTCAATCCGGCCACTTCCAGTCCTGGCACACTGTAGCTAGGAACAACTTTCTCTTGGCCCATTGTCCGCAGGAGAATATGTACCTTCCTTCCTGTAAGGTTAAGTTTGTGCATTAAAGCTTCGGTACAGAACACAGCGGAACTTCCTGGGTCCAAGAAAGCATATGTGGTGACAATTTTACTGCCCTTCTTGGATTTCACATGTACTGGTACAATAGGGAATTTACAATCGTCACCAGCCCCAGTAAGGCCACTTGATACTAGCGTACTGTCCACTGATATCCCTGGTTCTCTCACAGATTGGTCAGAGTCTTTGTCCTTCTCTCTCGGAGTGATGTGAAGTACGGTAGGATGTCTTAGACCACATGTTCCACAGGCAATGTCAGTTTACGGCAATGTTTGCTTAAATGACCAATACATAAACAGCCGAAACATACCCCCTTTTCTCTCAAGAAGCCAATCTTCTCTTTATGAAGTCTTTTACCCAACTGGGGGCACGAATCCAATACATGTCGTTCTCCACAGCAAAGACATTCTTTCCTTACTGAAACATGTTCCTTCTCTTTAGTTTCAAACTGAGTTGTGGACTTCACAGGGCTCACAGTAGTGACAAAGCTAGTTCCTTTCATTCCCGTTTGTGGTGGTGGTGTATATTTGCTCCCACTTTTAGTTATGATTGGTGGTGGAGCATCCTGTATGTTTCCAAAGATTGGGTCGGTCAAGATCTTCACTTGTTTCCCAATAAAACTTGTGATATCCATAAATGTAGCTCTGCACTTTTGTTTTTCCTGTAACTCGCATGCTGCGTTCCTCCACTTGTCGCCGTATTTGTATGGCAGTTTCCTTATGATGGTCAGCATGTTTTCAGCCATGTTCAGCTCATGCAAATACTCCACCTCTTCCATGGCGTTAGAGCAGCCCTTAAGGAAAAGGCTGTACTCTTGAAGAGCTTTCACATCTTCATTCTTAATAGGCGGCCATGACAGGGCCTTGTCCATGTATGCTGATGCAATTTTTTGCTCATTTCCAAATTGCTCTCTCACTAGAGCTTTTGCTTTTGCATACCCTCTTGCAGGGTCCAGTTGCTGGCAGCTCCTTACCAGTTCCATAGGAAGACCTTTTGTGTGCTGCTCCAGGTAATATAAACGATCACTGAAATTCTTGGTATTGTTTTCCACTCCGTTTTCGAAAGCCTTCATAAAAGCATGGTATTTTAATGGATCTCCATTAAAGATGGGTACCTCCCTTTTAGGCAATGATGACATGCATTGTTGCTGTATCAATAGGGTTGTGATTTCATTTTGTTGCCGCATAATGCCCAGCATGTCATTTTGGTAGTCATTTGCATATTCAGAATCAACATTTGCATGGTAAGTATTGGCAGTTGACACACATTGCATTGGTGCATATTCATGAGAGCTTTGCTGAAGTGCGCGTGACTTAGGATCCGAGCGCATAGCTGTCAGAGGCTGTGATTTTGAATGAATGAGCTGAGAGTCTTTAGGCTTTGTTCCTGTGTTTGCATGATTTTGTGACATTTTTGGTGTGAATGGATTTGCATTGGCACTGAGGGTTTGTGGTTTCCCTTGTGCCTTTTCCACATAAGAAGTCATTCCATCCCCATGATTTGCTTTAGAAGATTTTCCACTAATGACACTTTGCGTTTTCAACACATTTGATTTGGCCATTTGTACTGCAATCCCCTCATCCAGTTGCTGTTGCTCTTTCCTTTTTCGCAACATTTCCTCCTCGGCTTCCAGCGCATGTTTGTCCTTTAACAGTTTCTGTTTGATCTGTAATGCTGCCAAATCAGCTTGAGCCTTTAAACATGCAGATGAAACTTTTGAGACAGATGAAACTTTAGAGGCAGTAGATTTTCTCCCGACATTTGACACTGTCATTTGGGTGCACATCATCATCATGCATTATGATTACTGATGCCGCTGATGCGGGCCTGGCCTGTCCATTCACACTTTCAGGTTCCAACTGTGCACTCGTTTTTCCTTTCCAATTTAGGCTATTTGTGCCATTAAACAACACATCCACATTCCACAGTGAAAGGACACTTATTCAGAAATCATCATCATTTTCGGTATTCACACATCAGCGCAGCAGCGCAGTTAAAGAGACCAGCGGAGTTAAAGAGACCAGCGGAGTTAAAGAGACCAGCGGAGTTAAAGAGACCAGCGGAGATTCCTTTGTTATAGCTGCAGCAGAGTATCTTAGCCAACTTTAACTCTCTGAGCGTCAACTCAACCCTTGATCAGGTATTCACTTCGTCCCCAATGGACTATATATGCAGTGTTCCTTCCATTAAACAGCTTACAATTGTACCTGACTTTCAAGGATGACTTTGACCGTGGGCTCAGGAAAGTTTGTTGTCAGCTGTTCCTCTGTCTGTATCGCCGCCCGGCTTTCGTTCATTCCTGTCCGCTTGATCCGTGTTTGATTTCTTCTGCTGATGTTGCCTTGATGCCGTCGATAATACCGTACATTTTCGTTGACAATTGTATGCGACTCCAAAACGAACTAAATAAGCCGCTGAGAGGCGATGATAAGGGGCCTATTGTCCGACGCGCTTCTAAACAAACAAATGTCGATGCGCTGAATCCAACGAATGCGTTTAAGGGTGTTTATTAAATCAACATAAGGAAACTTAAATAAACGGTGCCTTTAACTCGTAATACAGCGATCAAAACAAATAAACGAAATCAAACTAAAGCGGTCAAGGAAAGTGTGGGTTCCCCAAACACCCCCTCTCACTCTGATTCTCAGCAGGAGATCAGCTGGTGCCTTTTAAAGTGACGCCCATATGCCTGTCAATCATTCATCCCACACCCGTGATAGTAAACTCATTCATTGACCAAATACAACCCAAAACATAATCATAATAACTCATAATAAATTCATATACAATAAACCTGATAATAATAAATCAATTAATAGCAAACCAATTCATGGCTCCTACACATTCTCTTTTATTATGTTTCATTATGTTTTTATACAATATTTGTTATTTACAAATATATTTTTCTTATTTAAAAACACGGGGTTTGGGGCTGGAACGGATTAATGGACTTTCAATTAATTTCCATGGGGAAAATGGATTTGCTGTACGAGCAGATTGAATTACGAGCTCTGTCACGGAACGAATTCAACTCGTAAGTCAAGGTACCACCGTGTAGCTTTTTGCTGTCATACGTTTCACCGCCACAACAACCCCGTCGCGTAGTGAAGAGCGTGGGCCCGTGTCCTCCCCTTCGGCCCCCGCTGGTGTCTTCGCAGAACACCAACGCGTTCCGGGGAGTGAGACGCCTGATCCCGGGTAGCTCGGCCGAGTTTGTCCCCGTCGGTTTCGCCGATCTCCAGCGAAACGTGAGTCGTATCCCGACGCACTTTGACCAATTCAGCCGCAGCGTCAGAAGAACCGGGCGGGAAGTATTGACACGTATCACGGAAGGTTTTAATTTATTTATCTATTTATTTATTTAGAGAGCTATTCTTAAAGATGTGCAAACACAGGTCATTCCAAAATGTCGTTGTTACTAAACAATTATATGAAAGAAAGTGATGAATCAATGTTTCGACACTATTCATACAAAAAAACTTCAAGAACTATTGGAAAATGTGGATGGAATTGAATTTACAGGGTAAACATTTTGAAGTGGACTTGTGCTTTATGTGAAATGCAACACTTATAATGTAGCAATCACGCCTTTCTCCAGGATAAGTCCTCAATATGTGTTCTCCAGGTAAATGTACCTTTTGGGGTTATTTTATTAATATTTAAAAAAAATTGGTGTACATGTTTATTATTACATTTTCTGTCAGATATTTCACATCCATCTAGCTGTAATTAGGGTGAGGTTGGAATTTGGCCAAGATGAGAGGGAGTTTATTTGGTAAGTTATTACATTTCAAAAGAAAATGAAGGCCACTGGCGAAAACAAATTGTATTTATCTCCTTTGCGGTTTGCTCGGGCGAACAGGTTTTGTTTACACAAAGAGCTAAATGCGTAAACAAAACCTGTTTGCCTGGTTTTGTTTACATGTTTCACTCTTAATAATTACCTCATTACCTCATTACAAAACATGTAAACAATACCGGGTAAACAAAACGAGAGGCCTTTCTGCCGGAGAAGAAGTGTACTGGTATGCATCTTCAAGAATAAGGGAGATGTACAGAGCTGTAGTAACTACAGGGGAATAAAGTTGACCAGCCACAGCATGAAGCTATGGGAAAGGGTAGTGGAGGCTAGGTTAAGAGGAGAGGTGGGGATCAGCGAGCAGCAGTATGGTTTCATGCCAGGAAAGAGTACTACAGTTGCAATGTTTGCTATAAGAATACTGATGGAAAAATAGAGGGAAGGCCAGAGGGAGTTGCACTGCGTCTTTGTAGATTTATAGAACGCATATGATTGGGTGCTGAGAGAGGAAGTGTGGTATTGCATGAGGAAGTCAGGGTGGCAGAGAAGTACGTTAGAGTGGTACAGGATATGTATGAGGGCAGTCAGACAGTAGTAAGGTGCGCAATAGGCGTGATGAAGGCATTCAAAGTGGAGGTGGGATTGCATCAAGGATCAGCTCTGAACCCTTTTCTGTTTGCAATGGTGATGGACAGGTTAACAGATGAAATCAGGCAGGAGTCTCTGTGGACTATGATGTTCGCGGATGACATTATGATCTGTAGTGAAAGTAGGGAGCAGGTTGAGGAGAGCTTGCAGAAGTGGAGGCATGCATTAGAGAGAAGAGGAATGAATGAGAGTACATGTAGGGTGGAGTGGGTGGAGAAGAGTGTCCAGAGTGATCTGTGACAGAAGGTTCCAGCAAGAGTGAAAGGGAAGGTCTAAATGACGGTAGTGAGACCAGCTATGTTGTACGGTTTAGAGGCGGTGGGACTGACAGTAAGACAGGTGGCTGGACTGGAGGTGGCAGACTTGAGGATGTTGAGATTTTCATTGGGAGTGACAAGGATGGACAGGATTAAGAATGAGTACATTAGAGGGACAGCACAGGTTGTACAGTTTGGTGGAAAAGTGAGAGAGGCCAGATTGAGATGGTTTGGACACATACAGTATGTAGGAGAGATGAGAGTTACATTGAGAGAAGGATGCTGAGGATGGAGCTGAGAGGTAAGAGGAAAAGAGGAAGGGCAAAGAGAAGGTTTATGGATGTGGTGAGGAAGGACATGCAGGCGGTTGGTGTAAGGGAGGAAGATGCACAGAACAGAAGGTATTGGAGGCAGATGATCCGCTGTGGCGACCCCTAATGGGAGCAGCCGAAAGAGAAAGAAGATCCATGTATCATTCGACAATTTCATATCCGATTTAGAATCCAAAATCAGACGTTATTGATTTTCTTCCGCATGGAAGACCATGAAATGTTTGTGAGACGAGTGTAGAGATGCTCCGTGGAGAGCACAGTGGCGAACCTCCATGCTCCCCACCCGGCTCTGAGCCGCTCCCCACTGCTGAAGGACCAGTGCGCGCACCGGGTGGTGCACAGTTGCACATGCTGCCGGTGCTCCATGCTGGTTCTCCTGTAGTTTTGGGTCGTTAATGAACGATCTGTTTCTTTTGAACGGCTCAAAACACTTTTGTTTCAAGTTTTACAGTTTAATGTCACTGTTTGTTTCTACTGTGTTGTTCCCAATCACACTGGCATCATGACACGCCCCTTCAATAGCCCAATGTCAGCGTCAATCTCCGGCAGGTGAACATGTCTCAAGTGAGGCCATCTCTGAAGATCCTTCTGTCTCGGGATATTTCCCTTGTAAACAGGCATACACGCCTGTGTGTAAGCCTTGGGAAGTTCACAGAAGTGCTCCTCATTCAATCCGGCCACTTCCAGTCCTGGCACACTGTAGCTAGGAACAACTTTCTCTTGGCCCATTGTCCGCAGGAGAATATGTACCTTCCTTCCTGTAAGGTTAAGTTTGTGCATTAAAGCTTCGGTACAGAACACAGCGGAACTTCCTGGGTCCAAGAAAGCATATGTGGTGACAATTTTACTGCCCTTCTTGGATTTCACATGTACTGGTACAATAGGGAATTTACAATCGTCACCAGCCCCAGTAAGGCCACTTGATACTAGCGTACTGTCCACTGATATCCCTGGTTCTCTCACAGATTGGTCAGAGTCTTTGTCCTTCTCTCTCGGAGTGATGTGAAGTACGGTAGGATGTCTTAGACCACATGTTCCACAGGCAATGTCAGTTTACGGCAATGTTTGCTTAAATGACCAATACATAAACAGCCGAAACATACCCCCTTTTCTCTCAAGAAGCCAATCTTCTCTTTATGAGGTCTTTTACCCAACTGGGGGCACGAATCCAATACATGTCGTTCTCCACAGCAAAGACATTCTTTCCTTACTGAAACATGTTCCTTCTCTTTAGTTTCAAACTGAGTTGTGGACTTCACAGGGCTCACAGTAGTGACAAAGCTAGTTCCTTTCATTCCCGTTTGTGGTGGTGGTGTATATTTGCTCCCACTTTTAGTTATGATTGGTGGTGGAGCATCCTGTATGTTTCCAAAGATTGGGTCGGTCAAGATCTTCACTTGTTTCCCAATAAAACTTGTGATATCCATAAATGTAGCTCTGCACTTTTGTTTTTCCTGTAACTCGCATGCTGCGTTCCTCCACTTGTCGCCGTATTTGTATGGCAGTTTCCTTATGATGGTCAGCATGTTTTCAGCCATGTTCAGCTCATGCAAATACTCCACCTCTTCCATGGCGTTAGAGCAGCCCTTAAGGAAAAGGCTGTACTCTTGAAGAGCTTTCACATCTTCATTCTTAATAGGCGGCCATGACAGGGCCTTGTCCATGTATGCTGATGCAATTTTTTGCTCATTTCCAAATTGCTCTCTCACTAGAGCTTTTGCTTTTGCATACCCTCTTGCAGGGTCCAGTTGCTGGCAGCTCCTTACCAGTTCCATAGGAAGACCTTTTGTGTGCTGCTCCAGGTAATATAAACGATCACTGAAATTCTTGGTATTGTTTTCCACTCCGTTTTCGAAAGCCTTCATAAAAGCATGGTATTTTAATGGATCTCCATCAAAGATGGGTACCTCCCTTTTAGGCAATGATGACATGCATTGTTGCTGTATCAATAGGGTTGTGATTTCATTTTGTTGCCGCATAATGCCCAGCATGTCATTTTGGTAGTCATTTGCATATTCAGAATCAACATTTGCATGGTAAGTATTGGCAGTTGACACACATTGCATTGGTGCATATTCATGAGAGCTTTGCTGAAGTGCGCGTGACTTAGGATCCGAGCGCATAGCTGTCAGAGGCTGTGATTTTGAATGAATGAGCTGAGAGTCTTTAGGCTTTGTTCCTGTGTTTGCATGATTTTGTGACATTTTTGGTGTGAATGGATTTGCATTGGCACTGAGGGTTTGTGGTTTTCCTTGTGCCTTTTCCACATAAGAAGTCATTCCATCCCCATGATTTGCTTTAGAAGATTTTCCACTAATGACACTTTGCGTTTTCAACACATTTGATTTGGCCATTTGTACTGCAATCCCCTCATCCAGTTGCTGTTGCTCTTTCCTTTTTCGCAACATTTCCTCCTCGGCTTCCAGCGCATGTTTGTCCTTTAACAGTTTCTGTTTGATCTGTAATGCTGCCAAATCAGCTTGAGCCTTTAAACATGCAGATGAAACTTTTGAGACAGATGAAACTTTAGAGGCAGTAGATTTTCTCCCGACATTTGACACTGTCATTTGGGTGCACATCATCATCATGCATTATGATTACTGATGCCGCTGATGCGGGCCTGGCCTGTCCATTCACACTTTCAGGTTCCAACTGTGCACTCGTTTTTCCTTTCCAATTTAGGCTATTTGTGCCATTAAACAACACATCCACATTCCACAGTGAAAGGACACTTATTCAGAAATCATCATCATTTTCGGTATTCACACATCAGCGCAGCAGCGCAGTTAAAGAGACCAGCGGAGTTAAAGAGACCAGCGGAGTTAAAGAGACCAGCGGAGTTAAAGAGACCAGCGGAGATTCCTTTGTTATAGCTGCAGCAGAGTATCTTAGCCAACTTTAACTCTCTGAGCGTCAACTCAACCCTTGATCAGGTATTCACTTCGTCCCCAATGGACTATATATATGCAGTGTTCCTTCCATTAAACAGCTTACAATTGTACCTGACTTTCAAGGATGACTTTGACCGTGGGCTCAGGAAAGTTTGTTGTCAGCTGTTCCTCTGTCTGTATCGCCGCCCGGCTTTCGTTCATTCCTGTCCGCTTGATCCGTGTTTGATTTCTTCTGCTGATGTTGCCTTGATGCCGTCGATAATACCGTACATTTTCGTTGACAATTGTATGCGACTCCAAAACGAACTAAATAAGCCGCTGAGAGGCGATGATAAGGGGCCTATTGTCCGACGCGCTTCTAAACAAACAAATGTCGATGCGCTGAATCCAACGAATGCGTTTAAGGGTGTTTATTAAATCAACATAAGGAAACTTAAATAAACGGTGCCTTTAACTCGTAATACAGCGATCAAAACAAATAAACGAAATCAAACTAAAGCGGTCAAGGAAAGTGTGGGTTCCCCAAACACCCCCTCTCACTCTGATTCTCAGCAGGAGATCAGCTGGTGCCTTTTAAAGTGACGCCCATATGCCTGTCAATCATTCATCCCACACCCGTGATAGTAAACTCATTCATTGACCAAATAAAACCCAAAACATAATCATAATAACTCATAATAAATTCATATACAATAAACCTGATAATAATAAATCAATTAATAGCAAACCAATTCATGGCTCCTACACATTCTCTTTTATTATGTTTCATTATGTTTTTATACAATATTTGTTATTTACAAATATATTTTTCTTATTTAAAAACACGGGGTTTGGGGCTGGAACGGATTAATGGACTTTCAATTAATTTCCATGGGGAAAATTGATTTGCTGTACGAGCAGATTGAATTACGAGCTCTGTCACGGAACGAATTAAACTCGTAAGTCAAGGTACCACCGTGTAGCTTTTTGCTGTCATACGTTTCACCGCCACAACAACCCCGTCGCGTAGTGAAGAGCGTGGGCCCGTGTTCTCCCCTTCGGCCCCGCTGGTGTCTTCGCAGAACACCAACGCGTTCCGGGGAGTGAGACGCCTGATCCCGGGTAGCTCGGCCGAGTTTGTCCCCGTCGGTTTCGCCGATCTCCAGCAAAACGTGAGTCGTATCCCGACGCACTTTGACCAATTCAGCCGCAGCGTCAGAAGAACCGGGCGGGAAGTATTGACACGTATCACGGAAGGTTTTAAATTATTTATCTATTTATTTATTTAGAGAGCTATTCTTAAAGATGTGCAAACACAGGTCATTCCAAAATGTCGTTGTTACTAAACAATTATATGAAAGAAAGTGATGAATCAATGTTTCGACACTATTGATACAAAAAAAACCCTTCAAGAACTATTGGAAAATTTGGATGGAATTGAATTTACAGGGTAAACATTTTGAAGTGGACTTGTGCTTTATGTGAAATGCAACACTTATAATGTAGCAATCATGCCTTTCTCCAGGATAAGTCCTCAATATGTGTTCTCCAGGTAAATGTACCTTTTGGGGTTATTTTATTAATATTTTAAAAAAATTGGTGTACATGTTTATTATTACATTTTCTGTCAGATATTTCACATCCATCTAGCTGTAATTAGGGTGAGGTTGGAATTTGGCCAAGATGAGAGGGAGTTTATTTGGTAAGTTATTACATTTCAAAAGAAAATGAAGGCCACTGGCGAAAACAAATTGTATTTATCTCCTTTGCGGTTTGCTCGGGCAAACAGGTTTTGTTTAAACAAAGAGCTAAATGTGTAAACAAAACCTGTTTGCCCGGTTTTGTTTACATGTTTCACTCTTAATAATTACCTCATTACCTCATTACAAAACATGTAAACAATACCGGGTAAACAAAACGAGAGGCCTTTCTGCCGGAGAAGAAGTGTACTGGTATGCATCTTCAAGAATAAGGGAGATGTACAGAGCTGTAGTAACTACAGGGGAATAAAGTTGACCAGCCACAGCATGAAGCTATGGGAAAGGGTAGTGGAGGCTAGGTTAAGAGGAGAGGTGGGGATCAGCGAGCAGCAGTATGGTTTCATGCCAGGAAAGAGTACTACAGTTGCAATGTTTGCTATAAGAATACTGATGGAAAAATAGAGGGAAGGCCAGAGGGAGTTGCACTGCGTCTTTGTAGATTTATAGAACGCATATGATTGGGTGCTGAGAGAGGAAGTGTGGTATTGCATGAGGAAGTCAGGGTGGCAGAGAAGTACGTTAGAGTGGTACAGGATATGTATGAGGGCAGTCAGACAGTAGTAAGGTGCGCAGTAGGCGTGATGAAGGCATTCAAAGTGGAGGTGGGATTGCATCAAGGATCAGCTCTGAACCCTTTTCTGTTTGCAATGGTGATGGACAGGTTAACAGATGAAATCAGGCAGGAGTCTCTGTGGACTATGATGTTCGCGGATGACATTATGATCTGTAGTGAAAGTAGGGAGCAGGTTGAGGAGAGCTTGCAGAAGTGGAGGCATGCATTAGAGAGAAGAGGAATGAATGAGAGTACATGTAGGGTGGAGTGGGTGGAGAAGAGTGTCCAGAGTGATCTGTGACAGAAGGTTCCAGCAAGAGTGAAAGGGAAGGTCTAAATGACGGTAGTGAGACCAGCTATGTTGTACGGTTTAGAGGCGGTGGGACTGACAGTAAGACAGGTGGCTGGACTGGAGGTGGCAGACTTGAGGATGTTGAGATTTTCATTGGGAGTGACAAGGATGGACAGGATTAAGAATGAGTACATTAGAGGGACAGCACAGGTTGTACAGTTTGGTGGAAAAGTGAGAGAGGCCAGATTGAGATGGTTTGGACACATACAGTATGTAGGAGAGATGAGAGTTACATTGAGAGAAGGATGCTGAGGATGGAGCTGACAGGTAAGAGGAAAAGAGGAAGGGCAAAGAGAAGGTTTATGGATGTGGTGAGGAAGGACATGCAGGCGGTTGGTGTAAGGGAGGAAGATGCACAGAACAGAAGGTATTGGAGGCAGATGATCCGCTGTGGCGACCCCTAATGGGAGCAGCCGAAAGAGAAAGAAGATCCATGTATCATTCGACAATTTCATATCCGATTTAGAATCCAAAATCAGACGTTATTGATTTTCTTCCGCATGGAAGACCATGAAATGTTTGTGAGACGAGTGTAGAGATGCTCCGTGGAGAGCACAGTGGCGAACCTCCATGCTCCCCACCCGGCTCTGAGCCGCTCCCCACTGCTGAAGGACCAGTGCGCGCACCGGGTGGTGCACAGTTGCACATGCTGCCGGTGCTCCATGCTGGTTCTCCTGTAGTTTTGGGTCGTTAATGAACGATCTGTTTCTTTTGAACGGCTCAAAACACTTTTGTTTCAAGTTTTACAGTTTAATGTCACTGTTTGTTTCTACTGTGTTGTTCCCAATCACACTGGCATCATGACACGCCCCTTCAATAGCCCAATGTCAGCGTCAATCTCCGGCAGGTGAACATGTCTCAAGTGAGGCCATCTCTGAAGATCCTTCTGTCTCGGGATATTTCCATTGTAAACAGGCATACACGCCTGTGTGTAAGCCTTGGGAAGTTCACAGAAGTGCTCCTCATTCAATCCGGCCACTTCCAGTCCTGGCACACTGTAGCTAGGAACAACTTTCTCTTGGCCCATTGTCCGCAGGAGAATATGTACCTTCCTTCCTGTAAGGTTAAGTTTGTGCATTAAAGCTTCGGTACAGAACACAGCGGAACTTCCTGGGTCCAAGAAAGCATATGTGGTGACAATTTTACTGCCCTTCTTGGATTTCACATGTACTGGTACAATAGGGAATTTACAATCGTCACCAGCCCCAGTAAGGCCACTTGATACTAGCGTACTGTCCACTGATATCCCTGGTTCTCTCACAGATTGGTCAGAGTCTTTGTCCTTCTCTCTCGGAGTGATGTGAAGTACGGTAGGATGTCTTAGACCACATGTTCCACAGGCAATGTCAGTTTACGGCAATGTTTGCTTAAATGACCAATACATAAACAGCCGAAACATACCCCCTTTTCTCTCAAGAAGCCAATCTTCTCTTTATGAGGTCTTTTACCCAACTGGGGGCACGAATCCAATACATGTCGTTCTCCACAGCAAAGACATTCTTTCCTTACTGAAACATGTTCCTTCTCTTTAGTTTCAAACTGAGTTGTGGACTTCACAGGGCTCACAGTAGTGACAAAGCTAGTTCCTTTCATTCCCGTTTGTGGTGGTGGTGTATATTTGCTCCCACTTTTAGTTATGATTGGTGGTGGAGCATCCTGTATGTTTCCAAAGATTGGGTCGGTCAAGATCTTCACTTGTTTCCCAATAAAACTTGTGATATCCATAAATGTAGCTCTGCACTTTTGTTTTTCCTGTAACTCGCATGCTGCGTTCCTCCACTTGTCGCCGTATTTGTATGGCAGTTTCCTTATGATGGTCAGCATGTTTTCAGCCATGTTCAGCTCATGCAAATACTCCACCTCTTCCATGGCGTTAGAGCAGCCCTTAAGGAAAAGGCTGTACTCTTGAAGAGCTTTCACATCTTCATTCTTAATAGGCGGCCATGACAGGGCCTTGTCCATGTATGCTGATGCAATTTTTTGCTCATTTCCAAATTGCTCTCTCACTAGAGCTTTTGCTTTTGCATACCCTCTTGCAGGGTCCAGTTGCTGGCAGCTCCTTACCAGTTCCATAGGAAGACCTTTTGTGTGCTGCTCCAGGTAATATAAACGATCACTGAAATTCTTGGTATTGTTTTCCACTCCGTTTTCGAAAGCCTTCATAAAAGCATGGTATTTTAATGGATCTCCATCAAAGATGGGTACCTCCCTTTTAGGCAATGATGACATGCATTGTTGCTGTATCAATAGGGTTGTGATTTCATTTTGTTGCCGCATAATGCCCAGCATGTCATTTTGGTAGTCATTTGCATATTCAGAATCAACATTTGCATGGTAAGTATTGGCAGTTGACACACATTGCATTGGTGCATATTCATGAGAGCTTTGCTGAAGTGCGCGTGACTTAGGATCCGAGCGCATAGCTGTCAGAGGCTGTGATTTTGAATGAATGAGCTGAGAGTCTTTAGGCTTTGTTCCTGTGTTTGCATGATTTTGTGACATTTTTGGTGTGAATGGATTTGCATTGGCACTGAGGGTTTGTGGTTTTCCTTGTGCCTTTTCCACATAAGAAGTCATTCCATCCCCATGATTTGCTTTAGAAGATTTTCCACTAATGACACTTTGCGTTTTCAACACATTTGATTTGGCCATTTGTACTGCAATCCCCTCATCCAGTTGCTGTTGCTCTTTCCTTTTTCGCAACATTTCCTCCTCGGCTTCCAGCGCATGTTTGTCCTTTAACAGTTTCTGTTTGATCTGTAATGCTGCCAAATCAGCTTGAGCCTTTAAACATGCAGATGAAACTTTTGAGACAGATGAAACTTTAGAGGCAGTAGATTTTCTCCCGACATTTGACACTGTCATTTGGGTGCACATCATCATCATCATGCATTATGATTACTGATGCGGGCCTGGCCTGTTCATTCACACTTTCAGGTTCCAACTGTGCACTCGTTTTTCCTTTCCAATTTAGGCTATTTGTGCCATTAAACAACACATCCACATTCCACAGTGAAAGGACACTTATTCAGAAATCATCATCATTTTCGGTATTCACACATCAGCGCAGCAGCGCAGTTAAAGAGACCAGCGGAGTTAAAGAGACCAGCGGAGATTCCTTTGTTATAGCTGCAGCAGAGTATCTTAGCCAACTTTAACTCTCTGAGCGTCAACTCAACCCTTGATCAGGTATTCACTTCGTCCCCAATGGACTATATATATGCAGTGTTCCTTCCATTAAACAGCTTACAATTGTACCTGACTTTCAAGGATGACTTTGACCGTGGGCTCAGGAAAGTTTGTTGTCAGCTGTTCCTCTGTCTGTATCGCCGCCCGGCTTTCGTTCATTCCTGTCCGCTTGATCCGTGTTTGATTTCTTCTGCTGATGTTGCCTTGATGCCGTCGATAATACCGTACATTTTCGTTGACAATTGTATGCGACTCCAAAACGAACTAAATAAGCCGCTGAGAGGCGATGATAAGGGGCCTATTGTCCGACGCGCTTCTAAACAAACAAATGTCGATGCGCTGAATCCAACGAATGCGTTTAAGGGTGTTTATTAAATCAACATAAGGAAACTTAAATAAACGGTGCCTTTAACTCGTAATACAGCGATCAAAACAAATAAACGAAATCAAACTAAAGCGGTCAAGGAAAGTGTGGGTTCCCCAAACACCCCCTCTCACTCTGATTCTCAGCAGGAGATCAGCTGGTGCCTTTTAAAGTGACGCCCATATGCCTGTCAATCATTCATCCCACACCCGTGATAGTAAACTCATTCATTGACCAAATACAACCCAAAACATAATCATAATAACTCATAATAAATTCATATACAATAAACCTGATAATAATAAATCAATTAATAGCAAACCAATTCATGGCTCCTACACATTCTCTTTTATTATGTTTCATTATGTTTTTATACAATATTTGTTATTTACAAATATATTTTTCTTATTTAAAAACACGGGGTTTGGGGCTGGAACGGATTAATGGACTTTCAATTAATTTCCATGGGGAAAATTGATTTGCTGTACGAGCAGATTGAATTACGAGCTCTGTCACGGAACGAATTCAACTCGTAAGTCAAGGTACCACCGTGTAGCTTTTTGCTGTCATACGTTTCACCGCCACAACAACCCCGTCGCGTAGTGAAGAGCGTGGGCCCGTGTTCTCCCCTTCGGCCCCGCTGGTGTCTTCGCAGAACACCAACGCGTTCCGGGGAGTGAGACGCCTGATCCCGGGTAGCTCGGCCGAGTTTGTCCCCGTCGGTGTCGCCGATCTCCAGCGAAACGTGAGTCGTATCCCGACGCACTTTGACCAATTCAGCCGCAGCGTCAGAAGAACCGGGCGGGAAGTATTGACACGTATCACGGAAGGTTTTAAATTATTTATCTATTTATTTATTTAGAGAGCTATTCTTAAAGATGTGCAAACACAGGTCATTCCAAAATGTCGTTGTTACTAAACAATTATATGAAAGAAAGTGATGAATCAATGTTTCGACACTATTCATACAAAAAAAACCCTTCAAGAACTATTGGAAAATTTGGATGGAATTGAATTTACAGGGTAAACATTTTGAAGTGGACTTGTGCTTTATGTGAAATGCAACACTTATAATGTAGCAATCACGCCTTTCTCCAGGATAAGTCCTCAATATGTGTTCTCCAGGTAAATGTACCTTTTGGGGTTATTTTATTAATATTTAAAAAAAATTGGTGTACATGTTTATTATTACATTTTCTGTCAGATATTTCACATCCATCTAGCTGTAATTAGGGTGAGGTTGGAATTTGGCCAAGATGAGAGGGAGTTTATTTGGTAAGTTATTACATTTCAAAAGAAAATGAAGGCCACTGGCGAAAACAAATTGTATTTATCTCCTTTGCGGTTTGCTCGGGCAAACAGGTTTTGTTTAAACAAAGAGCGAAATGCGTAAACAAAACCTGTTTGCCCGGTTTTGTTTACATGTTTCACTCTTAATAATTACCTCATTACCTCATTACAAAACATGTAAACAATACCGGGTAAACAAAACGAGAGGCCTTTCTGCCGGAGAAGAAGTGTACTGGTATGCATCTTCAAGAATAAGGGAGATGTACAGAGCTGTAGTAACTACAGGGGAATAAAGTTGACCAGCCACAGCATGAAGCTATGGGAAAGGGTAGTGGAGGCTAGGTTAAGAGGAGAGGTGGGGATCAGCGAGCAGCAGTATGGTTTCATGCCAGGAAAGAGTACTACAGTTGCAATGTTTGCTATAAGAATACTGATGGAAAAATAGAGGGAAGGCCAGAGGGAGTTGCACTGCGTCTTTGTAGATTTATAGAACGCATATGATTGGGTGCTGAGAGAGGAAGTGTGGTATTGCATGAGGAAGTCGGGGTGGCAGAGAAGTACGTTAGAGTGGTACAGGATATGTATGAGGGCAGTCAGACAGTAGTAAGGTGCGCAGTAGGCGTGATGAAGGCATTCAAAGTGGAGGTGGGATTGCATCAAGGATCAGCTCTGAGCCCTTTTCTGTTTGCAATGGTGATGGACAGGTTAACGGATTAAATCAGGCAGGAGTCTCTGTGGACTATGATGTTCGCGGATGACATTATGATCTGTAGTGAAAGTAGGGAGCAGGTTGAGGAGAGCTTGCAGAAGTGGAGGCATGCATTAGAGAGAAGAGGAATGAATGAGAGTACATGTAGGGTGGAGTGGGTGGAGAAGAGTGTCCAGAGTGATCTGTGACAGAAGGTTCCAGCAAGAGTGAAAGGGAAGGTCTAAATGACGGTAGTGAGACCAGCTATGTTGTACAGTTTAGAGGCGGTGGGACTGACAATAAGACAGGTGGCTGGACTGGAGGTGGCAGACTTGAGGATGTTGAGATTTTCATTGGGAGAGACAAGGATGGACAGGATTAAGAATGAGTACATTAGAGGGACAGCACAGGTTGGACAGTTTGGTGGAAAAGTGAGAGAGGCCAGATTGAGATGGTTTGGACATGTGTGTAGGAGAGATGAGAGTTACATTGAGAGAAGGATGCTGAGGATGGAGCTGACAGGTAAGAGGAAAAGAGGAAGGCCAAAGAGAAGGTTTATGGATGTGGTGAGGAAGGACATGCAGGCGGTTGGTATAAGGGAGGAAGATGCACAGAACAGAAGGTATTGGAGGCAGATGATCCGCTGTGGCGACCCCTAATGGGAGCAGCCGAAAGAGAAAGAAGATCCATGTATCATTCGACAATTTCATATCCGATTTAGAATCCAAAATCAGACGTTATTGATTTTTTTCCGCATGGAAGACCATGAAATGTTTGTGAGACGAGTGTAGAGATGCTCCGTGGAGAGCACAGTGGTGAACCTCCATGCTCCCCACCCGGCTCTGAGCCGCTCCCCACTGCTGAAGGACCAGTGCGCGCACCGGGTGGTGCACAGTTGCACATGCTGCCGGTGCTCCATGCTGGTTCTCCTGTAGTTTTGGGTCGTTAATGAACGATCTGTTTCTTTTGAACGGCTCAAAACACTTTTGTTTCAAGTTTTACAGTTTAATGTCGCTGTTTGTTTCTACTGTGTTGTTCCCAATCACACTGGCATCATGACACGCCCCTTTTCCAACGGTTAGGTATGTCTCTCAAAACTGTGTGTAATATATTAATCCACATATGCCAGTTCGTTCACAACTTCAAATTGGATTCTTAAATACCAATTTGAAAGCTGTAAATATTAGGAAGATATTCACAAATGTTTTTCACTTATTTATAAATTAATTGAATGTGTTCATGGAACTTTTTTTTTTATTTGGAGAATTTGTTTGTGTATTTACAGATCCGTTTTATAGTGTAATGTGAGTTTTTTTGTGTAATGTGTGGTGGTCTACCATATGGCAAGAATGCTGGTTTATTAATTGTACTTTAATTAAGATGATACAAAGAGCTGTTTTTTTTGTCTTGCAGAATAAGTGCCTTGGAATCCAATAAGCCATCATGAGCATTCCTAGCCACACCCCAGTGAACCCAGATGAAACTAAAAAGAAAGACGACCTTGTGCCTGACCTTCCCAGCGGGCCCCTCGACACTTACAGACAAAAAGCATCTTTTAATTGGAAGGATATGGTCTTATTCCTCGAGGGAGAGGACCAGCTGCTGTTCAAGGTAGCCATAATACTAACTTTCAAATAACCTGTTTACCCGCGCTTATTTTAGTGTGTGTGTGTGTGTGTGTGTGTGTGTGTGTGTGTTCTAATAATAGAATACAGAATACAAATAATTAATAATAAAAGAATGGCGTTAAGTGTAGTGAAGTAGGTACGGTAGTGGACAAACTTGCGTGTCTTGGTGTTCCCACATGGCTGCAGCAACGTGTATTCACAGCCCTGGAGAATGATCCACTTTTTGCCCGTCAACCTGGAGAAGACCTACTCCTGGAGCAAACCAGAGAACTCACTTTCCTGAGGTAACTGCAGAAGCAAACAGCCCTCAAGTGTTTATATTTAACAAATCTTATTCACAAATATTATTTTAACAACTTGTGATCTTTTCATTTGCATAAAATATTTTTTTATAATTTTTAACTTTTATATGAATTATTCACAGGGTCAAACAGCTATTCCGTTACAACTTTGTAAGTCGCGATGAAGCCATGATGAACCCGTGGAAGACTGTTGCCCTCATGAATTGTCTGGGAATGTATGACTGGTCTTTGACCAACAAGTCCTTCCTCAACCTTGGGGTAAGAGTTTCTGGAACAGGATGCACAGGATGTGTCTGTGTCTTGGTTTGAGAATCACTCAGAGGAACAGCGCTGAAAGTTTGACTAGGACTTAAAATATTCCTACCTCAGCATAGGAATATTCACAGGTCTGAGCTGCAAAATTGAAATATTGATGGCATCTTGTATTTTTTATTTGTTTATTTTGCTTTTATTTTTTTAGAACATATGCATGCTGCGCCGATGGGGCAGTGATCTTAAAAACGTGACACCTACAGTTCAACGCAGCAATGCAAAAATATGTGTTATGTAATAATATGCTTGTTGTAATGGGCATGAACCATCACTGATGCAAAATTACATCTTCCATGTCTACCCCAAAATGTAAAGTTACAAGAACTTTTGTTTCTGCAGAATTGGAACTTGATCTTGGTAGGTGGGGTAATCACTTCCCATGCAAGATGGTCACAAAAATCATTCCATCGCTATTCTAATGTGACTTTTAATAAGTTGATAATTGTCAAGCTTTCCCAACACATCTCTGCTGACTCGGAATGTATGTGCTCGTCTGTGACCTAACGCCATCTGTGGGAAACTTCTCACCGCTGAGGATAATTCTGTGCTTTTTTTTTGTCACATGCCAATTTTGATCAAAATATATTTTCCAAGTCACTTCCTAGTCTGTGAACAAGTTTGCATTTCATGCCTTTTGTTTTTTGTTTAGATGTTTAGTCAAATGGTCGCCGTGTCAGGGTCAGAGAGACAGAGCAAGTTGTTGCAGGACGTTGAGGATATGAAGGTAAGTCTTCATCACAACATCCCACTGCTACCTGGTGTGTCTGACTAATCCCTCAGTGTGAGGTAGAGTGGGACTCATTTATTTTTACTTTGCTTGCTTAATTACATTACATTTAGCAGACGCTTTTATCCAAAGCGACTCACAATTATTCAAACACCGACAGACGCAGCCATCAGGAGCTAAGTGTCTTGCTCAAGGACACTACAGCATGCTAGCAGGAGGAGCCTGGGATCGAACCAGCAACCTTTAGATTACTAGACAACCAGCTCTCCCTTCCTTAATGTATTAATATTTTGATTTTATTGGATACTCTGTTTTTTTTTTCGTAGACAGCACGTCCATCATTGTACTTGAAACCTCGAGCACAGTTACCATGACAACCTATGTCCTATTTCGACATTACTCCTCACATTTTGCCAAAATCAACCAAGTAAACAAACTTCCCTTACAATTGCCCCACAAGTTTTTGTTTTTTTCTTAAGATATTCGGAAGCTTTGCATTGACGGAGCTGAGCCATGGCAGCAACACCAGGGCCATGAGGACAACTGCCACCTATGACCCCAGCACCCAGGTGAGTTGAACGAATAGGACCCACATGGGGGCTGGCGCGCACTGTCCCATACAAGTAAAAACACAATTCCTAGCATGTGTGTGAAAATGTTCTGCCTTTGCGTGCAGAAAAGGTAGTTATGAAAAGCCTGTG
Source organism: Zeus faber (assembly GCF_960531495.2). NCBI lineage: Eukaryota > Metazoa > Chordata > Actinopteri > Zeiformes > Zeidae > Zeus > Zeus faber. The sequence continues at coordinate 3,906,879 of NC_137209.1, forward strand.
CTGAAGTAAAGACGCGTGTGTACCAGCCAGATTTGTTCTTTCCCATGTGTGTAAGTTGATAAATCCCAATAAATCTAAATGTGACAGCCGTGTGTCTTCAGTTAATTACTATCAAATTAAGAACAAATTCAAATGACAATATGTAGATGAATCCTGATTTTATTTTCTCAAATGTGCGTGACACTGGGGCACTTGTTCTTGAATGAGGCCCATTCTAATTGCATCTTTGAGCTCAAATGTTTCATTGTCAGTATAACATACCTGAGCCCTGGAGAATAAGCCTGAAAATGTTGGTTCCCATCATTTATAACTATTGTTCTTAAAGCCGCAGTGTTAGGAATTTAGAGGCATCTAGCGGTGAGGTTGCAAATCTCAACCAACTGAATACCCCTCCCCATGGAGGTGCAACAGAGATCGTGGCTGAAAAAATTCTCGAAAAACGCGACAGGCCCTCTCTAGAGCCAGTGTTTGGTTTGTCCGTTTTGGGTTACCGTAGAAGAAACATGACGGCCTCCATGAAGCTTACTTACGCCCTGTGCAGTCATTCTAAGGTCAGGTAGTAGAGGGGGCCGTGTAGTAATCGGAAGATTGACGGTTGGATCCCCGGCTCCTGATGTGTCCTTGAGCCAAACACTTAACCCCTTAACTGCTCTCCGGGCGCCATATTCAATTCGTTGAATCGAATCTAATTATACACTAATTAAAACATTGTTATGAATATAATATTATTTTCTGCCAATTCTGTTCTGTAAATTCTGCAGACTGCACTTTTTTTTTTTCTCGGTAGTAGAAGAAGGATCTTTATTCGTCATATGACACACCGCACATATAACAGATGATAACACATGCATATACACACACTTTTTTTTTGGGTGGTGGCCAGTGAAATGTGGCCTGTGCATTTCTCCCATCCTGGCTTGTCCTTCCTCCGGGGGGGTTCCTTCAGTTCACAGTTGAAAGCATGAAACAAATGCAACATTTTGTTCAATAAAAAAACCCTAAGCGTTAAAAACAGACTGGGAATACAAGTTGTCTTCCATCAGCGAGCAGATGATGTCATTGAAACACCACAGTTTGATAAAAACATCCAGACTCTTCATCAGTTTGTGAAAAGTTAAATCAATTGAGACTGTCGCTCTGACTAATGCAACAAACACTTTTTTAAAAATACCTTATTTTCCTCTCAGTTTGTTTCTTCTTGTGATGTAAATTGCCTTTGCTTCTCTTAGTAAAAAGTTTAACAGTCGCCATTTCTCTGCGTTGGTTTTGTAATATTTTACCCCAAGAATAAAAGCATTTTTTGACCACTCGTCTTTAAAGAGATTAGAAGTGAGATTAACAGTGAAAAATTGACTCTGGCAGCTTACAAAAGGGACATTCATTTTTGACCATGTGATTAAAAACAGAAACAAAACTATTTACTGCTATTCACTGCGACAAACGCTCACATACGCCGCTCGCTCACGCCACGCGAGAGAGCGAGAGAGAGAGAGAGAGAGAGAGAGAGAGAGAGAGAGAGCGAGAGAGAGAGAGAGCGAAGGAGAGAGAGAGAGAGAGAGAGAGAGATTTTTAAAGCATCTTTATTTTAACATTTTCTCTAGTTCACAGTTACAGACAATACAACAAACACACTTGGTTCACTAACAGAGCCCTACACATTAAAAACAGACTGGAAGCACAGGTCGTCCTCCACCAGGGAACAGATGGCGTCATTAAAACACCACAGCTTGATGAAGACGTCCAGACTCTTCATCAGGCTGTGAAAGTTAAAATCAATCAAGACTCTTGCCCTGACCAACGCTACAAACACTCTTCCTAAACCACTTTCCTTTCCCCTCAGTTTGTTCCTCCTCGTGAGGTAGATGGCCATCTTCGCTTCCCCTACTAGAAAATGAAGCAGTCGCCATTTCTCTGCGTTGGCCCTGTAGTATCTCACCCCAAAAATAAAAACGTTTCTGGACCACTCCTCCTTAAAGAGCTTAAAACTTTCCTTTAAAAGACTAAAAAGCTCTAAAAGTCTGTCGCACTCTGCAAAACAGTGAAACACGGACTCTGGCAGTTTGCAGAATGGACATTCATTTGCGACCGTGAGATTAAAAACAGAAACAAAGCTGTTGACAGCTATGGCTCCATGTAGGACTCTCCATTGGAGGTCCCCCGTCCTTTTCTTGGAGGGAGCTTTGTAAAAACTCCTCCAACATGGCTCCTCCTGTCACCCCATCTGGAGCTGTCCTCTCCAGACAGTGTCCTGCCGCCCCTCCAGTCCCTTCCTATTTAAAACAACCACACACTCTTTGTAAAAAGCCTTCCTGCTGGCTGCGTGCAGGTCCAGTCCTGTACAAAGTGCCTTGTGCAGCGGCTTCCTCCGGGTTCGGCTCCTCCGCGCCTTCGCCGTGCTCCTTCAGCAGGGCCAGCTCCTCCTCCGTGAGCCTCTCCCTCCACCTCTTGAGCACCAGGTGTACGATCCTGGTGGACCTCACCCCCAGCCGCTCCGCCATGGCCTCGCCGTCCTGCAGGTCACTCCCCGCCGCCGCCACCACCTGCCTCAGGGTCAGGACCCTGACGATCCCCTCCAGTTTGCTGATTTCATCCTGTTTCTTTATTAAAACAATGACGTTGTCCGCGTAGGCTGATAAAATGTGACTTCTCTCAAGACCGTTTAAAAACACACCCTCGATGTTCGTCCTTAATTGACACAGCAATGGTTCTATGGCCAGAGAGCACAACATCCCTGAGCGGGAGCAGCCCTGTCTCACCCCTCTACGCACTTTAAAAGGGCCGCTCAGCCCTCCATTAATCTTCAGTACACTCTCGATGTCCTGGTACAAAACCTGGATCATGGCTATCAGACCAGGGCTGAGGCCGAAATCCTCCAGAGTTTTCCAGAGGTAAGGGTGCTCAACCCGGTCAAACGCCTTTTCCTGGTCTAGCGAAATGAGTCCAGTTTCAATGCCCAAAGAACTAGAGACGTCCAAAATATCCCGAATTAAGGACACATTGTCCAGAATAGACCTACCAGGCACACAGTACGTTTGGTCCTGATGGACTACCAGGTCCATCACCTCCCTCAGCCTGTTGGCCAGCGCCCTCGACAGGATTTTGTAGTCCGTGCACAGAAGGGACACAGGACGCCAGTTCTTTATCTCCTGCAGGTCTCCTTTCTTGGGTAGGAGAGTGATGAATGCCCTCCTGCAGCTGACTGGCAATAACTTATTTTTAAAAACTTCATTAAAAACCATTAAAAGGTCCTCCCGCAACTCCTCCCAGAACTCCTTGTAAAACTCCGCATGAATCCCGTCGATGCCGGGGGCCTTACCCCCCTTCATGCTCTGCAGGGCCGTGGAAAGATCCTGCAGGGTCAGAGGTTCCCCCAGCACCGCACTGACGTCTTCTGGGACCCTGGGCAGATTCCCACAAAAGGAGTAAAACAGTTCTTTTTGCTCCTCGTACTCACTTCTGTACAGTTCTGTGTAAAAGTCCACGGCTCTCGTCCGGATCTCCTCCGGCCTCCTGAGCTCCTGTCCTGTGTCTGATCTCAGGGCGTGGATGAACCTGCTCTGCCCGTTCCTCTTCTCCAGGCTAAAAAAGAAGCTAGATGGTGCGCCCATCAGTGCTGCGCTCTGGAAGCGAGAGCGGACCAGCGCCCCCTGCGCCTTGGTGCCTAGTAGGTCTGCGAGAGCAGCTCTTTTAGACTTGAGATCCTTAATATGATCTCGATTTCCAGTGGGTTCCACTACACCCTGTAACTCCACAATGTCAGTCTCCAGATCCCTCATAGATCTGGTGATGTCCCGTGTGACATTGAGAGTGTACTGTCGACAGAGCTGCTCTATCTCCCTCTTCCCATAGTCCCACCACAGTCTTAAGGAAATAAAGTCCTGCTTTCTGTTTCTAAAACCTTCCCAAAAAAACCTAAAAGCATCCTTGAAGTTGGAGTCACATAGTAGGGTGGTGTTAAAATGCCAATATGCGCTTTTGGGCTTTACATTAGCGATAAAAACACGGCAAACAACCGGGGAGTGATCGGTAAAACCAACAGGCACCATTCTACATTCCTTAAAAATGTTAAAATGGTGCTTAAAACAGTAAAACCGGTCTTGTCTGGCCAACGATAAAAAGGTGCCTCTGCAGTGCACCCAGGTGTACTGTCTTTCATCCCCGTTGGTTCTCCTCCACACGTCCGTTAGCTCGTTCTCGCTTGAGAGCAGCCTCATCGCGTTCTGCGATGCTCTGTGAGGCTCACAGTGGTTCCTGTCTAACAGGTCGTTCTCGGTGCAGTTAAAGTCTCCTCCTAAAAACAAAAACTCCCCTGAACGAACTTTGCCTAAAACCCCATTTAAAACTTGCAAAAAAGTGACTCTGTGTGGTCCTGTGGTGGGAGCGTACACATTTACAAAGACAAGCTTATAATGCTCAAATGCTGCCCTCACCACCATCAGTCTGCCCTCCACCACCTCCTCCACCTCAAAGGATGCTGGGGCAAAGCTCTTAGAAAAGAGAAGAGCCACCCCCCCGCTGGTGGTGCTCTTGTGGCTTAGCACCACCAACCCCCCCCACTCCCTCTTCCAGTCAGCCTCATTGCCAGAGTCACTGTGGGTCTCCTGCACCAACAGCACATTCAGCCTCTTCTGCTCCATCAGCTCATACAGCAGAGACCTCTTAGCTGCGTCTCTAGCCCCGTTCGCGTTCAGCGTGCTGATGTTAAAATCACTCATTGTAACGGAAAAGGGATTCAGCCCGAACAGCGGCACCCGCCTCCACCTCCTCTCCATCCTCTCTGTTGTTCAGCTCCTTCCTGATCTTTTGCACTATTTTCTTGAGCCTGTACACCTCCTGGTCCGTGAACCCTCCTCTCCCCTTACCCCTCATCTGTTGCTGGGCTGCGTTTGCCAGCAACTCCTTATCTGAGAAAAAGTCCTCCACTTTTATCCCTTTCACGTTCTTCGTTCTGTGCAAAAACGCTTTTATTTTGCCCACACTGTAGCTTTTTTTTGCCCTTTTTCTTCTTGACGCCGAGAAAAACTTGCCCCTCACTGTCTGCAGCAGAGTCCTCCTCCATCCAGGACTCTGATTCCGAGCCTCCCTGCTCCACCCCCTGACTTGCCTTCCCCTGGCTTGCTGTCCCTCTTTTCGCCTGAGAGTCTCCCCCCATTTTGTTTGACTTCCTTTTGAGGCGAGGGACTCTCAACCGATCGTCCTCATCCCCCATCTCAAAGTCACTTCCTTCCAGTGCCTCCTCCTCCCTAGCTACGTCACCTGCACTCCTTTGACTTTGTTCTGTAGCTTCCTTTCCTTCACCAGTCCCCTCCTGTCCCCCCCGCACCCACCTGCCTGTCTTCGGACCCTCCTCCTTCCCCTCCTGTCCTCCCACCCTTACCTGCCTGCTTTCCAGACCCTCGCCTGCCTCCCCTGGTGTTTCCACGCTCACCTGGCTGCACTGTCTACCTCCACCCGTTCCCTCCTGCGGCTCCACATTCCCTTGCCCCCCCCCCCCCCCTTTTTTCCCCTGCCCCTCACCTGCCCCCTCCTGTGCCCCCACCTCCACCTGTCTTTCCCCTGCCTCCTTCTGGCCCTCACCTGCCTCTCCCTGTGCCCCCACCTTCACCTGCTTTTCCCCTCTTTCCTTCTGGCCCTCCCCCGCCTCCTCCTGTGCCCCCTTCTTTGCCTGTTTTCCCCCCTCTTGACCCCCCCCTTCCCCCTCCTGTGCCCCCACCTTCGCCTGCTTTTCCCCTTCCTGACCCTCACCTGCCCCCTCCTGTGCTCCCTCCTTGTCCTGTCCACCCTTCTGCCCCTCACTTGTCTCGCCGTCTGCCTTCTTCCCTGGGCATGCCCTGACCTGGTGTCCCTCCCCACCGCACCCAAAGCACTTGGTGGTGTCAGTATTGACAAACACCACGTTGTCAAACTCGTCTGCCCTGATTTTAAAAGCTACGTTCAGCTCCGCAGCCCTGTTGTTTAACACCATCAGGACGTGCCTCCTGTGCGACACCACATGCTTAAGCAGCGGCGACTTGCACCCCGACGGGACTTTTTTAACTGGCAACGCCACCTTCCCGTGCCTCGCCAGTTCCCTAGTGAGGGTCTCGTTCTTAATGAACGGCGGAACATTCGCCAGGTTCACCCTCCTCGCCGGTGTGGAGAGAGGCAGGACGGGAACAAACATTTGGTTCACCGTGACGCCGCTGGCCACCACCGCGTTCACCTTGTCCACACTATCCAGGAAGATGACCACCGCACTGTTCATCTGCGCTGCGGACACAACGCTGCTGTAGCCGACAGCCTTCCCCATTGCCAGGCTGCAGTCCTCCACCGAGACCGAGGAAGACACGGGCAACTTAATGCCGTGCTTCCTCGTTAGCTTGGTGAGGTCCGACATGGTTGCGGACCTGCACCACCACCACCACCACTCCCCACCCGCTGTGCGCACACCCTACAACCAATAGAAAACAAAAAACTAACACCGTCACCAACAAATAATTATAAACATACAATTGATAGAAAAGTTAGAGAGAAATCACTCTCTACCAAACGCTCGCACGCTCCGCTCGCTCACGCCTCCAATCACTCAGAGAGAGAGAGAGAGAGAGAGAGAGAGAGAGAGAGAGAGAGAGAGAGAGAGAGAATTGGGGGGTCTGACCTAATGAAGACTTGGAAGCGGTAAAGATTGGGAGGTTGAAAATATTTATCCTGTCATTACATGTAATCGTAAATATTACAATATATTTCCATATTTATGCCTGAAAGAATCTTGTAGTACGATTTCAGACACCCATATAGTGTACCATACCATTACGCTGAGCATGCGTATTGACTGAATGATTGCACAGGTGAGATGGAGAAAGGACGCAGCGCGCACGCCGCAGTATTATACACAGTGTACAATACCGACTGGTCAGAGAGCTGGTCGTAAGTCCGAACAGTCGTTAAACAGGTAGGTCGTTAAGTGAAGAGTACCTGTACTCACTTAAAAATGCGCAAGAATACATAAGTAACACCATAGTTTTGTGATAGAACTTTCACCTCAGTGATTTTGTTTCGCCAATAGTCCTTAATTTGAAATATTGGATCCGGCACCTCAGCACAAGCCGCAAGCTCCGCCCTGCCCGGCCTTAAATGCACCCCCCCCCACCATGTGAATTATGGGAATACCTGTTTCTCCAAACAAAACAAATAGTGTGTTTTTATTTGAAATTATTATTTTTAATTTCCTAATTGAAAGAAACAAAAAAAAAGCTGTGTGTCCCCTGCCATCTTCTAATTACCTTAATCCTCACCTGCAGATGGTACCAGAACCACACCCACTACCATTAACTGCCTTTAGGGAAGTTCCATTACTCATTTTTAATTCAAATTGCATAAGTGAACTCATTTGGTTGTGAGAGCCACCGTTTAACACACAAGAAGAAGAAGAGAACTCTGAATATGGTTTCTCCCAAGAATCCTTAAAGGCAGGTTCTTCAAGAACCCTCAGTGGCTATTCTTCTGAGAACCCTTAAAGGCAGGTTCTTCAAGAACCCTCAGAAGGGATTTCCTCAAGAACCCTTAAAGACAGGATCTTTGTAGAGCTCGTAAAGGAACTTGACCTGGAAACTGTTTCCTCTAGCGCCCTTGATGCAGTTTTCTTCCATGACCTCCAGTGTATGAGGGTTTCCCCCTTGAACCTGCTTTGGTTTAAGGGATAAAGCTATTTTCAGAGTCCTAGAGCCAGGGGTTTTCTTGGAAGCCTTTTGGTTTTTCAAAGGTTGCTCCAACAACATTTATGAACTCCTCTGTGGTTGAACAATTCTTCCGCAAGCCCTCAGAAGGGTTCCATCTGGAAATATTCCACATTAAAGGGATTTGTCCTCAAAGCCACAATAAGGGTCACTTGTGACGATGCACGATGAGATTCTTGCCGCTGCGACGCCGCGCACCCAGCGCGCACGCCGCATTATTGTACGCAGCGCACAATACAGACTGGTCGGAGAGCTGGTCGTAAGTCCGAACGGTTGTTAAACAGGTAGGTCGGTACAGGGTACAAGGTACAGGATTACCTGTAATATAATAGGCAGATTAAAGATTCATCTAGTTGTGGTTTTCTTTCAAGCCACTGGCACACCACATTGCATATCCACATTTTGTAACCCAACCCTCTCTCTATAAGGGTCAAGACAAGACAGGAACAGGAACTCTTTTTCAAAAACACAGAAATTAATGAAGGTTACTGGTCAAAAATCCCCCCATTTATCAATGAAATTGATAAAGACCTCTTAGTGCAAGTTACGCTAAGTGTTTTCAGTTGTTTGTAAGATCCATGGTTGAAGGCAGCAACTATGCTCAATTGGCTTCCAAAAAATAACAAAAGAACCTTATATCTTATATTATCTCATATCCCAAAAACAGTTTGTGGGTGCAAAGGGTTCTAGATGAAACCTTTTTCCTTTTTATGTAAAACAACTCTTGAAGGATTTTTTTCGTGGGGGGGGGGGCACAGTTCAGGCAACGGACGCCAGCAAACACCAAAGAGAACAAATAGATTCAGTGTTTTGCAGTCTTGGACCAAATATCAAATGGTTGTTGGCATGGTGTAAAATCACATTTTGTATAAGTTTGTATTGAATATAGTGACAATGGTGTCTGCAGACACATCGCAGTATTTCTGGCCTAGAATTATCAGGTCATACATAACGTACTTTGGTGCATACCAGATACCCTACATGTAAGAGTGTCTTTGCACAAAAAGTTAGGATCCACCGCAAGCATCACATTAACGTTGACTTGCCCACTGTCATAAAAGGTGATTTAAAAACTCCCCTGATGGATTCTCCTGACAATGACTAACCTGTAACTTTTAACCGAGCTCCCTTTCAAACTCTGGAAAGAATGAAGGGAGAACTATACCACCTGGGAAAGTAAAATTAGTAAACAAGTAAGCTGTACTCTGAAAAATTTATATTAATATTTGGCTTAACCTAGAAATGCCGGCAAAACACAACCTGAGACAATGACTGTTTCTACCTAGCAAATGGTCAAAGCCGTCTCCCAAAAAAGCGGGAGCTTTTTTCTTCTTCTTTTTTAAAGGGGATATTTTATGAAAAGTGCTTCACCTTCCTACGTCAAGTGGTGGCTTATTAGAATTAGAACTGCCCCCCATTTGAGTAACTCCAATCTCGGCTTGAGAAATACCTAGTGCCAGACCGCTAGAATTATGCTGAAGCTAAGAGCTAAGAATGGGAACTGCTGTTGTTGGCTGCACAGACCAGCACAAATCTTCTAAAATAAATCAATAGGAACTGTCTGTGACAAAACTGCAGATGAGGGAAATTGTAAGTATTTTAAAGATAATTCTGCTGTGTGTCTTTTGCTGTTTTTGAGGAATACCTGTCAACCCTCCTGTTTTTCCTGGAATTCTCCCATATTTTACCCCTCTCCCCCACTGTCCTCCCGTTTAAACATTTTCTTGTAAATCTCCCGTATTTTAAACCTTTCTGGAAATAAAAAAATAAAAATAAAAAAAAATAAGGTTTGTCGGTAACGTTGACAGTAGGCAGCACTACGTGATCCGCTGCGTGTTTCTCCAAACAAAACCAATAAGAGCAATATGTTTATTGTATATGTATTTTTTTATTTTCCTCCGTATCCTAAATGAATGAAACAAAAAAAAAAGCCCTGTGCGTAATGGGGTGATATAGAGAGCACCCCCCTAGTTCTGGAGTGGGGCGTGGGCAGCAGCAGCTCATTTGCAATTAAAGTGATACACAGGGAACAGCAGGAACAGAGGGGGTATAGAGGCATGTTATAATGTCTAGAATACATTATCTGAGTGGTATTTTCAGCAAAAAACTTCAGAGACATGTTTTGGGGACCTCAGAGACCTATATGTGTCAGTTTCTCCTACCACACGCCACCCGAGTGGCATTTTCAGGGCCCTCTGGCACAGAGACACAAAACACGATGGGTTGAAGACACCAGTTTATTGTAGAGAGGAGGCTCGGTGGAATTAGCCGGGAGCAGATCGAACATGTCATGACAGGGCTCCCATCCTGAGTGTGTGTGAGGATGGCAGTGTTACGTGTTACTCGTTATTTGGTCTAACAAGCAACAGGTATGCAGCCATCTGAGCCAATCACCTACATCCAGGTCAGGTGTGGCTGCTCAGCCAGACCACCCCCAACACCACACTATATTAACTGGTTGAAAAGGAGTATAATACGGGACCCCAGTGTTTCCCCTAGCGCTGCGCAGCAGATGGACTGCAATAATGTTTGCATTAAAACTTTTGTTCCCTTGGTATATTCAAGACTTAGAACAAAGTAATCACAAGGAGATGGCTGAATAAGCCACATTTTTTGCATTAAAATAAGCTGTGTAACCAATGACCTTTGCAAAACATTAGCACATCATGAACACAGTGTGCATTCATTGCTGCATCTTCATCTTCCTTGGCTTGGAGAAAATGCCACCATGGCATCAGGATGTGGAAATTTTGCCATAGGAGGCCCATTTATTGAAGTCGTTGTTCACACTGCTCACAGGAACGGTGAGTGCAGTAATTTAAAGGTGCAGTGCGTAGAATTTAGTGGCATCCAGCTGTGAGGTTGCAGATCGAGACCAACTATGGTGGCACATACACACACTCACACATACACAGGTGGACTCATCACAGGCGCAAACACACAACCAGCACCTGCTTTGAACACACCCCCGAACCCCCTCCTGATTACATCCCTTTCCTCTTCCTCATTTACTGCCATAGACATCACAGGAAGAGGCCACATGCTGAATTGATGTTCCTATTTTCCTGGGCTTAATGAACTCTTTGTCGATACAATGTTTTGCCGTCTGATGTTTCTATGTTTACGGTTTTCCATGTAGTTGTTTGGTTTTATGTTTATTTGTCCCACCCGTGGCGATTCTCCCCTCTTGGAGTAGTAGCGATTAGTTGTTTATAGATGGTGGTAAGATGGTTCTTCAAAGAAGGGGATTGGTGTCAAAAAAGCTGTACTCCTGTCATCCCATAGGTCGTCCACAGGACAGAGCATTTGCAGCAGTTCTTGATGATTTAAGAATTAATAAAGAGTTGCATTGCAGGTTGAGAAGTTGAACTCTACTTGCAGACTAACTCTGGTTTAGATGCAATGGCGTACAAATACTCTGTGCATGCCCAGCATGCTGACAGCACAGGTTAAAAAAAACAACAATCCACTTTGTCAAATTGCAATATCGTCCACCCAATAGGAGTTTGTGATCAACTCCCCCGACTTTGAGGCCGCCAAGTTCTGGGTGGGCAACATGGGAAAGACCGCCACACACACCATCGTGTTCGCCCAGCTGTACACTCCGGACGGGGTGTGCCACGGCCTCCACTCGTTCATTGTCCAGGTGCTTGTATTTTCTGTTAACTAACTGTTGACGGCAGCAATGCAATTCCTTCTACTGATTGTCTTGGCCAAAAAACTGCTGCTCTTTAAAGTGAGCGACTTGGACAGTGGCAAAACAACAAATGACTTATTATCAAACTGTTGGCTGAACAGTAAAGCAAGATGTATGTTTTCTACAATTTACATTCAGCTAAGAGATCCCAAAACCTTGCTCTCCCTGCCTGGCGTCATGGTGGGTGATATGGGCAAGAAGCTGGGACAGAACGGGCTGGATAATGGGTAAGTGCTTAAGGAATTTTTGATAAGGAACAATTTGTGTGGTTTTTTTTTTTTGGCGAGAGACAGAGAAATTATGAGAAAAATGATGGTTGTAAAAATGCTATTGGAATTCTTTCTTCATTTCACTGCAGTGTGTGCTAGACATTTACTTACAAAGAACAAATCTAAATCAAACAAACTATCTGAACTCGCCTGTCTGATTTCATTATAGATTATTATCAATATTGTTTACCATAGATACATAGACAGGAAGGCTCTGAAGATAGAACAGAGCCAGGACAGTCCCCGGGGGGGTGTCAGTGCTGCACACCACCAAGTCTGATAAGACACCCCTGACAAATTTGATGTGTGGTGTGTGTGTATTGGTCAGATAGTCTGTAATCCAGGATACAACAAGGGAGTCCACCTACATCTTACAGCTTCCTTGTTAAATGTCTTCAGCTCCTTCTGCATCCGCGTTAGTTTGACCTGGTTGGTTCTGAGTGTTTGTGCTCTCTCGTTGACAGGTTTGCAATGTTTACCAATGTAAGGATCCCTAGGGAAAACTTGCTAAATCAAACAGGTGATGTCACGCCGGAGGGAGTCTACGTAACGCCTATCAAGGTTTGTCGACACGTTCGATGCTGTTTCAACTCTAGCAGATTTGTAAACTCAGTTTGGGCATGTCTCCATCTTAACGGAGCTTTTTTCTTTTCTTTTTTTTATTTTTCTTTTTTCCAGATTACCGTATTTTCCGGACTATAAAGCGCAGCTGTATATAAGCCGCATCCGCTCTATTTAAAAAAAAAGAGATATACAAGCCGCACCGGGCTATAAGCCGCAGATATCTATGTTGAAAAATTAGATATTTACTGCATGTACAGAACGATTTTGAACTGTAAATGTACATGTATGTACCTGAACAGATTCTTTCCGAACAGTGCCTTTTAACACGGCAGCAACTTTGCTTTTCGCATGCGGCCAGTTTTTGTGAATGACTTCTCACCACTTGTCATCCAAGCCTCCCACTCAACCCGGAGTGCAGCTTTAAATGCCCGATTCACACTGATGTCGATGGCCTTCAACTTAAAACTTGCATCATACGAACTTCTTCGTGTGGGTTCCATGATGAAGGGGCGAGGATTTGAAAATAATTACCAGTTGCTAATGTATCGTCCGCGTTCTATCTGCTAAAGAAAAAGTAGCGTATTCTTCTTTGCATTGATTTTTCGTCTATCTTATTTTTGATTTTGACTTCTCCAGTTAAACAATACCTGCATTGTCCTTACCTTTTGTCCCCAGATCTAGAAAAAAATGGCTATTTGTATAGTTTTGCTCGCAGCCAATCACGGCAAGCGTTTTTCGATTTTATGTAACGTGTTTGACGGGCTCATGGCAGCAGCAGCTACAACAGTCTTTTAAAGGATAACAGGGCTGCCCCCTGAAAGTCAACGATTTGAATCATCATTCAGAAACCCGTTAGTCGACTGTGATTCTTCAAGTTGATCAGTCGTTTTTTTGTTTTGATCCGGTCATTCAGTGTGCATTACAGTAACAGGATAAAACAGAAGCTTAAAAAAATGCATAGGGATAACATTTCAATGAGGAATTTAAAAAAGGGGAGTCATAAATATATTTTTAACTATGTGAACATGGCTCTCCATGGCCCTCATCACTGTGCCCTGTTCCTCCACATAAATCAACTAAAACCTTAATGATACTGGCATTGATACTTGTATCATCATTTTTAAACAATACCCATCTCTAATATTTGTACATCTGCGAATCAGCTGACATCCATTAAAAAAAAAAACATTAAAAAAAAAAGACAAATGAAATTTGTACCAGTTGTTGGGCAGCTCAGTGGTGGTAAGATGAAGAAAATCCATGTAATTTTTTCTTTAAGTTATAAAGTTGAAGGTTTATGAGATTTCCCACATGGAACTTATAAAGTTGGTCGTCTAGTAATAAGGTCTAGTAAGGTTGCTGGTTCGATCCCAGGCTCCTGCTAGGATGCTGTAGTGTCCTTGAGCAAGACACTTAACCCCTAATTGCTCCTGATGGCTGCATCGTTGGTGTTTGAATAATTGCAAGTCACTTTGGATAAAAGCATCTGCTAAATGTAAATAACATATTGATGGTTTTTTATGTGGGGTGACTAGATTTAATCATAACAGGTTACTAATTAAACCACAACACACGTGTAGTGTCATTTTTAAGAAGAAAAATAATAACATTTAAGAATATAAAGACCTGCTTCCGTAGAGACTGGAAGTGTTTCAGTTAAAAAATGGTGAGTTGGATCAGACTCGCCATATTTCCAAATGTTTTTTTTTTTTTTGTTTGTTTGTTTTTTGGCTTCCGAAAACAAATAACATTTGTTCGACCAGAAATGATACTAGCTCAAGAGTGGGGAAAAATGTCCCACACGACGCCAATATGGAACATTGCCAGGAGATTTATGGCTTTCGGTGCAAGTGGGAAAGGGGCTTATGGTGAAGATTACAGGGTATGAAAAATCTGACTAAATTACCTAAAATAAAAATGGATTGAGGTAATAGGGGGGCATGGGTGGATACTAAAAATCTTAAAGATGGTCTAGAAAAATGCATCTTAATGTGGCTTAATGTAGTTTCATTCATATATCAATTAAAAAATGTCTCTTATACCCGTCTACTTTGGTTCATATCTAAATCATATGACCTGAAGTTTCTGGTACAACTTTGAAATGTTGTTTTTTTTTCTTCTGTCCAGTAGTAGCTCATTAAGCGACATTAAGCTGCCTATTTTGACATATGCAGCCTAATAAAATCAAAATTTGATAATAAAATAATTTATTGTCATTTTCTTGACAATAAGTGGTAATAAGATCATTTTGATCAGTGTTAAAGGTGTTTTTTTTTACCTCATTAAGCTTTTTTAGAATGTCCCCAAATCGCCAAAATGATTGCTTGAACTTTAATTTTCGTGAAAGTTGGGGGTTGTTGGTTGGCTTGTTGAAATTACCAACACAATGTGTTTACACCTTCAAGCCACATGAGGGAGCAAACATTTTGTTTGTCTTAGAAATGGTCGGTTCACCTATTCAAGCTACAACATCAGTGCTAAATGCAGAAATGGCTATGAAAAATGTGGGTTGTGTGGCCTGGTGCTGCTGTGAGAGTTATTACTTTAATGTTACAATATCAGTTTTGACAGTTTATTTGCCTCGTTTTCCAGGAGGCTGAAGAGAGAGAGGCTTGTCAGCAAATGACTCTTTGCGACAGTCAGGGATGGAAAATTCCACATTTCTCCCAGAGATGTAAATAACCAAGACAGCAGTGTTCTTGGCGAGGGGGGGATTCCAGTAACATCGTAGTATCTATGTACCACTTAAGAACAAAATGATTCACCATTTTTACAAAGGAAAGCAAAACACATTTATCAAAGTTTGTGTTTCTTTCTTTCTTTCTTTCTTTCTTTCTTTTAATCTATCAATTATTCCTCTCCATCCTCTTTTCTTTAGGATCCCAGAAAGCGGTTCGGGGAGTCCCTTGGCGCCCTATCTGGAGGCAGGCTAAGCATCTCCAGGATGTCCTGCATCAACCTGCAGCTGGCCCTTACTGTGGCTTTGCGGTTCTCTGCTGTGAGGCGTCAGTTCGGACCCAAGAACGGAGAGGAGGTCCCTCTCCTGGAGTACCAGCTGCAGGTACCACATGAAGATCGGAAGTTTTCTTGCGGGCAGGGCAGGCTAGACTGGGCTGGTACAGTGGTGGTGTATCATTTTCCAACCTTTTTTAGAATTTAATATATGGGCTTGAAGAAACGTCGGCCCATTGCTCCTTGCAAAGTTGCTTCATCTCAGTGACGTTAGTGATGAGCTCCTCAGTTCCTCAGTTCCCAGTTCTGTTGGATAAGGGTTTGGACTTTGGCTGGCTATTTCTGAAACACTGAATTTCTTCTCCTTTAACCGTTCTTTGGTAGACCGACTTGTGTGTTTAAGGTCGCGTTGCTGCTTGAACCACATCTGTCCAGAGAAAATTCTTCCAATAACCTTCTGGTTCAGCCAAGTGATCTTTAGCAAACTTAAGACAGGCAGCAATGTTCTTTTGGAGAGCAGTGGCTACCTCCTTGCCCTTGTTCCATGTTTGCTTGATGGTGGACCCATGAACAGTGACATTAGCCCATGCAAGAAAGGCCTGCAGATCTCAAGACTTTAGCCTGGGGTTCTTTGTGACCTGGAATCTTCTACGCCTTGCTTTTTGTGATTTTTTGTTTGACCACCACTCCAAGGGAGGGCAACAATTGTGTTGTATTTTCTCAACTTCTACACTATCTGCCTGACAGCGGACTGGTGGAGCCCAAACTCTTTAGAAATTATTCTATAACCTTTTCCAGCCTGTTGAGCAACGATGACTCTTTTTCTAAGGTCCTCAGGTCCTCCTTTGAGGCATGGTGTGCTCTGGTATACATTTAATATTTCTATTAATGATAAATGACCACACTTTTGTAGTAAAGACCCATCTTTACTTTTTTTAAGTAAGGTAGTGCCAGCCAAGCTTACACCTTATTGTCATCCCATTGTTTGCAACACATGACACTTCACTTAAGTAAATGGATAATACAAGAGGTTCACATACTTTGTACGACATTTAATGTTGGTTCATAATTGGGGATTCAAGCTCCTGGGGCTTCTTGTAAAATTCCCAGAAATGTTTGTTTCCTAGAATGTTTAGTTCTACAGAAATGCTTGCGCAATTACCCGTGAGATGGTAAATGATAGCAACATGAAATTTGGCACATGCACAGATATTCTCTTGCAAATGGTTCACAAACTAAAATGATCCAGATCGGTCAAATGGTGGCGCTTTAATTAAAAGTCAAGTCAAGTCACACTTTATTTATAAAGTGCATTTCATATCACAATGTGCTTTACAGAGAAATACAATCAAAGAAAATATACAGTATAACATGTCTGTGCAATCATAAGAACAGTCAGTGCAGAATAAACAAATCACAGACACACGGACACACACACACACACACACACACACACACACACACACACACACACACACACACACACACAGAATTTTGTCAGAGACTGTAATGAACAGCAAGGTTTTTAACCTGGTTTTAAAAGTGGTCAGTGTGGGGGCCTCTCTCAGGTCCTCAGGTAGGATGTTCTTTCTACTTGGGGCATAGATACAGAAGGCAGCCTCCCCTGCTCTAGAGTTAGTACGAGGGATGGTAAAAAGACCACTGCCTGTGGACCTGAGAGTTCTTGCTGGTTTGTGTATAATGAGCATTTATTTTATATACTGAGGTGCAAGGCCATTTATAGCTTTATGTACAGGTAGCAGAACCTTATAATCAATCCTAGTTTTAACAGGGAGCCAATGTAGAGATCTAAGAAAAGGTGTGATGTGTTCAAACTTTTTTGTCCCAGTGAGAACGTGTGCAGTCGCATTTTGGATTAACTGTAGCCGAGGCACAGCTGATTTTGGGAGGCGGGTGAATAGGCCATTACAGTAGTCTAATCTACTTGTTATGAATGCGTAGATTAATTGGAGTCTGCTTTTGACAGGAAGACTCTTAATTTTGAAATGTTTTTTAGATGGTAGAAGGCTGATTTTGTCATGTGATTGATATAGCTCTTAAAATTTGGATCACCGTCTATGATTACACAAAGATTTCTGGCTTCATTCTTGCTCTCCAGAGACAGTGATCTGAGATGAGCTGCAATTTTCTGTCCCTGAGCTTTTGCACCAAAGATGAGTATTTCTGTTTTATCTTTGTTCAGTTGTAAAAAGTTCTGTGACATCCATACATTAATATCATTAATACACTGAGTGAGGTAGTTTTAGGGGAGTAGGTCATCAGGAGATAGGGATATGTACAGTTGTGAATCATCTGCATAATTATGGTAATTTATTTTGTGTTTCTTTATAATATGTGCAAGTGGAAGCATATAGAGATTAAACAATAATGGTCCAAAAATCGAACCTTGGGACACTCCACATAATAATATCCACTATGTTCAAGACAAAATCTCCAATGGACACAAATAACTGCATGTCCTGTAGGTAGGTTCTGAACCAGTTTAGAACCGGCCAGGTAGGCCAACCCATTTTTTTAATCTCTCCAATAAAATATGATGGTCAACAATGTCAAAGGCAGCTCTGAGATCCAGGAGCAGAAGAACAGATCGTTTTTTAGAAACAGTATTTATATGCAGATCATTCACAACTTTAGTGCTGTGTCTGTGTTCTATGGTGAGTTTGAAAACCAGATTGATCAACAGTGGAAAAGAGGACTTTACCATTGTTGATATTTTCATGAATGTTTTTTGAGAAGAAGGACTGTCTGGCCTGTTTAATTTCTATGTCGTATTGATTGAGTCTATCCTTGTAAATTTCATGGTGAACCTAAAGTTTTGTTTTTCTCCATTTTGGTTCTGCTTGGCGACACTCTCTCTTAAGCTGCCTAACAACTGCTCAATTTCTCCACGGAGCTTTTTGTTTTTCTGTTTTGAGTTTTAACAGGTGCAATGTTATCAATGATATTTTGTATTTTTGAGTTGAAGTTGTTCGCAGGATCCTCAGTTGATGATGCCATGAACAGCGATAACTCATTTACAATTCTCTTAAAGGTTTCAATGGTTTTATCGTTAATGATGTGTTTTTCTAATTGTCCCCCTCTGTTGTACAGGAAAGCAGACACGTCAAAAAATATGCAATAGCGATCTGAAATAGCAACCTCCATGACACAGCGTACAGTGATATCAAGTCCTTTTGATATTTTGATAAGTCCAGAGGATGCCCCTTATTGTGGATGGGTCCAGAAAAACATGCTGAGTGAGGTCAAATGCCTCCAACAGGCCAATGAAGTGTTGAGCATCTGGGCCTGTTTGATTGTCAACACGAATATTAAAATCACCTGAGATTATTACACAATCATAATCAGTGGAGACCTTGGATACTATTTCAGAGAATTCATCAAGAAAGCCACATTTAGATTTTGGTGGCCAATGGGCTGCGATGATTTATAAAAACAGAGCACTGCAGTTTATGGACAAAGCAATGTGTTCAAAAAACGTGAATTCCCGAAGGGGGATTTCCTTGCAGCTGTAACTATCAGAGAAGACAGCAGCTATTCCACCATCTCTCTTATCAGTTCTATGGGTTTGGATGAATTTGAAATTAGGAGGTGTTGTCTCAATGAGTGAGACTTTGCCATTTCTGTCCAGCCAGTCTCAGTCAGTAGAGTGAAATCCAGGTTATGGGTACTTCTCAGAACATTAACTAAAAATGATGTATTTGTTACGATCTGACATTTAATAAAGCCATTTTTATTGTTCTGGGTTCATGGCTTTGTGGGGGACTCAAAGTTGAAGTTCAAACTGGTAATAAATTGTTTAGATTCCTGTATGTTACAGGGAAGTTACGTGATTTGGGTCTATAGTTTATAATTACAGGAATTTGTAAAGCAGATTGACAGTCATTAATGTTCGTAGAGTACCACTACCACTACCAAATATCAGTAGTGAAGACAAGATTTCAACGTAAGTTCCATGTTCATGGCGAGGAGAAATCAAAAATTTGATATTTAACAAGGCCATAACGAGGGCTGTGACAATATGAAAAAATTAAATATTGTGCTCTTTTTTTTAATTGGAATTTAAAGTCAATTTATGCTATTTAAAAACATGTACAAACAACATCAACTGTATGGGCATTAATTAATCTAACTCCCAACTGCTTACTTCACGCTTCTTTCTTTAAGTCTGTGTATTGTGTGTGTGTATGTATTCAATTGAACGCTATCTTTAGATATCACAAGTACTGAAGCCTAGAAATAATTAGTCAACTCGGATTTTTCAAGTCGAATAGTCTTTTTAGTTTTGTTTTGTTTGGCCTTTCAGTGTGCGTTACAATAGCAGGATAAAACAGAAAGAACCTTCCAAAAATGTACAGGGATAACATTTCAACAAGAAATTAGAAATTAGGGGAGTCATAAATACATTTTTTATGTGTGAATCCTCCCCCATTTATTTAATATGGGGGATGCGTGCGGTGCACAAAGCTGAAGTTACAAGCAGAGCAACTCAAAAGTTTTGTTGCTCCAGAAGGCCTTGAACATAGGATGGAAGACAGTTAATGATGATAACTCAACAATGATGATCATGTTTATATTTCACATCACACACCATATTCACTCCTGTAACTTTCACCAGCAAAAAA
Source organism: Zeus faber (assembly GCF_960531495.2). NCBI lineage: Eukaryota > Metazoa > Chordata > Actinopteri > Zeiformes > Zeidae > Zeus > Zeus faber. The sequence continues at coordinate 3,926,719 of NC_137209.1, forward strand.
ATGAAATACAAAAAAATATATTATTTTATTTATTACGCCAGCTGCAGGTACTCCCTGGGAAAAACGAAACAAACCTGATGAATGAAACAACCAGGGAGATTCCGGTTGTTTCATTTATCATGTTGAAACTTATCGGCCCGTGATCGGAAATTACAATAGGGTGGATTTCAGGATTAGTGATTCGCTAGAAACTTTGGTGGGGTGGTGAATAATATGTGTATTCTCTAAAATGTGGGTTATTTGATCGCCAACAATCCCCAAGAGCAAGATCACTCATGTATTGTTTTATAGTGTCCGACGAATGCCAGGATTTGTGAATATTTCTGGCTTGAGAACGGTCTAAATTTAGATCCAGTACAGTGTTGAAGTCTCCTTCCAATATGATAATTGATTCAGAGAATTCTAAGAGTTTTGAAAATATATTGTGAAAGAAATTTGGGTCATCCTCATTGGGGCCATAAATATTAGCTATGGGTAATTTGATGTTACCTAAAATCCCATTAATCATTATGAAACGCCCTTCTAGGTCTGATATTGTGGTTTCATTTTGATATGGGATACTTTTATTGATCAATATAGAGACGCCTCTTTTTTTTTAGTTGTATGATGCGGAAAAAATCTGATCAATCCATTTAGCTTTGAGTTTGAGGTGCTCAGATGCAGTGAGGTGGGTTTCTTGCAGTAGACAGAAGCTGGGGTTCAACTTGGTGAGGTGAGTTAGGATTTTGCTACGTTTAGCAGGTGAGCCCAAGCCTCTCACATTCCAACTAACAAACTTAATGGGTGTCATTGAAGCTAGTTAGGGGGTGATGGCACAGTGCATCCAAGGCAATAGCTATACTACCGTTCCCATGCTTTTAGATTAGTCGGAAATGTCCTCCTTTACATTCCTTTTCACTGCCATAGTATTGTAGGAAGTTTGTAGGGATACATAACTACACAAACAAATGACAAGTAGACAAAGATAAACATAGAACATCGCCGGATTAGACGTACATAAAGTGAAAGACAGTATAGAGTGAGAGTGATAGGAGAAGTAAGGAGAGAGGAATTAGGGAGGTGAGATGATGAGAGAAGTATGGAGGGGGAATTAGGAAGGTGAAGCGATATTTTAAATCGGGGAGTTTCAGGGTGGTGTGGAGAAAGTCTTTCATCATATTATCTGGGGACTCGGTGTTGTTCTCTGGGATCCCAGAAAAGATGAGGTTGTCCCGCATTCCTGCAGGATTGTATATCCAGGATTTACATTTACATTTACATTTAGTCATTTAGCAGACGCTTTTATCCAAAGCGACTTACAAGGGAGAATAACATTCAAGCTACATTGCGATAGTCTCTTTCATTATTTTATTAGATTTTTTTTACAACTTCCATCTCCGCTGTGATGCGCTTCGTGGAGGTTTTTAGATCTGCGTTGTCTTTTTGCATCCCGCCGACTGTGCGGTGCAGGAAATCAAGACTAGCTTTGATCTTGGTAACGTCTCGGAGAAGTGGACCAAGCATGTCCAGCTTCCTGTTAATCTCATCCAAGACACTCACCTCTACAGCACCCGGTATGAGATCGTCTGTGTCCGTTGCTGAGTCAGTCTTCTTCCTTTTCGTGGTTGCTCCCCGGCCTGCTGCGCCCCTGGATCACTCCGGTCGCAACTCGCCTATCTCTCCCAGTGCCAACACTCATACTCAGCACATACACCACACAATAGACCGAGGGCTTGCGGGATGGCGGGGTGCAGGCTATGTGTGTGGGGGTGCGGCGGGCAGCTGCCATCTTGCCTGTCACGCTCCTGCCCAAGCATGCTTCTCGTCCGTCCCAAAATTTTAATTCCACTCACATTAGCTTCGAACGCACGCGCATTGGCACACCAATCCTACTCCAAACAACACTCCATCGTACCAGGGTCTGTGAGACAGGAGGGGTGCGAGGGATTTGGGTGCGACCTGCCTGAAGGACTCGCACCCCCAGCCCCGCAATTTTAACTGCAGTTACCAACAGCACACATTGAGCACTGGGGTTTTCCGGGGTGGCCGGTCGCTGGCAGGTCGGTGTGGGGGCGTGGTTGGCCAGGGGGCTGGGGGTGGCGAAGGGCCTGTATACCTGGTGGCCTGCCGGCATCGCCGGGGGGGGTGTAACATCGAGGTGCCCCGCCCTGGACACTTGCTGCTACGTGTATGGTCACTTGGCACTCACGCCGGGCGGGGCGCCTGGTCGGCTGCGGTGGGGCGGGACCCCCGGCCTTGTGCGGGGCGTGGGTGTTCGTGGGGGTCTTGCCAGCCTGCCCATGGGGCGGGTGGCTCGGGCGGGGTGTCGGTCTTTCACCACGGGGCCGTGATCTGGGCCTGCAGTCTGTGCCTTGCGCCCGTGGCCCGATTTCTGTGCCGGCGACTGCGTCTTGTGCCTGCGCCCGGGGGTTCAAGATTCAAGATTTTTATTTGTCACATTGGTTGGTTGTATGTGTGCGCCCCTTGGGTGCAGGGCCTCCTCGTGCTCCCTAGGACTTGGTCATGCTCCACGGCCCTCTGGCTTCTCTGGGGGCCCGGGGGTCTTCCGTGGACGCAGGGCGGGGTACCCGGGGATCTCCTGCAGGCCGGGGTTGTGGAGTTCGGGGGGCTTCGGGGGCCCTTGCGCTGCTTGGAGGCGCCACAACATAATACCGACCTTCTACACCAGTACCAATGGGGATCATGTACGGGTCATGTACACTCACCGGTGGACATCTTACACACACACACACCCACGCACGCATGCACACACGCACACATGCACACACGCACCCCTGCTTGGAGTGCACCCCAGCAACTGGGGGTGCTTTATTTACTGCCACGGGACCAGTTGTAGTTCCAGTTTTCCTGAACCTAATTCAGTTTTTCAATACATGTTGTTGTCAAATGTTCATGTTTTTGTGTAAATGTTGTTTGTTTCTATGTTTATTTGTCTCACCATGGTGATTCTCCCCCTCTTGGAGTAGTGATCAGTTGCTTATAGATCCAAACATGATCTACCAACCCCCAACCACCACCAACCCCCCCCAAAGAGGGGGGTTGGTGGTGGCTCTCCATTACCAAAACTGTGCTCTTGTCATTCTACAGGGCATCCACAGGACAGAGTTATTGCAGTAGTTCTCGATGATTTAAGAATTAATAAAGAGTTGCATTGCAGGTTGAGAACTTGAACTCCACTTGCAGACTAACTCTGTCCTGGATGCAAATGGCATTCAAATACCCTGTGTTGTATGCCCAGCATGCTGACAGCACAGGTAAAACAAATGTGATTAGTGGAATTTCACGAAACCTGCTGTACATGCTTTATAGACTATTATAAGTCGAAATATGCGGTTTAGTTGTTATCGTTAAATACCTGGGCATATTTACGTATGGCCAATCACATGATGGCTTATAACTCAAGTTGGGTTAAGGCAATAATCATGACACGAGGGTAACATGTTAAGACTACTATGTGTTAGTGACTGTTTAGTGACTGACTGTTAGTGTAAATATTACATGTCTGTGGACACCTTTAATATTTATCCAGCATGTGGCAGTATTGTGGTGATCACTCTGATCCTTTGACCAGTCATCTAAATTCTTGGAACCCTTTAGGACTAACCCTTTGGAACTTCCCTCACAGCTTGCACCATAAGATCTAAATGAGCTATATTTTATAATGTTTTTTTGTGTTTTTGGAGTTTATGAAAATCTGATCCCAGGTTATTGTCAAATGTATGAAGCAATTCAGAGAATTCTAGAGGGTTCACAATCTTTCCAGCACACTGTAGATGAGCAGTTGCCTTAGGGGGTACTCGACTAACTACTGCGGACTTGTAGCTTTATTTTTTTTTATTCAGTATTGAAGAAAAATGGATGAAATCTGGAATGCTTTTAAAACTGGATTTTGTTTAAAGCAACTTGGAAAGTTTCAAATAATATTTAGATGTGTGTGTGTCTTTCACCTCAATTCATATTAACTTCAGATGACAATAATTGACTGCAAGGAATAGTTCAAAGTGCAAGTCTGTCTTTCTTGTGAGCAAGGAAGGGGTAAAAGGAGAGAACAGAAGAAGCATTCACCTAGAGATGTCTGTAAACAGCAGTGTATCTCAAAAGTCCCATATACCTTATTTCCTCAAGTAGTGACTGGGGCCTTTATTTACCTCTTCTGCAGAGGGTACAAGGCCTTTATTTGAAGCAGGCTTATATTAAAGGTAGGCTTTTAAAAAAAATCAAATTCCCTCCGTTTAACAAGTCTGTTGATTTATATTTTTGTATGAATTTCGAATCAATTTTCTGTCTGGGTGGCATGCCATGCAAACACACGTATGTTGAAAAAAGAGAGAGCATGTAGCTACCATAATGTGGCACTAGCTGACTGGGGAAATTGTTTTCCAGGTTCGCATTGAACACACCACTTCCTGCTTGGAACAGTGGAGAGCGAGCGCACTCAGAGCGGGGCTTTTGCCCCATGAAGCGATCTGCGATCTGCTATGCATCAGTAGGGAATGGTGTAAATCTACAATAAAAACACACTGTTTTTATTTGCTTTGTTTGGGAGTAGAGCACCGCACTGGAACAGCACTGCAGCTCCATTCAGTTTTTGCCCCGGTCTTTATTTGAGGCAGGCTTTTATTTGATCGTGTAGACCACGCCCCTAGCGGTTATTTGAGGCCCGGTTTTTATTTGACTAATGGATTATATTTTAGGAACTACAGTAATTAATATAAATCCATAATCTGCCACTGACTTTGAACAGTGGAGTAGGTTGAAACATTGCATGCAAGTATATAAAAAAAAAAAGGGGCTTGGTACACTGTAGGCTATGACTTAAGTAAAGTCTATATATATCGCTTACCTCAACAATGAACTAGCTTTTAGCTAGCTAGCCTAGAACAATACTCTGTTTATCGATAATTTATAGCCTTAACTAGTCGTTTTATTGAGCACTTTTTATTTCAAGCAAATTTGCATCTGTAGTCCCTGGACAGGGAGTGCAAACAAGACATACAGTCACAATCGAATATGATACAATACAGTACATAATGCAATGCAATAATACACACATGCAAATCCAACAGTGTACAATAGTTGATTTACAAGATTATAGCTAAACAAGGCACTTGTGTTGTATATTTCAATTTGCTACTTATTTAGCCAGGAAAGCAGTGAAAGTCGCTGGAGAGTGGGTAAATGATCTATGATTATAGAAGCTACCGCTGAAAATGAGTGGCATTGTGAGTAATTAGAGGTATTGCGGCGGGGAACATAAACATTCTATGTTGGGTGAAACATTTCCCTATCCCTTTAAAAAGGAAAGCAGCTAGATAGACATGGGTTAATTCTGTGTGTGTGTGTGTGTGTGTGTGTGTGTGTGTGTGTGTGTGTGTGTGTGTGTGTGTGTTTACAGCAATGGCGGCTACTCCCCTATCTTGCGGCAGTGTATGCCATAAATAGCTACTTCAAATTCTCCTTCACAAAATTTGGGGAATTCTCGAGTGGACAGATGATGAAGAACAAGGACCAGAGCCACGTGAGTAAGCCAAAGGTGGAGAAGACAAAACCAAGATGGCTGTGGGGGCTTCATAGTCCCACTTACACTGTGAACCGTAGAACAACTTGTACTTTTCATAAAAAAAAATGCCTGTTTCCTCGCCAGCATGATGGTTGAGGTCGTCAAAAGGGAGCAGACTCCATTCGTCCATGGAAATGAATTGGGTTGAAAGTGTTTCCTGTGTCCAGGCGGAGCTGGGGCGTGAGATCCACGCAGTGTCCTGCGCTATAAAGCCTCTGGGATCCTGGACCGCTCAGAAGGGGATTCAAGAGTGCAGAGAGGCATGCGGTGGACACGGATACCTTTCCAGTAAGCCTCACTTTCTCTCTCTCTTACACACACGCACGCATGCACGCACGGACACGCATATATATACAGTATATATATATACTTTCATGCACACTTTTCTACAATAACTTTTGAAAGCGCTCCACTCTAGCAAAAAAAAGCAGCCAGACTGCAGCTGCCTTTTAAGACTTACGCTGTGTCCAGAATGGTATACTACAAATAACATTCTACATACATTCTCTTACATAATACATACTATTTTGTGTGAGTAAAAAAACTCCTTAGACACGCTGCACCGTAACTTTCAGCCATTTGCGGGTTGATGGCGACACTCTATAGAGTTACTGAAGCTATGTAACTCCAGTTCTATGAAGGAGGCATAGCCCTTGAGGGGTATGGTGGTGGTATATATCCAATCCTGCATAGTGGAACTACTGAAATTCATCATGTGCACTTGCATCAGCCAATCAGGATGGAGCAGCATAGCCTATATAAACCACCTTTGTCCTCTAAAACCAATTCAGCAAGACTGCCAGCAGCCCAAACAGTTTCATGATGGTCAGTGCTGTCTTTGGCCCAACCGGACAAGTCCGAGGACGGAAATAAAGTCCACGCTCCGTTGTTTGGACAACCGGGCCCTCATCTGCATGGTGTCTAACTGTAGACCCAGATAGACCACCTGCTGACTGGGTGTGGGAGTGCTCTTCTCCCAGTTTATCGGGAACCCCAAGTCTGTGAGGTGTTCGATCACAAGCTTGACCGCGAGCGACTGCTAGTGCCACAGAGGGAGCCAGGATCAGGATGTCGTCCAGATATATCAGAATTCGGACCCCTTGACGACACAGTGGCAAAAGTGATGCCTCGACACAGCAGGAAAACGCAGGGAGCGAGCTTGTAGCTGAACGGTACCCTGGTGTACTTGTAGGGTATTATATAGAAATGGAGAAACCTTTTGTGTTTCGGCGCTGTCGAGATGTGGAAGAAGGGGTCGTTCACGTCGATGCTTGAAGAGTAATTACCCCCTTGGATCGCCTGCAGCAGCACTTTCACGGTGAGCATGCAAAATGGATGAGTTGTTATGTGGCAATTCAGTGTGCGTAGGAAGTGGAAGTAGTTTGAATAGAACCCCCTGTTCCGAAGCTCCGTGGGCACCACTCTCACGGCTCCCTTGCTGAGTGGAACTGCTATCTCTGCGCTCAGAGCTGCAGCCTTCTCCGGTGACATCATCATTGTCCACACAACGTCGGGGTTGGACGAAATTGCAGCACGTAACCCCCTCGCAGTGTCCTCTGCAGAACACAGCCGGGGCATATTGGCAAAGCACTCCGCCGCTGGTCGAAGCCTGACTGCAGGGACACAACCCAAGGGGGCCCCGTCATAAAAGGGATTATTGTGTGCTCCCAGGAACGTGTGCATCTCCGTGGAGTGCGATGCAGCCATAGACATGGCACGCATAGCCATGCACCCGGACCCTGGTCTCGTCGGTGGACCGGGGGTTCAGGTGCTTGTTGTGTTCTGCCAACTGAGGGGCAGTGTGTCCCGTGAGGGGCGCTGCCCTCATGCAGCTGTGGGAGTCCCAGGAGGGCACGGCACGCGCACCCGGTGAGGTACTGTGTGCAAGCAGCCTTCAGTTACATTCACCTCCTTGTGCAAGCGAAGTGAAGGATGATAGAAAGTGTTTCCCCTGGGGGTTTTTTCAGGCCTGGAGGTACGCACCGAAAAAACCCTAAACAGACGAGGCATGCAGGATGGCATATTGACGCGGTCAGCTTCAGTCAGATGGCGCAGCAGGCGTTCTGCCAAGGGATCACAAGGAGAGGATGACTTAATAAGTTTCATTTATTGCACAAAAATAAGGAGGAGGCCCATTTATTTAAATCTTCATGCAGGCCCCCAAGTGCTCTCCTTGCAGCCTGTTCCTGAAGTCTGTTTTCACCTACCCAAAGTGAAGATTTGTCATTATTTAGAAAATTCTTAAATTTAAAGATAATAGTAATTTCAAGTCACTGATAGCAGTGGCACTCACATGACGTCAAAAGTTGTGGGTATGTGTGTCAACTTGCTGTCAAGCTCAGCTGGTACCGGTTAATAAATCGATATTTGGCGTCATTTTTGGTGTTAATTTTATTTTATTTTTTTCTCGTTGGCCTAGAGGCCCAATATTTATTTATTTCATGAAGGAAAGGCTCCATGCTTCCACCATGGAGGCGGGTGGGGGTGTGAAGCGACTTGCCTTAATGCATGCTTTTAAGGGCATGGATCAGAGGACTCAGAGCTCACCGTGTGTGTGGGAGAGAGTCTGGAGTCACTCGCTTTGTTGTGTGCCCCAGGCGCTGTTGGCGAGAGGTGTCAGTTACTCAGTTACTCCCCGGCGTCACGGACGGACAACTCTAGGGCTACCGCACACAATCTGTGCCAGAGCCCCTCGTGTCAGCACGCTGAGGAAAAGCAGAGAGGGAAGAGACCTGACCATCATTTGAAGAATACTCCTAAACAACTGGATTGGAAACAAATAACAGTGTTTTTTTAACACACACTCCCTGTCAGTCCGAGAGGAGGAAACAGCCAGAATGGCTTGCATCTGGGTGAGCACCTGGGTGCACCTCCATCACGTGCTGGTGCGACAGAGGCCTGGTCCTCGTTGAACTGCTTGCAGCCAATGCCCGAAGAGAGGTGGGGACGTCCTTCCCCTCGGTGGCGTTGGGTGGTGACGGTGACGCCATCATCTCTACAGTAGCCTAGCACGTCGGCACGAGATCCATGAAGAATTCACTCCGACAGACCAGCTCGACAGCCAAGACGGAACAGAAGACGTCATGCCGGAGGCAGCATGCTCGGCTCCCAGACAGATGAGGCATTTGTCGTGGGCGTCGCCCACTACTGTCAGCCCCATGCATAAGCAGGTGGTTCTACTCGGTAGAAGAGAAACCTTCAAGACGCTGACTAAAAATCTACTCTGTGACGTTATCTTGAACTTGAACTGTAATTAGAAGGAGAGTACTCATGTATCAGTCGCTGCTGAATTGGAAAAGAGGACAAAGGGGGGCACTTCTAGGGTTGATATAGGCTGTGCTGCTCATGGGCTGAAGTGAGTGACCGTGATGAATTTCAATAGTTTGCTATGCGAGGTTGAATGTAAACCAATCGGAGCATAGCCCCAGAGGGGCAGAACTTCCTGTCATTGAACCTTTGCCGCTGTGTCCATTTTGGATGTATTTTGTACATTTAGACTCGTGAAACCGGTTGCAGTCTTGTTTTTGGCACACACTACTTCAACAATCCAGATGGCGTGGAGACTCACTCGCTGTCATTGCTTACGTGGGTTGATTTTCTGGTTTTATCTCCTTTTTCAGTGAACCGCTTGGGCGACCTCCGAGATGATAATGACCCCAACTGTACGTATGAGGGGGACAACAATGTGCTACTGCAGCAGACCAGCAAATACCTACTGTCTCTTTTTCAGGCCAAGGAGCACGGTGGGTCCCAAATCCCTTTTGTTTTTTTTCTGAACTATTTAATGCTTTTCTAGGCTGTCTGGTGCAATATAGCTATTGCAGCAAATTAACCATCTCTGGATGTGTGTGCTGCTGACATGAACCCTAATAGAAGAATAATGATCACTACCTGCAGAGGGCGGCAGTGTTCAACTGTTACCACTATAGCGTTTTGACGAGGGGTTGATAGTGTGGCTCTCATGGAGTGAGAGACAGCACAAGAATATCTTCTAGATAGAACAATATTATCATACCTCTCCTTCGAAGTCCATTCAGTGCCGTATCCACCCACTTCGAAAAGGTGCATGGGGCTAGGGAACAACTGAACGGTATCAGCTGGTACTCGTAGGTTATTCCCATAATGGCAAAGCAAAGAAACCACTTGTGTGCCGGTAGGATGGGTATTTGAAAATACGCATCCTTGAGATCGACTGAAGTAAACCAATCCCCTGGCATGATGTTACGCAGCAGACACTGTTGTCGGCATGCGGAACAGTCTCTTCACAATCAGTTTGTTGAGAGCTCGTAAATCCAGGTCTTTTTGGGAACCAAGAAGTATTGGAAATAAATGCCGGTCTGACTGTTTACTGGCGGAACAACTGATATTGCCCCCTTTCTTACTGGTGGTGCAATCTCCACTGATAAGGCAGACGCTGCCATGGTATTTGACAACACCATCTGTCTGATCCATTGAAAAGGATGGAGGTCATCGTGAACAGCAGTGCGTAACCCCGTCTGAGTGTTCTGCCTAGCCATAGCGGTTTGAGCACCTGAGACACCACTCGGGTAGTATAGGGAGAGGGTGGATGCTGCCAGCGTTTCCCATAAAGTCCTCGTAACTCTCCTTAGCCCTCACGGCCGCAGACAGGTAATGTGCCTGTCCTGCCTAAAAGCGTGGGAGAACAGCGTTGATAGTCCATCACACGGTTCCTTATCTCACTCAGACGGAAGGGTGGGAGGGCATGCTTATCAGCAGAGATTCTGTTTGCGAGACCTGCATAGTTTTCCAACTTCCTGAGTTTCTCATCTGTCTATACCGTCAGGATCTCAAGCGCTAGAAGCCCTCCCCGTGGGAATCAGCATAGAAACGCGCGGGGGCTGTTGATGTCGCAGGAGTGGGTAGCCCCGTTTGGGTCTAGCGGGGAAGCCAACTTGGAGAACTGGCCCAAGTACCTCTATTTATCACATCGCCACTTCCTTTTTCTGTAAAGGAAGAGGCAGTAAAGTCACAAGGCAAGCAGTAAGCCGCACAGCAGAATCATTGACTGCTGTGAAGACCCCCGGTGGCTTGAAGGGGATGCTCTTCCTCACTGCTGATGAGCGAATGAGCCTGTGGAGTTGTCGCGGAGCAGTTAAAGCGGGGCCACACTGACCTCCAACGCCAGGGAGATTACAGAGGCTCTGGGTGAACCCACCTTCTCATACTCATCCATGGTGTACTCCATCTGGGTTATGATGGATGAGCCGGTGGGGGTTTCACCTCGTGGAGGATGAACAGAAGGGCGGAGCAGATCCTGCTCCGGCTCCTCATCCCCTGCTCAGTACAAGGCAAGGCCTCCTGTGGAACGCTGTCATTGAAGTACAAGTGAGTGAGACGGTGGTCTCGTTGACCCTGCGGCAAGGCTGCGCACGATGTGTAGACCGCCGGATCTCCGGCTCCCTGTTTGGCGTGGAGGGAGCCCAGGCACTCGCAGCAGAGGATGTGCTGGTCTCCTGGTGACATGTATGCTGGACAACTATCCCTCCACCCAAGGGAGCCTGGCCATGAAAAGGGCCGCTCATGGTTGAAAGCTAATCTTCGGGTACTTCTTAGCTTCGTTATTTAGCGAATGGTCACTGAGGAAAATGGGGAGGATAACTGCTGGCACAGGGCCCTTTATATACCTGCTGCTATATTTATAGCAGCAGGTCACAACTGGTAGGCTGTGACCTGCTGGGGGAAAAAAATAAAAATAAAATGGCAGGGCGAGCACATGTGCTGCAGAAGCAAATAAGGACAAAGCTAGAGGGCAGAGCCTATCTGAAATAGAACAATGCGTTGAGTTTCACAGGTGGCGCACAGCTGATAGTCACTGCGCCCAGTGGTGTTTAACAGACAACACGCAAATACATTCAATGTATTTGCGAAAGAAAACATTTTATTCTTTCATTATTGTATCCAGATGGTTTTTGGATGTATCTATGGATGTAACGCATCCACCTCAGTGGGGTCTCCATAAGAAATTGTGCATCTCCGGTTGTAGATGGAGTTCCCATCAGGTCTCCGATGCAATCTGTGAATTTCTTGGACGATTACGACAGGATCATGAAGAACAGACTCACGGCGGTCACCATCGATGAGTATCAGGACTCGGCTGGTAAGTCGCACTGCAAATATTCCACATACACAGCGATGTAGTGATTTTTTTTTTTTTTTGGCTTATCTGCCTAATAACAACTCAGTGTATACAACCTTTTTGAACAGTCCCCCAGAACTGATTCCCTGATTGTATGTGTATATACTGTATATGTATGTATGTATGTATGTATGTATGTATGTATGTATGTATTTGTGTGTGTGTGTGGGTGTGTGTTTGTGTGTGTGTGTGTGTGTGTGTGTGTGTGTGTGTGTGTGTGTGTGTGTGTATACACATATATATATATATATATACATATATATTTTGCATCCTTTGAAAGTGGAGAATCAGAGCTTCCAAACAAGGTCTCACTTGTGCAAATCAAGCAAATATTTTTAAAGCTATGACTATGACGTTAATGACAAGGGTGTGGCAAACTGTGTTTCTGAGATAATCACCTCCAAAGTTTTACCCACACCAGGTTCATTCAGCCAGCTCCCAGAATGCAAATGGGGTTGGCGGACAAACAAAGCCTCATGGCTAATTAACATACTGCTCAATGGGCCAATTAAAAACAGCTCAACGACACCCAACTAATTTTGCTTTTAAAAAATGCTTTTATTTTACAGTAAGAATACACATGTTTTATAAAAGTGGAATTATTTTGGAGTTTAAAAGTACGGACAACACAACAAAATGTAGAGTCTATCAATATTATGAGTCTGTCACCAACCTCAACGGACTTCATCACGTCATCGACTTCTTCCGTTGTAACAACAGTGGGCGTATCGTCGGTCTCCTCCAGTGATTCTTGAAAATATTCCATTTCATCGTCATATTAACTTTGAAATCCGCTGTTTGAAATGTTGTCCAAGTCCAAAGTAATATCAGATTCAGCATCGCTGTCGTTCTCCGCGTCGCTGTGGGACAACTGACTATCATCGCGAAAAATGAAGTTCAGTACGCGCTGCTAAAACTGACTTGGATCTATCGCACTGGTCAGATTAAGGTCCGGAATATGATTCAGAGCTTCCGCCACCCGCTTTGCGTAATCCATAATGATATGGAGACTAAAGTTTTCACAGACAAGGGAGACCTAAACACCCCCGTGCTGCGCTTTAACCGCTGTTTCACAACAATGGCTCCGTGTGCGTAAAAGTGAGACGATTTAAAGGTTGAATTCTATCAAAATGGTTACACATTGTGGCTTTATATCACATGGAATATGGATGAATGAGCTTCACCTGGACGGTCACTTTAAAGAAAACGATGGATCGGCGTTGTTCAGTGCTGTTCAGCATCTCGGGAAGTAAACTCAGTTTCCCCATGTAATCTAACGGGAATATTTAACTCCATGGTTTAAAATTTTTCTACTATTTCCCGCCTCGACTCCTGCAACACTGTCTTAACAGGCTTGCCGGCTTGTGCGGTGAAGCCACTGCAGATGATACAGAATGCGGCGGTGCGACTGGTGCTCAACCAGCCAAAGAGGGCACACGTTACTCCGCTGCTTATCGAGCTCCACTGGTTACCTGTAGCCGCTCGCATCAAGTTCCAGTCTGTGATGCTTGCCTACAGAGTGATTGTTGGGAATGCTCCCATTTACTTAAATGCTCTTGTAAGAGCACGTTACCCCCCGATGCTGCGTTCGTCAAATGAGCATCGCCTGGCTCTGCCGGCCGTACAACCACGGCAATCCAGGCTACTCTCAATTGTAGTTCCACGTTGGTGGAACGAACTGCCAAAAACCACCAGAGCAGGGGCCTCCCTCTCTGTCTTTAAGAAGCACTTGAAGACCCAGCTCTTCAGAGAGCACCTCCTCTCCTAACTTACAATTACTTAGCACTACTTAGCAGTATTTATTTATTGTTACACTAATGTTTCTGTTGCAATGTAGCTTGAATGTTATTCTCCCTTGTAAGTCGCTTTGGATAAAAGCGTCTGCTAAATGACAAAATGTAAATGTAATGTAATGTACTATTTATAAATCAAACTCTGTTTTGAAAATATGTTGAGAGATAAAAAAACACAAAGCAACACGAATCTGGAAAAATCTAATTTTCCTTCAAGAAAGGTTTTTTCTGCTCCTGGCGATTTTAGAAATGCGCGAGGTGGTGGCTTTTGCTATGGTGAGACACAAATATTTAAGCTGCCCCGTTTGTCCCCCATGTGTTCCCTGTTTCCCGCCTTGAAGCATAAACCGTATTTGGTAAATGCACTACATTTGATCATATAGTCACCAACCTGCTTATCGAGAGCATTTCTGTCTGTTTGTAAACAGTTGTTAACTAGATTAAATAATGTGATGGTAAGTAATTATCAAATTTTCCATTAGTGTGCGTCTCTTTTCAGCTATGGAGAACATTTTCTCCCCTCCAGCCACCGCACCATCGTATGTTTGTCATTACTCCTGATTCTAACATCTCTAGTGCTTCCCGCTTTAGGCCCTGAAAGCCCTTCCAACACAGCTGCTCCCCTGCCTAAATTAGCCCTCGTAAACATACATTTTTGACAATGACTGATCTTGGCAACAAAAGTTCCAAAATTTAGGCTTTTTGCGAAAATGGTACTTTGCAAAAAGGGACATGATCATCCAGATGTAATTCTGCCTCTTTGAGATTGAGCGATAGTGTGTGTGTGTGTGTGTGTGTGTGTGTGTGTGTGTGTGTGTGTGTGTGTGTGTGTGTGTGTGTGTGTGTGTGTGTGTGTGTGTGTGTGTGTGTGTGTGTGTGTGTGTGTGTGTGTGTACAGTATATATAACTCCATTAACAGTATGTTGCGATGTCACAAGAAGGTCCATAGAGGGATGGCACATTCTCCTCCTGCTAGTTGTGCAACTACAAAACAACATTGATTCCCTATACTGGACTCCAAGAGCAGGGAAAGGGAGAACTGTTTTGAGTTTTTGTTGGAGAAAGAGACACCCACCCTTTAGTTTTATTATTACTAATCTCTACTAAAGGTGAAGTCCTTCAATTTTGAGTTTGCTTCATTTTGATAGTTGGAATACCTGAAAGAGAAATAAACTGACTTTTTTTCCCTCTGAACCTTCATTTTGCCTCCTCTTTGCTGTACCCACTTCAGAAGACATTACTAGCAGTTTTCCATAGAGGGGCAACAGCCAGCCATGTGCCTGTTAGCATCTTTCTATTCTGTCCCAACCAAATTTTCATCTACGTCTTTTTCTCTGTTAGTGCCATTGGCGGCCTTTAAGTGGCTGGTGTGCTTCCTCCTGGATAAGAGCCGGAAGACATTGGCCAAGATGAAGGCTTCTGGAAAGGACGACTTTGAAGTACACAATGAAAGCCAGGTAAATCAAATACAAACGCAGACTCAGAAATGACACAGACTCGTAGATGGGGATGTTTAGATGACTTTTTGACTATTGATCACACTGGAAAAAACATTGTTATCGAAACCATAACAATTTCAGAAGCTAACATGTCTCTCTATGGTTATCAACCTTGTGTATGAAAATGTTATGAATGTGAATGAACATGAATATGTTGTGTGTGCCCTTTTGAAAACTTCTCTCGCATTCTAACTGTTGTTAGTGTAACTGGCTGACGTGTGAGGCCAAATGGCAGTGGCTTAACACCAACAATATGGTTGTATGTGCAGTCTTAAGACAACCGTTGTGCCTCAGCATCTGTAAGCCTAAGTCTGGGTAAAAAAAAAGAATTCTAAGCAGCCAATCTTAGCTAAGTTTTGATCTGCCCCCAAAGTTAAAAACACTGTTCAGCTCACCCTGAAGCAATTCACAGTTACCTGCTTTTGCATTTCAGTTTTGTGGGGATAGGGCATTGTTTTCAGAGATACAGTTCATCCAATGGCATCAAAAGAAGATCCACCTTCACCTTACATCAAGCACCCGATCTAAACCTTCCCTACCCCTCATCTCAGATCCTTCTGGAAGGAAGCCCTTGCAAGTTTGCAGTGGAAAGGTTTCCCGCCCTGTGGGGCTATAGTACCGAAAAGAAACTCCTTTGCGAGTGACAAGCTGGAGCTTACAGATGAGAATTGTATTTCTCATCTGCATTGTATTTCTGCAGTGGCTAATCAACACGGTGTTCACCTTTTACAGAAACTTTTGTCAAAGAAAATTGGTGTCCGGACAGGGTGTTTTAACTTGTCTTCCCAATGGCTACAGGAAAAGGTTGATTTATCAGTGTTGACTGAGTTTGTGTTCGGTATTAGACAAGGAGTAAATCTTGGATCCCAGCGGCCCTATTCTAAAAGTGTTTTAAGTCCCTGGCAATTGACGGAAAGTCGTGTCACATTTCGATGAGCATGTTATTGTTATGGTTTCGCTGGTTAGGTTGTTTCCAGTAGGAACACATTCCACGTAAAGCATGCTAACAGAGCCCCGACCCCAGCACCATGATTGGTCGAAACATATAGGAAACGAAAGAAAGTGAAATGCCCCATTTACACGAATTGATTTGTGAGACTACCCTAACCCGAACCCTTAATAATCGTAAAATCTTAAATTGGGACGTATGACTCACTTACCAGGACATTCCTACTGACAGCAAAGTGCACTCACTTTTCTGAGAACTTGATACTATCGCATAGTGCAGTAAAAAGTATTTCCCCACTTCCTGCTTACCTCAAATATACCTTTATTACAAAGGGAACTTGAGTAAACAGATTCCAATTATTATTTCATTTGTTTAATGAGATAGTTACGAAAGTTATCCTAGTTATTAGTTTGAACACAAAAGCTAGTCCACATCTGAATGGCTGAAAAAAAACAAAATCAAAGGAGTTGCCAAGTGTCCTGGCTTCAATCCAATTGAGATTTTGTGACAGTACCTGAAACAAGCAATCTCTCTCTCTCTCTCTCTCTCTCTCAGGTGTATAACTGCCGTTCCTTGTCCATTGCCTACATCGAGCACACTGTCCTCCAACACTTCCATGACTTCACCCACAGTCCAGGGGTACCAGTTGGACTCAGAGCAGTCCTGAAGAAGCTCTGCGCCCTCTATGGACTCTGGACCCTCAGCAACCACATGACAACACTCTATCAGGGTAAGTTCTATCACCTGACATGACATGAGATCACATCACACTACATCAACCTTGCCGAAACCATGCCAACTATCTGCTTCAGTTTCAGTGTTTAAATTTAGTCCAGTGGGGCAAACAACAATAGGTTGGCATGAGGAAGTGCCACAATTTACAGAAACCAAAAAATTGTGTCTTCTATGCCCCCTGTTAGCCCCAGGCCCCTGGCCCTGGGGTGGGAAGGGAGGTGAGGGTTCTGCGGAAGAGTAACCAAGCAGAGATCATGTGGCGAAATGGCTAACAGACAACCAACAACTAAAGGCTGCTTTATAGTTCGGCGTTGAATAGCTGCTGATGGTATGGCGTTGGTGTCTATGCCGGTGCTTGGTTTATGGTTCTGCGTTGGTGATTACGCACGTAGCCCACTGAAATGCGAGAGGGCAGTGTCGAGCCTATTTTAGCACAGACGTAATAAAAACAGAACATGCTGTCACATCCGATGTGTGCAGATATTTCACACCACAAATTATAACTAAATATAATTAGAAATATAGCCGCAAGCAGCAATTCACAGGTTCAAACCTGTTTGCGCCCAACAGAAGGAAGCAGCTCAATCGGCCAAAATTAAAGCGGTGAGCAGCAACTGGCGGGTTTGGAGTTGGGACTAGTGCAGGTTAGACTATGGAGCTAGTTGAAAATAAATGAAGCACACATAACGGTGTTTAACGGTTGTATTGCATATTCAGGGACAGAACAAAAAACAATTCAAATAAATCAAGGGGAAAAAAAACTAACAAAGAAAATATAAGGAATAAGGCTTCTCAAAACAGGAAGGTTGTGGTATTACAAGCTAAGGTATATTGTATGTTCAGCTTCTATCAGTTATAACAATTCTCTTGAAGGTACACTTGTAAAATATCACAGCACCCAATACTCAATCAGTCCATCAATTGATATATTCAAATTCCTCTCAATCAGTGATTTCGGTTAGATAAATCCATCAATACCGACATTACCATAATTGCACAATCCCATTCAATTCTTCAGTTCAATACACTTAGTGTTTTACGTGACTATAGTGTAAGTCACTTAAAAGTGATCACAGCGCAGACATTTGTTTCCAGAGTGGCAGTCCCATTAAAGTTGAATTCATTATTTTAAAGTGCAAAAGTTGGTTTTAGTAATTGTCAGTAATGTCAGTAATTGCACAGTCCCATACAAGTTCTTCGCTCACTGTAAAGTGAATATGTGACCCACCGCATACTTTAGGGTCATTTGGCACCTTTTGACTTTTTTGCATCATTTGAAAGAGGAGAGCTTCCAAACAAGGTGTCACTTGTGCAGATCAAGCAAATATTTTTAAAGCTATGACTTGTTAATGACAAGGCAGTGGCAAACCGTGTTTCTGAGATAATCACCTTAAAAGTTTCGCCGAGAGTTGGCTTCATTCACCAAGCTCACAGAATGCAAATGGGGGAGCCAAAGCCACATGGCTACTTAACATATGGGCCAATCACTGCTTTGTTCTTGTGTTTTGAGGGAACGTTGAACGTATTTTTGTTTTGAAAAAAGCTTTTATTTAACAGTAAGAATATTCATGTTTTATAAAAGTGGAATTTAGTGGTTCTTGAAAATATTCAGTTTCATAGTCACATTCAGGTTGAAATCCGCTGTTTAAAATGTTCTCCATGTCCAGAGTAATATCAGATTCCGTCTTGTTGACGGAAGTGACGGTGACGTCAGTGACACGCCCCCTCCACAACGTTGTCTCCGTGTGTGTATAAAACACGTAATATTTAAAGGCTCAACTCTATCAAAACAGTTTCACATTGTGACTTCACATCACATGGAATATGGATGATCTTCACCTTGACGGTCGCTTTAAACGATCGATCTGCGTCGTTCAGCGCTGTTCACTCGGTAAGTGAACTGCGTTTCCCTCTGTAGTCTAACGGGAATATTTAACTCCACGGTTTAACATTTTTCTACTATTTATAAATCAAACTCGGTTTTGAAAATACGTTGAGAATTAAAAAAAAATTATAATGAAACATGAATCTGGAAAAATCACATTTTCCTTCAAGAATGTTTTTTTCAACTTATTTGGGTGCTTCTGGCGATTTTTGAAATGCGCAAGATGGGAAATGCTGTGGTGGGTCACATATTGTGCAGAAGGAAATGAGCCTGGAGGAGCCAGGCTTGAGGCCTGCCTACAGTTAATTGGGTGAGTCTTTTCATCAACAAGGGTTCCTTCCTTTACCTCGCCATCCATTTATTTGCTCCAGCATAAAACCTGACCTGTTTTGGTCAAACAGCCATAGATGTCTTGAGCATTAAAGTTTTCATAAACTTCTCATGTCCTAGTTCCATATGCACACTCAAACTTCCATATGGAAGTTGATATGGAGTGATTTTTAATAGGTGGATAACTATAAACTATAGCAGAGTGACCCATTATTTAACCTGGGTTACACGCACTCAAAGTTCTGACGTTTTTTTGCTAATTTACATAAACTGAAAAAGATATTTGGATTTTGACTATATCAACACCAAATTTGGTATACAGCACAGTGGGATTGAGATACACATTTCTATTAGAAATGAGAAAGCTCGGTCCAAAAACCTGGCCACCCTCCACCAAAAAAGATGTGTACGCCCACATGCACTAATCAATATGGCAGCTCAGATTTTGGTTAATCCTTGACCTCAGAGCGTGTGCACCAAATTTGGTGGTGGGCATTTGTCGTGCCCCCTATGGGTCAGGCTCAAAATGTTTTGCTAAACCTATTCCCAATCACGGACTGAAGATATCTACCAAGATTTCTGATGATTGGGGAAATGGTTAATGAGTTATGGCCAATTGTCTGCTAAGCCCCACCTTTCGCAACGTTTTTTTGGTTGATGATCTTGCACATTTCTAATAGAAATGTGCATCTCAGAGCTGCAATGCTGTATACCAAATTTGGTGTTGATACAGTCAAAATGTAGATGTGACGTTACTGTTTTTCACATGATGTAAATTGGCAAAAAATCCATCATTACGGACTTTAATGGTCCAAGAGGCTTTTTTGGAGAGCACATTGAACTGGACCCTTGTGTTTCAAATCAATCATAGTCGCAGTGTGAGGGGCGTGGCCTTTCCAAAATTGTGCTTTTGATCCTTAATTACCGTGTCACCATCTGGCCAGTTGGTATATTGAGAAAAGAACATGTGAGAAATGTTTCTTGGGAAGTATTTGCACGTCATTTCCAGTTATTTGGCCAAGTTTCATGGTTCTAGCTAATTCCAGATCACAGCAATTTGAGACGCGGCATAAGTGAACAAAGGATAATAAACCGGCAGAAAAACAAGACACCCACAGTGTACTTATGGTGGCTATTTCAGGCAGAACTATAAAGCAGCCCCCAGCCTGTGGTTTGTTTAATGGAGAGTGAAGACAAGTTAATATCAATTAAATATTCAGCTGAACCAAAGTAATCCAAGGAAAGTGGTGTACAACAAATCCTGTTGTCGTTTCAATATTGGAGGGAATGTTGAAAAGTGCAGAGTCGTGAAAGCATCAAAACATTTAGAGAGTGGTGTAGGTAACACGGATTGATATACTAAGAAACACCAGGAAATGGCCTGAGCTTGTGTGGTGGCCTCAGTGGAAGGAAGGGGGCCAAAATAATTTTATAGAATTTTTAGAATTACATTTTAGAATACAACATTTGCTACGATTCTATGACTTGAATGCGGTTTCATTGCCGTGCACAAACGCCAAAGGGCACTCGTGTCTCGTTTTGACAAAATTGTATTATTTATTTGAGAAACACTGTCCCTTTCCAAAAGCACATACTGTACGTTTGTTCTAGGAAGAACAAACTTGTAAGGTTTCCCAAAACTGAATGCTGGGATAACTAAGCACTCAAGTCTATTCATGAATGGCTCCCTCGTATTTTGGGCAGAGCAGCAACAAATCGGGGCGTTCGAGGCATAAATTGGATTTGGGCAAATTTCAGTTCGAAACAGTACTTAGGCCGCGAAAAATCTTGTCAACCATATCCACAAGAAAGCACAGACATGTGATGATATTGATGGTCAGTCACACTGACACTGTTTTAATTGGATAATAGATACATACTTAATGGGACAATCTTTAAACCAGTGAACAATAAAATAATGATATTCATTTTAGTGATAATAAGAATTTTGCTTGTTTGAAAAATCACACTTTATCTGTAAATGTACTATTCTCCTTAACTTAACATCTCGCAAGCAAGTCATTTCTATTCTTGGCTATTGTGGCGGACAGGTGGATACTTCTATGGAAGAGAGCATGCGGAGTTGGTCCAGACAGCCATTCTCACTCTTTGCTCTCAGGTACGTGTGTGTGTGTGTGTGTGTGTGTGTGCGTGTGAATCAGAACAGCAAATTCATCCTGATTTTCTTTTCTAAATTCATCTGACAGTCTTCTCCTACAACAGTGTATTTTTCAATCCTCTGTCTCTGCAGTTGAAGAATGATGCTGTTGCACTGGTGGATGTTTTTGCACCCCCCGATTTCATCCTTAACTCCTCTATTGGCAAGGCCGATGGTCAGGTAAGGCCCTAAGGAGTGTTTGCGGAAACCAGGAGGACTGGTTTGCGCTCTGGGGTGTGAGTGGGTGTTGCTCTTTGTGCTCTTTGCTTCACTGTGGGTTAGGGGTTCTTCTGCAGCTGTAATGCTTTGTCTTGGGGTGTTCTTGGAGCCTTGGGATGTCTCCGGGGCAGGAGAAAGGCTTTTTTTTTTTCTGTCAGCAGGCTGGACATACAACACAGGGTATATCTATGACATTGCATCCAAGACAGACAAAGACAAGACAAAAGAACCACCCCAATAAATAAACATATGTAGTAAATGCGATTAACTGTAGCGAATAACGAATTGATAAATGAAAAGCACCTACTTTGAATTAAAGTAGGTGAAATGGAAAATGCATATAGTAGAACAGGCAATAGATAAAGAGGATCCCTCTCTCCCACTCTGGCGAGCTCCAACTCTGAAACACCATCAGCATCAGAAGAGATAGTGAGGTCCCTGATAAAGAATAGTAGGGGACTCAAGGTCTTGTGGAAGGATTTCAGAGATCCCTTCAGTGAGAATTTTAACTTTTCCAGTTGTATGCATTGTAAGACATCCTGTATCCACCTGTCTTGTGTTTGTGGGGGTGGACATGTTTCTATTTAGGAGGGATGGAACGTCTGGCTAACAAAGTGGTGAAGGCCATGACACGCTGTAATGTAGTGGGCATATTCTGAGTTGGGGGGAGGCCGAACAAAGCAGTCAGGGGGTTAGGGTGTTATTTGTGTTGAAGGCCTGTAGTCGGCCCCGGGCATGTCCAAAACATATGTATAGCCAGCTGGAGATTGCTTACATCTATTAGAGGCATTCTTTCTATCTGCATATATTTTTGCCAATTTAGCGTTGGTAAAGTGGGCTCTGTGGGGCACCTTGCACTGCAGTAGGCCATGCCTGGCCCACTTAGATGACGAGTGCACAAGACCGAGAATGTCACTCCACTGGCGTCTGAGATATTGATACCTACAGTAAGTTGCTCCCCCAGGAGTACTTGAGAGGTGCAGTAGTGGGCTGGGATTCATGGAGTCGATTTTGCCATAGATAATAGATATCAGCAGCTCAAAATAAAGGGTGAGAAACTAGTAAATGTTCGATTCAGTTGGCGGTTGGGGAAATGGGGGAACTGCTTTTGAACAAATGCCTTATTTGGAAAAAATGGAAGAGAGGCTATTGGGCAAGTTAAATTTAACTGACAGGGATGCAAAGGATGAAAAGACCCCATCCTCATATACTGTAGGTCATTAAGTGTTAAAAGACCATTGACCAACTGGAAGGCGGGGTCAGAGCAGGACAGGGAGAATAGGTGATTATTTAAAATCGGCCCATGAATAGAAGCTCTATGTAGACTGTTTCCTGAATTAGAGCCAAGTCTTAATAGTACGATTGAAAACTGGGTTGTTTGAAATTTTGTAGGCCACTATGGGAAGCTGAGAGCAAATGATGGAGTATAAAAAAAAAAAAGATGATATCTCAGTATGAACCCAGGGCGGGCAGGGGTCAGAAAGTTTGCAGTTGGCCCAATAAAGGAGTTTAATGTTACAGGCCCAAAAGTGGTGTCAGAGATTCGGAAGCGCAAGGCCCTCTTCAGACTTGCGGAGCTGGAGAATTTATCTCTTAAAATGGACAGGCTTGTTATTCCAGATGAACGCATTCAGCTGCCGATCAAAACTAGTGAAAAAGGATTTTGTGGGAGTCTCTGCCCACAGGTACGGGTTTAGGGAGGGATACTCTTTCAGGCAGTGGGGCACCAACATGGAGAGAGTTTTATTCACAACCATAAACAAAAAAAGCCTTAAATAATTGTATAATAAAATAATCAGAGTCTGGGTTTCCTTGGTCTGGTCTGCAGGCGTGGCAGCGTCCTGCCCCACGCCATCTCTACTGTAAGACAAGACAACACATAAGAAAGCTATCCCAGCCGGGTCCAACCAATCATGGCGGGAAAACACCAGCGCCGTCTGTGGCTTAACCACCACCACCCCCCACAGCCACTACCATCTGCGCCATACCATCTCCGACATATGGAACAAAAAGGGAGAGAAAAGTTAGGTGTACACAGCACTGGCTTCCCACAAAGAGCTGTTTTTACTTTATCAAATGTCTGCTGGTATTTCTCCGTCCACTGGCCGGGATCTGACACACAACAGGATGGTCAGCTTCAAATAGTCGGCTACAAACCTCCTGTAGTGACTGGGCAGCCCCAAGAACTGCGAGCTGCGATAACCAACTCCGACCACCCCAACTGCGAGCTGCGATGAAAAAGGAGGTAAACTCCTTTTCATCTTAGGTCTCAGACTGTTCGCGACTGTGGCAGTTTAATCTGTCCGGGGTCGGACCAGTCCTCCACCCATGTGGTACCCCAGATACTGTACCTACTCCGCCTAACCACAAACTTCTTAGGGTTGGCAGTGAGCCCTGCCAGCCTCAGGGACTCAAAGCACTGCACCCACTTGCTGCATGTGCCTCCCCCAGGTGTCACTGTGAATAATTACGTCACCTAAGTAGACAGCGTGTATGCTGCATGCGGACGCAGGACCTGGTCCATGAGTCTCTGTATGTGGCTGGGGCCCGGAACAACCTGAACCGAAGGGTTACAAATTGGTCCAATCCCCGCAGAGTGGAGAAAGCCTATCTTTACTTGAGCTATGGCGAAATGTGAATATGCCATCCGCCCTTTGTTAAATCCAATGTCATAAAAAATGGAGCCATGCCTAGCCTGTCAAGGAGTTTGTCGAGCCAGGGCATTGGATACGCATCAAATTAGAACACCGCATTGACTTTTCGGTAGTCTACACAGTAGTGGACCGACCCATCAGGCTTACCTACCAGCACAATGGGACTACACCAGTCGCTCGTAGACTCCTCTATCACCTATGTCCAGTGTGGCCTTCAATTCTACCTGCACGACTTTGCGTTCATGTTCAGGCAGGCGGTACGGCCGAGGGCCTACTTTCACTTTCACCATGTTGGCGTTGGACTTGAGCGAAGCAATCTTCTGAACATTGTCCTACACTATAACTCGAATGAGTTATAGCTTTGCTTGGAGTGTCGAGATGGTTGCCCAAAAGTCAGGGGAGAAGGCTTTTTGGTGTTCTTCTAGGAGGCTAGCTATGGTCGCCATGTTGAGTTTGTTGCTGGCTTTCCCGGAGAGATTGGATTTTACGGTTTGTTATTCTTCGCTTTGTTTGGTTGATTGGGCTGCCATATTTCGGTGATATGTTGCTCAAAATAACAATATCATCCACTTGGTGGCAAGTCAAAGTGAAATTACGGGGTTTTGCAAGGTTAGACAAATAAAAGTTCCAGGATCGATACTCAGCGTGTCTACTCCATCCGGAAGTCAAGGCTCTTTTAACTGGTCTTCCTAAAAAGTAAGTTGAGAAACTACAGCTAATTCAGAACACTGTCACTTGACTTTAAACGAAAACAAGGAAGAGAGCAAATTACTCCTGTTTTAGCTACATTGCACTGGCTCCCTTTATCTTTTAGAATTGATTCCTTCTTCCTTCTTCTACTTCCTTGAGACCTTCTTCTCTTATGCAGAGCTCTTCATGGTTCAGCTCCCTCTTATGTCTCTTCATGTCTTTTAAACATTCCAAAAAACCCCCAAAATAAAATTGGGGAATCTGCCTTCTTCCACGATGCAGCTAAATTGTGGAACACGGTACCGAAAAAGTATTAGAGAGGTGGGCTCAGTGGACATTTTTAAACAGCAACTGAAAATATACATTTTTAATTTATCTTATAATCATCAACAAGCTTTTTATTATTTTAAATTATTTATATCTTTAAATGTTATTATTTTACTTATATGATCTTCCCTGTTTTATGCCCCTTGGATTGTATTTTTTAGTCTTTTTTATTATTGTGTATTATTGTATTTATATTTTTGGTGTTTGCTGAAACAAAAAACACTTTGTGAGCTGCATTCTCTGCATGAAAACTGCTATACAAATGTTTATTTTTACGATTAAACGCTAGGCCACAACTGTGTGTCATGGATCTCCTTCACTTTTTCAACCTCTCCAGCATGACTAGAGCAGGGGTGGGCAAACTTTTTGACTCAGGGGCCACAATAGGTTTTAAAATTTGACAGACGGGCCGGGCCAGTAGCAGATAGATGGAGAGTGTTTGTGTGAACTAATATAAATTCCATGTCAAATTCATTACATAAAAAGTTTCGCCCTTTAAAGGGCAGCCAAAGCACGCAAGTGTAGAACCAGGGGTGCCAAACATGAATAGTAAGATGTTTTTACGCAAGGTTTTTCAAATTTGTTATTTATTAAATGCTTTTGGGGTTTTTTCCCCGTTGTGACATTGGCAAATTGACACCAAGGTAGCTTCAGCCTCTCGATGACACCAGACACGCTGTCATACAAATCCTCTCCTCGTGTTTTCCCCTTTAGGGACTCCATGGTCAAAAATTCCACTGTTATCTCAGAATTGTCATTAATCCCCCTGATAAAAATTAAGAGCGGAGCAGTGTCTTTTAGGTCGTTACTTTCATCCAGTGCTAACAAATATAACTTAAACGACTCAGCTTTTTTGTTTAACTCGCTGGCTATGTCTTCCTCAATTAGTTCTACACGGCAAGTCACTGTCCTGCGTGATAAACACATTTTTCCAAAATTGTTTTTGCTCTCTGGACACAAGAGAGCTGTTGTCTCTACCATGCATTCTTTCAAAAACTCCCCTTCGGAGAAAGGCTTGCTGCCCTTTGCTAATTTGAATGCCAGCAAATAACTTGCCTTGGTACTTGACTCTTGAATAGTAGTTTGTCGCTGAAAAATCTTTTACTGAGTCTGTAAATTGGCTGCCAACCTCTGAGCAGTAGCCGCCCGTTCTTGCGTTGACTGCTTGCTAGCGTAGTTAGCATGCTTGGTGGAAAAGTGGCGGCTGATATTGTATTTTTTGAAAACCGCAACGGTTTCTTGGCAATAAGACATACAGCCGTTGTTCGGACTTCAGTGAAAAAATATTTAGGTTTCCACTCCTGATTAAACACACTGTCAACTTTTCTTTTGTCCACTCATTTTTACAGAAGGGCTCAAAGCCTTTGCCCTTCGACTTCACCTTTGCCGCAAAGGTGAAGTAGAGCAGACAGACCAGACTCCAACAAAGGACAATTGTGTCTGGAGTGCACCATCTAGTGGGATCAACTGAAACACTGGGCATTGCAGGAAAAAGGCTAAATGAATGTGGTCTTTACTATAATATGATACTAATAATATTAGTACCAAATTATGGTAAAGACCGCATTCATTTTGCCTGTTTGGGGCCTCTTTTCATTTTCTTTTGGCCCCTGGCTGCATTTGCAGGTAAACTTGAGAATCTTGTGCATTACTACTTGTTCATAATCTGCATCACCACCCTCAACGGACTTCATCACGTCATCAACTTCTTCCGTTGTCACAACAACAGGCGTATCGTCGGTCTCCTCTGGTGGTTCTTGAAAATATTCAGTTTCATCATCACAATGAGGTTGAAATCCACTGTTTGTAATGTTGTCCAAGTCCGGGATAACGCCGGTATCACTGTCATTCTCTGCGTTGCTGTCGGAGAACTGACTATCATAGTAGAAAATTAAGTCCAGTCCTGCTTACACTGACTTAGATCTATTGCACTAGTCAGATAAAGGTCCGCGATATGATTTAGAACCTCCTCCACCCGCTTCTCGTAAACCATAACAACACGGAGACTAAAGTTTTCACAGACAAGTAAAACCGTATCCTCGGCTTGTCCACGGGAGTGACGTCAGCCTGACTTCTTCAGTGGTATGCGTTGGTACAGGTCCCCTACACAACAATGTCTCACTGTGTGTGTAAAAGTAGTACAATTTAAAAGTTTAAACTCCCTCAAAATGGTCACATCACATGGCATTTGGAGGAATGATCTTCACCTGGACGTTAGCTTTAAAGGAAACGATCGATCAGCGTTGTTCAGCGCTATTCAGCGTCTCAGTAAGTGAACCGTGTTTCCGCAGTATATATCAACTTTCTATGAATTTCCCTCTAAGTCAAGGGTGATGCAGATCCATGAATTGAATGGCTTCCCTGTATAAATGCCCAGCAGCTGGTGGGGTAAAGTCTGACAGAGAGACCTTGTATTTTCTCCTCTCACTGAAAGCATATCCCAGCAGTCAGTTTTTCCACCATTACCTGTGGAAAAAAGTGGTACAATGATCATGCTTGGGGTGTGGCCTGACATGCAACCTTGCTGATTATTTTAATCTATAGAGACCAGGTTGCGTTTATCCCGTTGTGGTAGCTGCAGTGCATTCTGTGCAGCATTTTTCAAGGATAGGTTGGCTATTTTTCAACCCAGGCCTGATAAGGAGGTTGGTCCCGATCTATTCAAAGCACAACCTCCCAACTGGCATTATAGTTACTTAAGTGACTTATGTCATTTTTAAGATGTTTAGAATAACCTTATATCACAATTAATTTAAAACTGCTTGCACCGCAAGTGGTGCAAGGTTTTAGCTATAACATAAAAAGACATAAAGTGACTGTCTGACTTATATTAAAAAAGGAGATTTAACCAGTTTTTTTTAAAAGGCTTAAGGATTGCCCTGTTGCACTGTGTTTAAGCACAGCAAAAAGCTGCAGCGGAGTATAAGTATAAGTGAGTTGCCTGGGTTGAAAAACAGCCTATCCTTTAAGGTTTTAATTCTAACGCCTAAACTTATAACAATTAATAGTTTGTAATTTTTTTAATTTTTTTTTCTATAAAGTCACCACATGTAGCTCTAAATAAAAGCAAATTCATTCTAACATTTTATTAATCTGTATTTTAAACACTGTTTTTTAATAATTACTTGAACACAAGCCAGACACTTGAAGAATGTCGACATCATGTATGACTAACAACACCCTAGGTGGGTGTGGGCATGTGGGCGCAATATGAGTGTGTTATGAACGGAGCTTTGGGGTAATGAGAAGGACAGCCTGCACCTGGTATATGATGTACAGTATATGTATATAAATATAATTTAAATATATAAAGATATAACTGTTTTAAATGTATTATTGAATGATTGCCCATCCCTAATTTGTGATATGGACCTTAAGTACAGCTCATGTTCTTTGTATTTGTTTTTGTTCAGTCAGGAAAAATAAATTCATCCTCCCAGTAAACTCTAATCCAATGAGGCCATTAAAAGTAACTGTTTAAAATATACTGTGGAGAGTCACCCATACTCATATTCTCAGAACCCCCTTCGTCAGCAGCATGATTCTAAACTCACCAGAATCTTCCTAGACCCGAAGGAATTAAGCTGTTACCACATAAACAAGCATGCTGGCGCGTGGGACCTGAGGCTACAGTCTGAGTCACACAGGCAATTATTCTGACTGTTCACTGTCTTTAATTTCAAGTTCTGCTTCTTAAACGTTGTTCATGTTCTGGCATAGCTAAATGCTGCCGCTAGTGACTCCCCTAATGCTGTCGCCGAAGAATGACAATAACAATCAAAGAGACTGGTATCTAATCTTCATCTAGCGTGATCTTTGTGACAGAAACACAAAAAGTGGGCAATGTCAAGAAACCGAGAGTAAACTAAGGTCATGTGTTTGCAATGCAAATCAACTATTTGAATTGCAAACACATGAACTCTATTTAGCTTCACTTTCATACTTTTTGGAAAATTCCGATAAACAGCCGTTTTTGCGTCTTTCCATTTGTTTGATATCAGTACACTGTTTTGATGGTGTAAGTTTTTGTACCCTATGTATTTTTTCTATCTTAAGTCCTGGAGGGTGACACCGTCAATTACAAGCCCCCGATGAAATGATCAGACTGCCAAATCTACACGATCTGACGACTAGCAGCTGATTCTGCCCTGACAAAACATAGGCAGATGATTGCTTACTGTCAAAGCATTCAGTCTATTTAAATGCTTTACTAATCCATGAATACGTATAGCGTAATCCCCGCATCTAATGT
The DNA here is from genome assembly GCF_960531495.2 of Zeus faber. Taxonomy (NCBI): domain Eukaryota; kingdom Metazoa; phylum Chordata; class Actinopteri; order Zeiformes; family Zeidae; genus Zeus; species Zeus faber. Next base: position 3,955,927 of record NC_137209.1, read on the forward strand.
CATTGTCGCAGTCGCTTCTGTTCCGTTCAGTTATTTACCCCTAGGTTTAATGAGGAGGTGTACTGGACCCAAGTGCAGAAGAAGATAATCTGAGGCAGAAGTTAAACATAAACCTGGTTAAATTAAACAGAAAAAAGAAAAACACAACAAAAACACTGCTGCCAGCGGTCAGAACCTTAACTAAGCTGTCACTGCTTCCAGAACTGAACCATATTAACACCTATAAGTGTTTTGTTTGCTCTCCAGGTAATAAACTTTGATGAAAGCAGTCCGAGCCGAACGAATGTGATAGTTTATACAGAAGAAAATTGTGAGGGCAATCTTCCCTAAACTCAACCCAACTAATCATGTCTTCTCCTCCTTTCCGCCCTGTGTAGCTGTATAGTAACATCTGGGCAACAATTCTCCAAGGCAACAAGGTGTTGGAACGCCCGTCCTGGTGGAAGGAGTTCTGTTGGGACAAACCCGAGGTTGGATCCCTCCAAGCCAAACTCTAAGAATTCTAAAAGCACCTCTCCATGTTGGTCTACGAACACATCATACAGCAGGGAACCAAACTAGAATGTCCCTCTCTGTCAAGGCAACACAATGTTATAATGTTATCAACATAATTATTCAATTCCCCGCTGTTGCTTGTGCAGGGATTACCTGTCACGTGCCAAATGCTGTGACAGTCTTTTCATCTACAAATTTTGTTAACACAAAGTCTGATGCAAATCGATGGTTGTATGTTGAGTTGAATATACTTGGTTATTTAATCACAGTGGGCCTCATTCAAGAGTGTGCATAGAAATGTTCTTAGTTTGTGCGCAGACTCATGTGACACATTTGTTCTTACCCAAATGCATATGTTAATGGTTCTCAACCATTCTAAATAGACAGGCGCAGCTTCTACACAACATAAGCCACGGCTCCAAATACAGAACTTGGGGCTGCTCCTCAGAGGTAAAGAAAGAGGAGGAGCCGAGTAGTGCACCATTTAGAGCTGACTGGTGCACGAGGTTTGCGCCGTAATGGAGGCAGTAATGGAGGCAACCGATGCCATCTCCCATTAGATTGCTCTTTGGTAGAAATTTAAAATCAATTTATAAAAAATCAATTTATATAAAAGCCGTTTTTCCTCTCTTTTCCCCTCCTTTTCTTTATAAATTGGAGGCTGTTTGTAGCCATGAAGCTGATGGTGCGATGACTTGGACTGGCTGGCTGTGGTTGACCCGTTGATTGAGTCCAGATTATTACATATTTAATGATTAAATGAAAATATCAATAATTCATAATATGAGAAGGTGCTTTCTCTTGCCAGTGGAAACCGGGTGATGAGCTGCCTAATGTAGCTGGGGGAAAATCTGGGGAAATAAACTGGTGTGGTTTATCAGTAACTTTGTATGAGTGAGGTTCAGATCAACAAGGATCAATCAGGAATATTTTAGACACACAAGCTAACTGGTGCTAGCATTTCCTTTTGGATGCTATAACAACATACCAAATTCCTAACATTCTTCAATTTGACTTCCTGTACAAATCTTCTGGGTGGGTTAACATTTAATTGCTAACAAAGGGATATATTACATTTTAACTTGATATTGATATTTCACAATATTTGTCCTGTTTTAAATGTGTCTACAATTCCATGTGATCATGCAATAAATTTTGCATTCTTCTAGTCTTTTTGTGATCCTTATTTCCCCTCATTTTTGTGTTTTAACCCATTCTAGTATCTTAGACATCTAGTTTGTCCTTCTATGGAATTCGGCATGTCATACCGTTTGGCTGATCAACTTTGATGTTGGGGTTGAGTTAGTGTTGCTTTTGCGTGCTGAAAAAGAGGGGCATTTTTACAAATGATTCCGCAAAACACTGTGATCGCAAAATGAAGAAAGATGCCTTGAAATTTCTCATTTCATATTCTGTTGTTCAACATTTCACTTGAAGAAATCCCATGAATTAGCTACTTTTTTCTGTGAGATAGATGACTTTGAGGAAAAACCTGTTTTCATCTAACTAATCTTACACACCAGCTAAGTTAATCTCAAAAACATTAGATTGGCTGTTTTAGCTCCACAAAGATATATAATGACATATGCTGTACATTGGATGTGACACAAATATATTCCACTAGACTTAATATGAAGCACTCCATCTTCATACAGCCTTTACACACACACACAAACAACAGCCTTTGTACATACAGACGATATGAATCAGTCTATTTCATGGGCCAAAAAGGTATTGTTCAATGTACATCTCAAGTTTGAGTAGTTACCATCAATGTCATTGCTAAAATCCCTTGACAACACATCTGAGATAGTAAGATAAACCTTGCTAATGAAACTTCAACCTTCTTTCTTTCTCTTGGGATCTTGGGAGGTCTTTCTTTTTTTACCCAGCAAATCCCCCAGAACACACATCCTCTCTTAAGACTTTACTATTGAGGAACGTACAACTCTGCTGCAGCTTCTGGCTGTGCTTGAATGCAGTGGGGAAACATTTAAGCCTAGAAAAAGTGTTTTTGTGAAATCTCCCTTTCCATAACTGGAAACTCAAATTTGAAGGTCTAAAAGTTAGCATTAAACATTACATTACAAATAAAAAAAAAATAAAAAAAACAGTTTCACAATGCTACGGCCCCCAGATGTTATAAGTCTTAAAAGTGTGAGATTGAACTTCCTAGTGTCAAAATGTGGAAGTGACTACTTTCCTGTGGAGTTCTTGTATGCCAATCCAAACAATCCATGTCTGTTTATCAGACGACATCTGTGAGTGAACACGCACACGACGCACACCGCGTTTTAAAGGATAGCTTTGCAATTTTTCAGCCCAGGCTTTATTCAAATGTTGGTTCCCATCATTTGTATAGTGGAATGTAAAGCCCCTTTCCCACTTGCACTGAAAGCCATTAATCTACTGGCAATGTTCCGTATAGACGTCATGTGGGAAAAGGAGCCGGTGTCGATATTCTCTAAAAGTCATTCCGTGAATTTCCCAACTCTACACCCAGTTTAATTTGCGGGAAAATGCTGATACGGCTGTGAGTGGAAGTGTGAGAATGAGACATCAGATTTCCGTAAAATAGGGGTGAAGCTGAAGCCAAATAAAGCCCAAATAGTGGGTTTTTACGAATATTCAATTTGTACAAATATTTTAAAGGTTTTTGTTTTCGGGAAGAACATTGGAAAAAATGGCAATCTGATCAGAAACGTGGCGCTCGGCTGCAGAGACGAGAAACTGAAACACGACCAGTCTCTACAGAGACAGGTCTTTATATTCTTCAATTTTATTATTTTTCTTCTTCTTAGATGTGTCTTTAAGAGTTAGGGGTGCAGTGCGGGGACATTGGGCACAAGCGCTACACTTGCCACCGTCTGGGAGGGGCGGAGAGACAGGGAGCGAAGTGCTGGTCTAAAAACATAACTGATTCTGTTCCCTAATCTTGTGTGATATTAGGCACCTCCCACACTAGCGTAATGTATCCGTAACAGTCATCTATGTGGGAACAGACTTTTCCTTTAACTTTTCCATTAAGGAGGCCAGCGTGGGAATGACTACCGACTGCGTTTGCCGGATATTTTTCATCCAGCAATGTTGCATATTTCATGTGGGAAAGGGGCTTAAGTTTGGGCACCCAAGGTCGAAATGCATGTTACAATGAACATCAAAGTGAACGGAAACTGACCTGACCTCTACAGTAAATCATATAAAGTCAAATATGACACCTTTCTTCTTCTTCCTTTATTACATTTTTTGGTTTCTAAATAATTAAGGAAAAAGGCCCTGTGCAAAAGTTTGGAAAACCTTCTGCATTATTGATGATAACTATTTTACAGATGATTAATGAGATGCTTATAATCCCCTCGGAGCACAGACACAAGTGGTTTTCTTGCTACTGGTTTAATTGAAGGCTTCTCTCCAAATCCACCGTGAAAACCATAAAATTACTACACTAAATAAAGACGTTTACGACATAAAACAATAGCATGCAAAGCATGGGGAATAACATTTACCAAAGTAAAATATAGACAAACAACACAAGTGACCTTGTTGGCTGCCAGCTACAAACAAAGGAATAGTCTCCGATTCTTCCTTATAAACATTCACATCTTATGGAAGTCCATTGTGACCAGCATAAACCTTTCATTGCCGCATATACAGTGTCTGTGCTTACTGCTTTCTTACTCACGCGAGAGCTGCCCACCAGGATGTGCGTAACAAGACTGCACCGCTGCATCCCAGGATCCACCATCCATTAGCTCACAGTTCCTTCATAGTCATTCCATGTCCTCGTGATAGTCTTTCGTGAAGGTGCTTGATAAATAAAACTGATATGTGGCTGTTCTTTGGGATTATTCCTGGATGCTTCACATTTGGGGGGCTTGATACCTTCTTTGTCCAAGAATGGACTTTACTTGCAGCTTACTGTGCAAGTTATGCACTGAACTTTGACTTGTTATTTCAAACTGGCAGCTGATTTTACTCCCCTTGACCAATCAGAGAATTTATGTAGGGAATCCAATCTGTCCTCCTTTTCCTTAGCGTTACACACAAGAGCCTTGAGGAGTTCAGGATAAACTTGCTTGATTTCTCCCACCTAGCATTCTCTGTCAGATAGTTCCTTTTGCCAAAGAAACTCTAAAAGGCATGATCTGCCGGATTGTCCTCGGAGGCAACATAAGCCCATTGTTCAGGCTTTTTACTTGACTTGATTCTCTCTATACGGTTGGTTACGAACACTTGAAACCTTCAGGTGTTATTGTTAATGTAGCCGAGAATGACTGTGGAATCCGTCCAAAAGAACTCTTGCAGATCTTGGATTTCTATTTCCCTCAGAGCATGCCGCTGGTTCGAACTGCAACGACTGCAGCAGAGTTCCAGTCCCGATATAGTTGTGACATTGGTTGTTGAAACTTGACTTGACTTGACTTTCCCATTACCAGACAGCAATGGACTTCTTCAGACTCGTTAATGGCTCGCACGTAAGTACATTCACTGTATCAGGAGGCACTGACATTCTGCAAAATGATGAAGCTCATACCTTTTGACGCTGCAGAAATGTGAAGGTAAGAATCATCTTTTGATTTGCATTTCAGCCAGATTGGCTAGGTCTCTGATCCAGGACTCCCACTGAGGTCTTAGGTTTACTGGAAGTTCCTCATCCCAGCCCATCTTCTCAATACACATTTGCTGGAGTATTTGTTTCCCCCAAAAGGACAATGGGGGTGCCATGAACCCCAGGGGATCATACATAGAGGGTACGGTAAGCACACCTCTTCTTGTTAGCGGATTGGGTTTTACTTGAACTCTGAATTTGAATGAGTGCAATGTGATGCGCCACACTACTCTAAGATCTCTCTCTCCATGTGCATCAGTGTCTTTGCTCCTAAGCTTTGATGCCACGGGCATTTTTGTTTTCAGCCTCACCTTGTCTAAGTGACTACAATGATGAGACAGGGTTGCAGGCAATTTTTGCTTCTCTTGTCAGTAATTTGATAAATTGGCTGAAGGAGGGGAATTGGCTACTCTCTTCTTTTTCAATAACCTTCTGGTTACATCTCGCCGTGAGCCAATCCGGTAACTTTGAAATAATTTTCCTGTTTTCACTACAGCCATTCAAAGATTCCCAAAGCCTTGATGTAGGCTATGCACTATTTTCAAACCCCAATAGCCACTAAGGGGCGGCTTGCCAGCGCTATAGCCCTACCAGCTCCCACATTTGTAAAACAGGCAAGTGTAAAGCAGTGGCATTGTAAATACTTAATGGGGACTCTCCATTATGCATTTACTCTCCAAATAAAAAAAATAAATGTTTTACTATTTTAGATGTATTTACTTTACTCCTTTTCCTCATTGAACTAAACAAAAGAGTGGCTCCACGGAGCCATTGATACCCCTGACACACACAAGTCAAACAGATAGCGGGTGCAACAGATCCGCAATTTATGGTGCTTTAGCGGCCGCAATCCATTCTTTGTGAATTTGCTCATCATGTTTTGTGGGCTTTTTAAATTTTATTTTAATTATAAATTATTTTATGAGGCTATAAAATATTATCTTTGTTTTAAGAAATAACATTTTCCCCTTTTTTCCCCCAGCACCAATGCTATTTTGAAAGCCTAAATTTTGAGTTTTATCAGACCAAAACCGAGTCAATGACAAGCATAGAAAACTGTGCCTTCGATTTAAAATCTAGCGTTCAGCCCGTATTCTGGCAGATGTATGAAATACAACCCAGAGAGGATGAATGGAGTACAAGTCACACTCCATTGTGAAATGCCGATGTGATTCGTTGCAAAGTTTTAATAGCTGGAACCAAAAAGGCTTCAAAAATTCCGATTCAATGATACAGCGCTCTTCCCGATGGTTCCAGACAGTGTGTGTAATTTTTCCATATGAATACAAACTGCGAGCACAGAGGAAACCTTCCTTTTGCAGTGACACCTCGAGGCCTCTATTACTGTTAAATCTAAACCCGATGTTTGTTCTGACAGGAACATACATGGGTTAATCCTTCCTTTGTAGATAAATCCCTTGTATTTGCCCCGCAAGCCCCTCGAGAAAAACACAAGGTGACTGGGTTGGGAAAGGTTCATTAAAACAAAACCACTGGAGGTCAAAAGGACATTTGTGAGATTTGAGACACAACAAACCCTTTGGCCTCAACCAGATTGGACAGCTGTGTCTGCAAAACATCCTGTCTATAAATAGCAGTTATGTTACAAAGATAAATGAACAGGCCAGAAAATCTAGGGAATGTCTTGGACTTTGCTCTTGCCACACACACACACACACACACACACACACACACACACACACACACATACACACATACACACATACACACACACACACACACACACACACATACACACATACACACACACACACACACACACACACACACACACGTTGTGCTTGGCTGAGACGGTCGTAACTCCCTTCGAGGGGAACGGGATATCAGCGTATCGCCGTGTGAAATGGCTGCATAAACACAACAAACACACACCTACATAGACACGTGTTCGACTGACCTGTGTGGGGCTGTGGCAACACCCTAATCAAAATGATGTCTGTGATATGAGAAATTTCACAAAATACAAGTGTTAAAGGATGAATGACTAAGCCCCCCACTCCCCATTTCAAATAAAAAAAATCTTTGTCCACAGGAGAACGGAAAAATGATGTAAAACACGCTCAGATAAGTATTCCAGGCCAGTAGGGGGCCATAATATCTCATAAAACTTTACATCAAACAAAACATGACAATCTAAGGAGCCTGCGTATTGAGGTTCTTTCATAATATTCCTATACAACACCGTGTGGGCGCGTTTCCAAAAGTTGGAGAGACTTTCACACCTGACAACACGATGGTCATCGGCCATCGCTCGTAGGTTCCTGATGCAAGGCAAATGTAAAAGTTGAGGTCATGACGTCAGGGTTTTCGAGAAGCTCTGTTTTTACTGTCCCTACGAATACACGCAAAACTGAATTTTAAGAACCAAAGCCTCATTTTCAGTGACCTAAAATGTAGTGTTCATGTGGACGGGAGGCCAAAGCACAGAAACTTTTCGAAAATATCTGTATACATGTGGACAGGGCCTAGATTTCACAAGGAGCTTCCTCCAAGCTGGCAAACATTCTAAAGACACTAAAATTGTAAATGTATATGGGTTGTGGGCATAAAATGTTTTTTTGTCGTTTTTCGGTTATTTTCTTTTTTCAGGAAAAACATAAGGTTGCATGGCAAAGGGAGAAATATATGTGGGATTTTTTTCACTCAGTTATCAATATTGGTGATTAAGTTTTTTGAATAAATGAGAACATTTAAAAATGAAATATATTTCCATATAAATGGTGATTCTTAATTAGGGTTATATTATTCATTTTTGACTTCATACATTTTAAGGCCTTGCTGTAATGACTAAGCATTTCCTCAGGGCTCCTCTGGGAGTGTTTACATGGTTTTATGTAATATAATGTTTTAAGATAACCTTTTTTAAGAGCAACATTTTGAGTGTCACCCCAAAGGATGACACAAAGGTAGATGCTAGAAAAGTGAAAAATTCAGATAATTCGGGGATAAAAACGTACCCTCTTTGTGGTGGACCAAGGGGCGTGGTAAAGCCGTGCCTGCAAACGGCAGCATGGCTTCCTTCCCCACAGTCGCACAGCTGCCCTGAGTTGGCCGAATCAGCGCCCCCTTGACACTGATTGGTCCGATCCGGGGCAGAGAGAATTCTTAATGTTTGTCTGTCTTGCAGAGGCGATCGGTGCAAGGGATCCTTAGCCGACCTGGAGCCAGAGTGGAATGCCTTTTTGTTCAGTTTGTTTAACAAAAAATCTCGCCATGTCTCCAACCCACGGCATGTAAGACTCTCGTCTCCCTCCCTAAACCCATACCTGTGGGCAGAGACTCCTGAACACTCTTTGCCCTTCCCATGCTGTCCCACTCTCTGATTTTGGGCACGGATTGGCGAGGATTTGAAGCGTTGATGAGAGAGGCTAGGAGAGTACATTTGCGGTCGGCGGGGAGATGGGAGTGTTGCATGGCATGTGGTGACGCGGCCCTTGACCTTCCCTATCGATGATTTTTCGCTGGAGCAGTCGCGATACGACACCCTACACGGGGCCTGTGAGGGATTAGTTAAAGTCAATGGCGGATTGATGCTCCCAGACGCCGTGCTCACTATCCCGTATTTTTTGTGATTAGGGACAGGTTATATTTTAGTGAGCCGTCACACTCAGACAGGAGAGGAGATAACCCAGTTGTTGGTTCCGAAGAGCAGCCGGGAAATGCTCTTCCAGCCGGTATTCCACCCGATGGCCAGTCACCTTGGTCAAAAACACAACAGCGGATTGTTGCCTGCTACTGTTGGCTGGGCATTTGGGCAGATGTGCATAAATGGAATAATGGAGCTGTTGAGGTACGTCCCCCTAGTCGAGGTCCCGTTCGAATGACTTGGTAAGGACCTCATTGGGCCTTTAGACCGTAGTGCCCACAGGTATTGTTTTGTGTTAATCCTAGTGGATTATGCAACCTGTTACCCTGAAGCAGTGCCCCTGTGCAGTATTATGACCAAAAGTGTGGTGCAGGCTCTGTTTCAGATCATCTCCCGTGTTGGGATTCCGAAGGAAATCCTGACCGACCAGGGCACTACCTTTATGTCACATACTCTTCGGAAACTTGTTACTGGAAGTGCGCTCAATTCAGACCAGCGTTTACCATCCCCTGACCGACGGTCTGTTGGAACGCATTAATAAAACGCTGAAAAACATGATTCGAAAGTTTGTTCACAACGATAGCCGTAATTGGGACAAGTGTTTGGACCCCCCTGTTTGCAGTGCGGGAGGTTACCCAGGCCTCCTCGCGATTTCTCCCTTTGAACTTCTCTTTGGCAGGAGACCCCGGGGGGTGCTAGACCCAATTAAAGAAAACTGGGGGGGAAGATCCTAGCACCAGTAGGAAGGAAATACAGTATGTTATGGAACTGAGAGAAAAATTACACGCACTGCTTCGGCCGTTAACATGGGAGAATGTGCTCCGGGCTCAGGAACGTCAGTACCTCTTGTATGACCCCCATTGCTACCCACACCCCATGCAAGGGCGAGGCCCGCCCCACCACAGCGGACCAGACGCCCCATCCGGCTGTGAGATCCGAGTCCAGTGCCCATCCACGTAGCAGTGGGGCACCCGCCGCAGAGAAGCCGCGCAGTGGGAGCAACGGCCGACAGCCGCCCCCAACACCCCAACCCACAACAGCAAACAGCCCCCCCCAGGGACCCCGGAAGGCAGCCACCAGGCGCAAGCCACCGGGACTCCCGCCCAGCCTGCGGGGGTCCCACCCGGCTGCCCCCTGGCCAACCACTGCCCCACACCCACTCGCCAGCGACCCGCCACCCAGGAAAACTCCCGTGCTCAATGTGTGCTGATGGCAATTGCAGTTAAAATTGCGAGTCCTTCAGGGAAGTCCAACCCGAATCACTCGCACCCCTCCTGCCCTGCAGACCCTGGTCTGGTGGAGTATTGTTCGGAGTAGGATTAGTGTGCGAGTGTATGTGTTCTAAGCTAATATGAGTGGGATTAAAATTTCGGAACGGACGAGAAGCAGCTGGGGCAGGAGCGTGACAGGCAAGATGGCAACTGCCCACCGCATCCCCACTCACATAGCTTGCACCCCACCCATCCTGCAAGCCCTAGGCCTATTGTGTGGTGTATGTACCGAGTATGAGTTTTGGCACTGGGAGAGATAGGCGAAGCGCGACCAGATCAACACAGGGGCGCAGCATACTGGAGAGCGACCGCGCGGACCTGACCCCGGACCCAGCCGCACCCTAGCACGCTCACCCCCCGTACAGCGATCAGCCACAGGTGCAGAGCGGCCCACCATGTGCCTCTGCCATGCCGGGCAGCTCCACACCCCCATCAGGCCAGGTCAGACCCCGCATGTGGACCACAGAACAGAGGGCGGCAGACGGCCCCACCATCCACAGCCTGGCCCCCCAGCAACGAGCGCCTGGTGCACCGAGAACACAGAGGACAGGTACCCTGGCAGTCAGGTGTGACGACAGGAGTCCGCCCCCCTACCGAAGGAGGCCGGTGAGCCCCGCACCGAGCACACCCAGCCAGGTTCAGGCCCCGACAGAATGCCTAACCAGCTCCTGCACAACGGGCCACCACCACCAGTTTTTCCATTGAGATGTATTCTATTAATAAATGTAACCGTTTCAACGATTCCAATTGAGTAAGATTATTTTCTTTGTAATTGTTAGGGCGATTCAAATGGGTTGGTGGTGTTACAGTGATGGGTGAACTGAGGAAACATTGTCGGGGAGACTGGAGTGCAGAACATTGAAGAGTTAATAGCTTTTTGTTGTGTTGGTCCAGAATGCTAGGATAGGTGGGCAGAGCCAGAAGGAATGATAGTAGTCATCGCTGGTATAAAGGGAACAGTGAGAACAACTGTCTTTATCTACCAAACCCATTTTGAACATTTTGTGTTCTGTGATACGAGCTCCGTGCAGAATCTTATATTGGATGAGTTGCATTTTGGAGTTGCGGGTCATGGAAAGGGTGTTGCAACCTGTGCAAATAAGCTTCCACAGGTTGATATCAGTGGGAACAGCAAAGTCTCTTTCCCATTCCAGGTACAGATAAAGTGCCATCTGATTTTAATAAAAGTTTGTATATTCTGGCATAGGGATTTCAATCATTGGAGGTGGTTGTAGGATGTTCATCAATTTGATTTGAACTTTTAAAGACTGCTGTAGTTGATTATACCTTTGGGATAGGGTTGGGAATGATATAAGTGACTTGTTTTCAAAAATGAGTTACAGATGAGTAATTCCTTGTCTGTTCCAATACCTAAAGATTATTGGTCTGTTTTTAACCAGAAAATCTGGGTTGTGCCAGATTAGCGTGAATTGGTTCGGCGATAGAGTGTGACCACTGAGTTTGAGGAATCTCCACCACGCTGACAGTTGTTGCAATGAATGGGTTTTAAAAGCAATTATGTTTCCTTATTGATTCAGTAAGGAATGGGGGATCAGATGATAACTCCTGACATTCTGTTTGTTTAATGTCTCGCCATCCACGGCCCAATTGTTGCTCTTGCTGTAACCATTTAATTTTAAATTGAAGATGGTTTGCTAGATAGTATCTTAAGTTTGGGGCTGCTAGGCCTCCACAGTCTGTGTTTCTGTAGTGTTGCTATTTTAATTCTCAGTTTCATGTATTCCCAATAAAACGTATTGTCTATTGAGTATTAAACCAATGTACTGTTGGTTGCACTGGCTTCATTGAAAATATATAGTTTATTATTGGAAGTATATTCATTTTCACTGCTGCTATCCTACCAAATAATGAAATGGGTAGCTTGTTCCATTGAATGAGGTTTTCTTCAATGGATTAGATCAATGGAGTCAAGTTGAGCGTAAACAAATCTGACAGATGGTGGTGACATCAATACCAAGGTATCTAATATGCCCGATGTGATGGTTAAGGGAAGTTTCTGAGTTGCAGCATTGCAGGCCCCCCAACTGAGTGGTAAGACCGTGGTTTTAGTCCAATTGATAGTCTGAGTTAGCTGAGAATTTAGATATAAGATTGAACACTTCCAGTGGGGATGATATTGGGTTCTGTAAGAACAACAAGACATCATCTGCATACAAATTGATTGAGTTTCCTGTTTGTATGCCTACGATATTACTGTTTTTTTCTTGTTGTTTTTTTTTGCCTGTGCTGTCACCATGCTGGGCATACAAAAAAAGAATATTTGTATGCCATTGCATCAAGGACAGAGTTAGTCTGCAAGTGGAGTTCAAGTTCTCAACCTGCAATGCAACTCTTTAATTCTTAAATCATCAAGAACTGCTGCAATAACTCATGTGCAGAGGCATGGTGGAGGTTGACTTAATCTCTGTAACCATCTGATGAAAAGGGGAATATAAGTGGCCAGAAGTGTTTATAGAATTCCACTGGGTAGCCATCTGATCCAGGTGATTTATTGCTGGGCATAGAGAAGAGAGCTTTTCTGAGTTCTTCTCGAGTAAGTGGTTGATGTAACGTGGTAGCCTGCTCTGTCAAAAAATTTAGGGAGGTCAATATAATCAAGGAATTAATGAATGTTTGATATATTAGAGTCGGATTTGCTCAGTGGATGAGTGGGCTTGTTGGGAGTGCAACTCCTTTAGTCATTGTTCGAGTTAATTTTGGCATTCTTGTCCTTTTTCTTGTGAGTGGAGAATGAAATAATACTACCTCTTAGAACTGCCTTCGCCAACTCGGTTGTCAGCTGGACAGCTACCCGGCCTAAGGTGGGCAGTGGGTGTATATGGTGGACCAAGGGGCGTAGTAAAGCCGCGGCTGCAGACGGCAGCATGGCTTCCTTCCCCGCGACTGCACCGCTGCCCCGAGTCGGCCGAATCAGCTCCCACATGGCGCTGATTGGTCTGATCCAGGGCAGGCAGCTATCTTATTGTTTGTCTGTCATGCAGAGGGAATCGGCACACTGGCTCATCAGCTGACCGGGAGCGTCATTCCTCCAGCACCCGATGCAATATTCTGTATAATTGATCCATTTAGCCAGTAAGCATTTTTTATTATGTTTTTTTTACTTCAGTAAAAAGTTTTTTAAACTCCCACCAGTGGCTCCTGAACAGGGAATGGCAGGGTGCTCAGCGCCTCGCGGACTTGGAGGAGCTGGACTTCCTCCGCTGCCAGCTGGAGGTTGTCCTCGCCAGTGTGAGCACCCAGGAGTATGCAGACTTCCACACTCTTCACAGCATGCACCTCTGAAATGCCTTCTGTACATCCTGGTGAAATTGGGTCCATTCATTCAAAAAGGATGTTCAAATAACACTGTTGCCTGTTTTTAAATAACAATACTGTCACAACATAGGATAAAGGATTTAGGGACAATAACAAATCAGTCCTTTTTTGTTGTTATTGTCATAAACCTCTGGAGTTGAATTTATATAAATAGACCTCTGTAAAAATAATGCATATGATTCATAGATGAAAATGTTTTTATATGAACGTTCAAAGTTACACCAAAGGACATTCACTAGTTTGATTGAAATGTAATTACAGGTACTCCTCACTTTACGACTTACCTGTTTGACTATTTGGACTTAGAACCAGCTCTCTGACCAGTCTGTATTGTGTGCTGCGTAGAATACCGTGGCGTCTCAGCGTCAAGCATCTCATCACCCTTTATATACACTAAATACTGCACACATCTCATCCCCGTTCTCAGTGTCATTGCCACAGTCTGTCAGTATTCACTACACTAGCGTTCGCAATTAGCACTTTTTAATAATCACTTCCGGACTGAAAAAAAAGCATGTCAACTATTTTTTTTAAAAACACACACACACACACACACACACACACACACACACACACACACACACACACATTCGTGTCACGCCCCTTAGGGCAATACTTGCTCAGTACCCATGCACGATGGACGCAAGCCAACTCTTCACTCTCGTCTAGACAGAATATATGGGTCAGTATTAGTCTTTGGATAAAAAATAAATAGTCTGCCACGTGACAACTCAAATTATTTGTACGACTAACGACACCAGGACCCCGAATTGATAACAATGGAAAATACTGATTCTTAGGCGTCGACACATGTTTTTTATTTTACCGCATTCCTAAAGCAACATACCAAAAAATAAAAAAAATTGAGTTCAGTACTGTTTCCAAAGCACAAGTGAGCTTTTGTGGCACTGTGTGCCGCACACATTTTTTAAAGCTTACGGCAAAGATTTCCTATAAATCACAGGTTTGCTGTTTTAACAGCGAGGAAGAGCAGCCAAAATGATGTCAGAGGGGCCAGGGACTTCCAAAACAAGCAAACTTTTTTTTTTTAAAAGACACTTATCAAAACAAGTTGAGATATATATATATATATAAAAAGGAGCAGTCAGGGAACCTCGGATGAAGGGTCTTTTAAAAGATGAGTGCCTTATTATAAAAAATTAGAATTGATTTTGCTATATAAGTCTCACTAAAAACACAAGTCCGGCCTTATACATAAATTAAACAAGATTACAGCCGTGGAAAGATTAAGTTAGATGACCTAACATTTCATTGTACATCATTTTGCTGAATTCATTATTGACCAGAAATTTTAATAACTAGATTTCCTCCCCCCGTCCCCTCCACATTTGGTTATGAAATGATAATGAACCTCCAGCAGCAGAGGCCGACTATGCTGAATATGAAAGAGGAAACACACATTTGAACATTAACTAGGTGTTTAAATTGGCATATAAAAAACTGACATGGAATACAACACGAGCGTCAAAACAAGTATCAAGCATCTCATATGCAAGACTGTCATACCCCCAAACCCGGATCTGCGCTGCAGGCTGCTTTACAGTGGGAAAAGGATGTTTAACTTCATCATAGCCGCTCATGGGGTTGTTTAGCAAGTAGCTAACAAGCTCACAGCACATTTTCTTTGAGTACTATTCTTCAGCACATTTTTAGAGCAGCTGTTTAGTTGTTCTTTGGCGTGAATCTTGAAGTTATTTCACTCCGTTATGTAGAAAGGCAGAAGAAAAACACATGG
This sequence comes from Zeus faber, assembly GCF_960531495.2. Lineage (NCBI taxonomy): Eukaryota > Metazoa > Chordata > Actinopteri > Zeiformes > Zeidae > Zeus > Zeus faber. Next base: position 3,971,001 of record NC_137209.1, read on the forward strand.
CGGTGGGGGGTCTCACAATGCCCCAATGTCAACGTTGGAAATGTATGGAAGGATAAACAATCAGTCTGTCAGGGGTGGGATGGTCAGGATGAGAACCCAATTGCAGACACGGTGGGGGAATATGACAGGGGTTTATTGAGGAACAGGCAGAGGCCAAAACAAGGGAAAACTTATGGGCAGGGCATCAGGGTCCAAGGGAACAGGCAATAGACACGGGATCAGGACTGTGACAGGGAAGACAGGAGACTCGCGACCAGGCGGGGAAGCCGGACTCAGGGAGCGGGAGCAGAGGAGCCAGCAGGGAATCAGGAGTCACGAGTCCAGGCCGCAACAAGCACAAACCAACAGAGTGAAGAGCACCAGGTTAAGTACAAACTGTGTGACGAGGGAAGTGGAGACAGGTGGTATGATAACAGACTGGGGACAGGTGTGCAGTGACTGGGAACTGAGGTGACATAAAACACAGACAGGGGGAGCCAGAGAGGGACAGAGAGACCTAGAGGGAGACAAACAGGAACCCGGCAGGGGAAGGATCATGACACAGTCATCTCAGCGCTTCAGAACTCGTCATCGAAAACAAGGTTTCGCAAAACTGCTTATGTCAATAGCTAACGTTAGCAAAAAAAGGAAAGCGAAGCGATGTGCACGTTGTCTGTCCACCGCTGGTTCCCGCTACGGAGAACCTACATTTAGCTAGGATCCGAAAAAACTCAAATCAAAGTTGAACTACGAGTCCCGTGCGTCTGGTTACGGGGTGTGTCGACTGGCTCAGCTGCCTGTCGTCCCACGTCGAGTGTTGTGGAGATGATGTTCTGCACAGCCATGTGAAGGCCCTGTCTACTGCATGATGACGTCAGGCTGGATGTTGAAGAGCAGGTCATCGTTGCCCCTGCGCACTTCCAGGAGCAAGGCAGTCTCCTCCAGCAGCGCCCCCTGGAGATCGGATGTGTTCACGAGGGGGCGGCCGTTGAGCTTCACAATGATGTCGCCGTCCCGGATGCCACCTCTGGATAGAACATTTAATCATGTCACGGCAAAAGTACCATGTGATCGATCCGTTTTGACATATAGCGTTAATGCCGAGGTTATTATGGTATGACAGAAACGGACAACAAATATCACAATTTGTTCCTTAAAATTATATCGGCTCGGCAGTGTATCACTGAGGAAACCCCTACTTCTGGGCAGGGGAGTGCGGCACAACTTCATGGACATAAATTCCGGTGGCGATATCGGGGAAATCCGGGTTGTTTTGTTTCAGTTCCTCCACCAGCCTGGCACATACGACGATAACAGCACACAAGCATTTGAGACATTTTCTTTAGCCCCAATCTTTGCCTTCTATCTACTGCAGTAGCACTACATGTTATTATGCGTGCAGGGAAGGGGTTTGCTTCATCCTTACGTGGGCGTGATGGTAAGCATCCTTATTCCAATGAAACGCTTCTTGGCCCGTATATCTGTGAAAAGAGATGGCATTCATCTGTTTGCTGTTTAAAGGCATACTTCTGTTTTTCTGGCAAATTCACTTTTGGTCCATCTTTGTCCATCCCGAATTCACAGAGGTTTGATACCAATGTGTTTTAGTGTAATGTGAGGGGGAGTGACCAACTCAGCTGTCAAGCACTGCTTAAAGCAAGTTAGGTGTCGCCAGACACAAACTGCAATACCTGGCACCAGTACATTACCTTCAACAAAACGTACCTACAGCATCTCAACTGGCAACCCTAAAGCTGCTAGGCTAGTTGTTTCATGCAGTTCCAATACATCCAATATTCATAAAATGTTTTAAATGTTACTGTTGTTAATGTCGCTCCTTCGATCTTTCACATTTGTGGTGAGATTTTAGAAAGCGGCCCCAAATAATGGAAAAACAAAAAAAACAGACGCCTAATTAAGCGGTTGTTTTACGTGAACCTCAGTGCTGCCCCCGGTGAGACCTGGCGCCCAGTCCCGGGTCGCTGTGTGCGGCACGTGCTGCTTGCAGAGCCCGGAACACCTGCAGAGTCCAGATGGAGCCTCTTCCACAACACTGTGTCTGTTTAGTTTTTTTTTGTCTTTTTAACCTTTTTTTAAATGTAATGAGTATAAAGCTGCCCCCTGCACCTGCTCAGCTGGCGGATAAAATGAAAATTGAGCGTCAGCTGCGACAACAAATTGATAACAAATATAGTCGGTTTGACAAACCATTTGGCATTAGTAGTCAATAAGTACTGCTAGTAATTTTACTACTAGTAAGTACATTTGTTGCAAATCCACTTATTAGGGCTACGAAAATAAGGAGTTTGTTTTGCGATTAGGTGTTTTCAATTTTGCAATTAGTTTGAAATGTTGTGTGTTGTGTGTTGCGCCCCTTCATTCTCATTGTTAATGACAATAAGAGTGAAAGTGTAGCCATGATAATAGCTAGACTCGCAATAACTTCGGAATACGATCACACAGGTCATTCATTTTTTTCCCCAGATTTTCTTGCATCAGTTGTAAATGTGTGAATGCGCAGGTTAATTCATTAGGAATACCGTCTATTGTGAGAAAAAGAGGAAAAATGACTGTTCTGTAGTTCAGAAAGACAAAAACATCACGTTCAATAATATTGTTTGATTTTAATACACTTTGTTGGTGTTGGTTCTACACTTATCTGGTGGTTTAGTGATACCGTTTCTACCTTTGCTGTGCTTGTCGATGGACTCGTTCAGAAAGCGAGTGATCCTGTCGGAGGGGATGGCGAAAGAGATGCCGGCCGCCACCTTCAGGGTGTTGATCCCGATCACCTCACCGTCCTGAGGACACGCACAGAGGAACGCCATCAGCCGTGTCTGAGTCTCACGAGTCCCAACGCTGAGAATCAACAACTTACACACAACATTAGCATCCCATTAAATGACCAAAGAAATGCTTTACCAAATTGACGAGAGGCCCTCCTGAGTTTCCGTACTGTTAACCGTGAAACAAAGAAAAAGGAACAAGTTAGTAATTAATATACGTTGTTTTTTTAATGACAAGTTTTTTCATCACTTTCTTTTACCATTAGGATACATGTGTGTAAATACCAATGCACCAAACACCGGTCCTAGCAAAGATGCACCATAAAGAGAGTGATGGAGAAAGTTTCCCCATTACGCACGGTGCTTGTTATGTTCCATTAGGAGCAAAATAACCTACGAAATTGTGTTTTTATTTTCGATAAATATAAAAACACGGTTTTGCCACACCCATTGCACCTATGTCGCCTATAGGAAGAGCCCTGCCTAAAACATTAATAAACAACAAGGGAAGCTCTGTGCAGCAGTGGTCACTTACGTCCACACTCATAAAAGAAGGAATCTTTGTCTGTCTGTCTGTCTGTCTGTCTGTACTTCGAGTATCTTGAACGGGCATGCACTGCCTCTAAGGTCCACTTAGGTCCCATTCCGAACAGGCATAATTTTAACAGGCTGCACTAGTTCATGTCATTCACCTCAAACAGGGCTCTGCTACCTTGAAGCCTTCCTCGCACCTAGTCTGTAATCGCATGCGGCAATTGGATCCTCCACCTAGTGGCCGTTGGATGAACAGCGTTTGAGTTTTGCATCCCAAAATGTCAGGGAAAATGGGAGAACTCGTTTTCTTTCCAAAATAGCCCAGCTGAGCAAAGAGTAGTTTTTTTGTTTGTTTTTTTACAGCTGGACATCTACTGTACCATGTTCCATGAATGAGAGGTCAAAACTCCCTTTATATAGTTTTTGCAAAGTGGGCAAATCATTTTAAATTCACTTACATAAAAATAAATGTATTCATAGTGAATACGGCAACATCCAACGTTAACGTTATCTTGCTATTATTACTTTGAAATATGTGACTTATTTGCCCAGTTGTAAGCCCAGTTCCAATAAAAAAACATAGCTAAGTAATGTCACTCCAATACTACTCCGGTAGTACAGTCGGACCGAGACTTGTTGCAGGAGACCACACCCTGGAGCCTCGTTGGGACATGGAAATTCAGCACCACCGTGCATCACAGCTTTTTCGCATGTGGAATCCGACTCTCCATAGGAATTAATGGACTACCCGTTTGTTCCTGTCACTTATTGTGTCCAGTGTGAAGTAGGCTTTAGTACCGGAAGAGCCATTCTTTGACATTTTGGGGTTACATTTTGATGCAGCCACAACAAATATTGAAGTTTAAAAAAGAAATTTTAAATTGGAATTGTTTTTGTCATATCCCGTATGTTGTTGTTATGTTGTAACAGCAAGGGAGCCAACCAGGGGCACCCTTAATGACTTTTAAAACGAGAGATCTCCTCATGATTAGCTCAAGTCCTTTAGTGTTTACGAGGCATCGGGTGTATATCAAGTAACAGAGAGAGAGAGAGAGAGAGAGAGAGAGAGACAAATGGCTGTACTCTCACATTGATAATGGCGTCCGTCTGGATGTAGTCCATGTCTGAGTCTCGGATGCCCAGCTCCTTGCCATCTCTCTGGGCGGTGCTCACAATCCCGGTGGTGACGGTGTTCTGCAGGGCGAACGGGCTGCCGATGGCCACAACAAACTCTCCAGGCCGCAGGTCAGCGCTGTGGCCCAGCAACAACAGAGGCAGCTTCTTCTGAACAGGAAAATAAATGACAGATTCTTTAGATGGATAGACTTATTTACAAAATCTAAATATGAGTCATTTTAGGCATTTTTTAAAAGTTAAATAAGTAGCTGTTCATGGGCAACAGTAGAAAACAGAAAATCTGGACTGGACTTTTTGAATGGAGTCTGGGTGAGATATGAGATTATGAGATAATTTCAATCTTTAGAGAAGGGACAAGAAGATGGAAGAGAATGAGGGTGATGAGTCAAAATGAAATCTCATAATACCGACGGTTTGATTGGCAGTTTGATGCAATCAGTCTCTTTAAGATGGGATTTTTTTTTTTTCTTTTTCGCCCGAATCCATCCTCATCCTACCCCGCCTATCCTCCCAGGGATTTGGACGACAACTTGCATGACATCACCGACATTCTAGATCTGGAACTTTCCCCTCGTCGTCCTCCTAACTCGTTCAGCTTGTGTGTGACTCCTGCACCTGGTCTGGGGACCATTTCTGGCCTCTTTGAATCACGGTCGCCTTTCAACGCCACGCCCTATTAACGTAGCCCTCAGCGTGACTCGTACTGTAAACACTCAAGCCCAGACAGCCGAACCCCGAAGTAGAAACTCTTCTTTTGAAGAAGAAAAAAAAAAAAAAAAAAAAAAAAAGCTTATTGCCCTTCTAGAAGTTATTTTGTTGCAAACAGAAACACCCTTCAGCAGAGAAGCTGGTTCTGTCCCTACTGACTGTGTTTTACAGTCAGTAGGGACAGAACAGTCAGTCTAGTATTTTTTTACCCAAATTAATACTTACTTATTTAAAGGCCTTGTCACGCAGATTTCAATCCGTTGTGTGCAGTTTGAAAAAAGGAGGGGAAGACGTACATCAATTGAAAAAGAAAGTTGATTATTTGAATTTGAAATAATTTTTCAATATTGTATGCCACCAGGCAGCTGCATAGCTTGCATATGCCTATGGCCAGGCCTGCCGAAAGGCATCAGTCTACCTCCTGATTACCAATACTGTATACAGACACAGCATACCCACAGGAAAGCCGGCTTGACGAAAAAACCTAGACACAGTTCATCGAACCGCTACCGGGGGGAGGATCTGACTGTCGGGTGTGTTTTCCGATTCCGTGTGAACCACGCCTTAGAGTAGTCGGTAGACAAAACCTCTGCTACAGGATGCTCGTGGAGGAGGTGTGATAAAAAAGAACAGAGAAAAAAACTAAAAAAACTATCAATATATTGCAACCCAAACTCACCTGTGGGTTGATCTTGATGGTGGCAATGTCAGACTTCTTGTCAATGTCTTTGATGCTCGCCTCGTAAACATCGCCATTGCTCATCTGGACCTTCGGTGAGGAATCGGTGCAGGGAAGGGATAAACAGAGCCATTAAAGGAAACAACTGGAATAAAAACACCATTCCAATAAAAACGTCACTACTTGAAACACAGTAGACAACGTCTCATCAAATGCGAGAATGACATTTAGATGAACGTAATGAAAGTGTTAAAAAGGTGGACTTGTACCTTGAGCTGCTGCTGACCCGACACGAGCGACGTGCTCGAGACGACGTGAGCATTGGTCACGATTAAACCCGTCTCCGACATGACAAACCCTGATCCGCTTGACAGGGGGACGTTACGTCCAAACAGGGGTTGCCTGTGTGGAAGAAATAGGAGGGGGATGGGGGAGGTCAGAGGTAAAATCAGCATCTGTTTTCCTAAGGTATCTCAGAAGGGCAATTGTGAGTAATCAAGTATCCGTCCTTGCTCAAATATATGCGGTTTCAGAGACTTCTGACTTTTTACTTCACTACATTGCCGCGTCAGGGACTGGATCTATCAAGCTGCTGATTTAGGATTGCTCATCGATTCATTCCATATCCTTGCAAATAAGACACAATTTTTGTGCTAAAACGGTGAAGTAACACTTAGAGCCTTTGTTATATCACGGCACGGGATATGACAAGAACTTTTACTTTAGAGTAGTTTTAAATTAAATGTAATATAACTGTTACCCAAAACATGTTTTAAAAAAAAAAGCCACGTGTAACTATGACTATAAGGAGATTTAATGTTTTTTGAGGCTTAAACATTTGCACCATTTGACTGCATTTCATTCATTTTATTCTGAAACCTTTGTCTATTTTCTGCCGAAATAGACAGTATTTATTGTTACACTAATGTCTCTGTCGCAATGTAGCTTGAATGTCTCCCTTGTAAGTCGCTTTGGATAAAAGCGTCTGATAAATGACTAAATGTAAATGTAAATGAAAAGAAACATTATTTCTTTTGATGGGACTTAATTCTGAATGGTTCTGTAGTTTCTGGGAAAAGAAAATGTAGGTTTCCTTGTACTGAATGCATAGCTTCGATGCTATCGAGAATCAAACTAATTTGGTGGTGTTTGGTGCCCTTTAATGTCAAATTTTGACTTCTGGGTAGTAACTAAAGGTTCAGGTACAGTCGAGTAAATGTGTCGTGTTCTTTTAGGGCAGAAAAAATGTTTTAATTCAAAGGCTTAGTTAGTTAAAGCAGGCGTGTCGTCAACCTTTTTCAGATCAAGGACCACTTGGTGGGTAGAGAAACATAGCAAGGACCCCCCTAGATATTTTTTTTACATAACTGAAAATTCAGAGGTTTTTGAACATTACTCAAAGATCAGAGGTTTTTGAACACACTATAATGTCAGAAGCTGCGAATTGGCTCGCTTTCAGCTGATTACTGGAAAAAAAGAATTTGCTGTTCTAGTGTTAATTGTTGGGAGTTTACGCAATATTATTTTCTGTCTAAAATAAATGTAGTAATGTTTCACAAAAATAATTTTGACATAAAAATAATTGGCTGACCCCCTGCAGTACCACAGCGGACCCCTGGTTCAAGAACATTGAGTTAAAGTACGGCCTTCAATTCAATTAGATTCAATTTAGGAACTAGTATTAAAGTCAAGGATCAAAGGTATCAAAACTTTGTCATTGAGACCACACACACACACACACACACACACACAACCTGAGGAAAAGCTCAATGTGAACCACAGCAGGCGCTATCTTCTCCACCACATCAGCGATGAAGTTGAACTTGTAGCGGGGACTTGTAGGGTGTGATAGACCTATACAGGCAAGAAGAAAGACACATTGAGTCTAGGCTATTACTTTTCTTAATCTTTGCCCCCTTTCAAAACATAAAGAAACTGATTGATGTGTCAGGAAGTTTTTTTTTTTTTTTTTTTTTATGAGGGACAGACAGACAGACAGACAGACAGACAGACAGACAGACAGACAGACAGACAGACAGATATAGGCCCCTCCTCTGAGCTCAGAATTAAGCACACAATTATCCACTTCCATCCCCAAAAGAGGGCAGAAGATTTCCATCGTAGACATGTCAGAGGAGTCTGATGAAGGCAGCGATGAGAAACAGCTGACACTGACTGCTGAACAGGTATAAGCCTACACTAAGTCCCAGAAGAGTTTTCTTTTTCTAATCTTCCTTTTATTTTCCTGTACTACCATTTTAGCCTCTTTTAGTCTTGAAAATATGCTGCATTAGAGAGGTTGTTTATGCCATTTCATTATTTTGCTTATTTTTATTATTTATACCTTTTTTGTTGTTGAAACTTTAATTGCATTGAGACGCGACTCCGTGGACCTGAATGACCATTTATAATAGGCAATATTGGTCCACAATTCAGTGGCTACTTTGAGTTTATTTGTTTGCTATGTGGGTTGAGTTTATTATGTCCTAAGATATAATAAAGTTGATGGGCGCCACTAGTTGCCTGTGGAGTTAGGTTCTCATAGTTTAGCTGCTCCTCCATATAGTGGATCACCACAGGCCCCACAGTTCTGAGTAAGGGAGGGGTATTTAAAGTGTTCAAATGTTTTGTATGTATATTTGTTTTTCTTTACATATGTCATGCACTCAGCCTAGCAGTAATACCTCTTACTACTTTCCCTTGTATAATTTATATGTACTAATAATACTATATATGGAGCAAACAAACACTCAAAATATCTTTAATAGAAAAGTCATAAGCTGGAATGTTAGGGGACTAAAAGTTAACCAAATTGAAACAGGTTATAAACAGGATCAAACTGCTTAATTAATAAAAAAAAAATCTCTTCAAGAAACCCATGACAGTTTTTAGATATTAAGTTGGTTCAGAATAGATGGCCTGGTTAAGTAATATATGCACCATACAACACATACAACAAATATGCTAGAGGTGTACTTATTATTTTTCATAGGACGATACCATTTCAAACTGTGAAAACAATCCAAGACCCAGCTGAAAGGTATATTACTCAAGGTAATATCCTCTCTCTCACATTAAATCTAGTCTATATATTGCCCAAATGAGGACAATCCTAATTTGTTTGTCTTCTTTACTGTGTTCCCTCTCTGAAGCTTTTACATAATTTGAGGAGACTATTATAGCACTTTAAAGCTGGCAATGGACCGCTCTACAGGCTTTGATACCTATAAGGCACAAACTAGAAAATTACGAAAACAATACATTGTGGATATACATTTGGTTGAAGTATGGGGAGAACAAAATAGAATAGTCTTGTCACTTAAGTACATGAAAGTCCCGTTCTCATATTGATTATTTTCTTGTCAGTAATAAGTAATAGTGTGACCATGTAATAAGTGACCATGCTGCTATTTCATTAAGTATTCATATCGCGGAAACGTATTCACAGTCCCCCCGACTGGCGATTTTAGGTGAGATGGCTACAGAACCCAGACAAACTAAAATACATAGTTATTTTGGAAGGCCTTCAAAGCATACATTACAGGAGAAATCATCACTGATACAAGCGTCAAACAACAAAAAAAAGAGATGTAAACTTTGGAAAAACAAATGAAATCTTTAGTGATACAGCTAAATGAAAGGGACGATCCAACAAAACAAAGAGATCTGCTACTTTTGAGAGCCAAATACAATAAGTTGTCTCCTTATAAAGCTGCAAAACGTTTAATGTGCCTGAAGCAATCTTATTACGACCAAGGAGAAACAGCTGGGAAACCTTTGGCACGGAGAATTTAAAAAAATAGTCTGATAGAGCAATAACCGAAGAGGTATAACAACCTCTTTGGGAAGCCTAACAGTAGACCCATTGGAAATTAATAACCATTTTAGAGAATTCTATGAACATTATAGGACAGTGGGGATGCAACAGCAGGGGCTGTGAACCCGATGGGAGTAGGCAGCGGACCGGAAGATCTTGTGGTCAGACCTCTGGAAGTCTGAGCCACACCGCATAAAGTTCCTTGTCCAGTCGGTCTACGATGTCCTCCCCTGCCCGTCCAACCTCTTCCGTTGGGGCTTGGCAGATACTCCACTGTGTCCGTTCTGCCAGAGAGGAGGATCTCTGGAGCACATCTTGAGGTGCTGCCCAAGAGCCCTGGGAGAGGGGCGCTATCAATGGCGCCATGACCAGGTGTTGAGGGTAATCGCAGAGGTCATCAGCACAGCCATCTCATGCAGCAGGCAGCAGCAACCAGCTGAGCAGTCCATCGCCTTTGTTAAAGCTGGGGAGAAGGCGCAGTAGCGCCCAAGCCAAGCAGGAGGTCTGCTGACAACAGCACGGGACTGGACCCTGAAGGTTGACCTTGGGAGACAGCTCAAGTTCCCGGAAAACATTGCAGCGACCACGCTCAGGCCAGACATGGTACTGATGTCAGAAACCACAGGGCAAGTGGTCCTGCTGGAGTTGACTGTCCCCTGGGAAGACCGGATGGAAGAGGCCTTTGAAAAGAAGAGGGCCAAGTATGAGGAGCTGGCAGGCGAGTGCCGAACCAGGGGATGGCGGACCCAGTGCAAACCCATCGAGGTTTTGGTGCAGAGGTGTCTCCCAGTTACTCATCAGAGCACTGAAGATGCTGGGAGTGAAGGGACTGCACAACAAAAGAGCCATCAGAAACATCACAGACGCAGAAAAGTCGTCGAGATGGCTGTGGATCAAGCGGGGTGATCCGTGGACACATGCTACTTAGACACAAGCCAGGACCTGATCACCCCAGCTGGGTCGCCTGGGGGAGGGTGATGTTGAAAGACCAAAAACACCCGATGATCCCAGGTCACATCACTGATGATGTGTCTAAGTCGCACCAAGTGGTGTCTGTTAGAACTATATAGATCATCATGCCCCCCATCATCAGAAGAATCTGACACATTTTGTGATCAGTTTAAATCCCAGACACTGACAGAAGTTGCAAAAAAAGGAGTAAGATAGTGGTATAACAATTGAAGAGCTATAAGGCCATGCAAAATATTAATAGTGGTAAAATGCTCGGGCCTGACGGCCTACCAATTAAAATTTACAAAAGACTTAAAGAAACTCTTAAATATGTACGACAAATCCTATCAAAATGGAACTCTCCCACCCTCTTTAAGGCTTGCAATGTTGATCTTGAAACCTGGCAAAACTTCCACAGAAGGTTCATTTAGACCAGTAAGTCTAATTGAATCTGACACAAAAACACTTTGTAAAGCCCTGGCAAGGACATTTGATCCTTATATCCTACATCTAGTTTTTGACGATCAGACTGGTTTTGTGCAAAAATGCCAAGGATTCCATAATATTAGAAGAGTTCTTAACATAATTCATTAAAATTTTGACGCTAAAGATACAGCAGTATTATCACTGGATGCTTGGCAGGTCTTCAATAGAATAGGTTATAACATTAACTCAAAAACATCAATACTATTTTTGAACAAAGAAGAAAGAATGAAACCAGTCATTAAAAAAACACATTTATTAATGCAAAGGAAGATTCACCTACTTTGGTGTCAAAATGAACGCCCCAACAAACTATGGGCATTGGACATTGCATCGATGGATGACCCATATCAATGACAGGCCGTATAAATATGATTAAAATTAATATAACACCAACATTTCTGTAACGGGTGTGGTTAGGACCCAAATGCAGCACAATGACAGGCAGTGATATTTGGTAATGTCTTTTATTTGTAGAGCGGACGGAAGACAGGCAGGGGGCAGGCAGGATACGTCGTCGGGGACAGGCAGGTTCGATAACTGGGAGTGCAGACAGAAGACAGGCGGGGGGGCAGGCAGGATACGTGGTCCGGGCGAGGCAGAGTCGGTAGCGGGGAATCAAGCAGTAGAACGCTGGAGAGCTCAAGGGATGGCTACCATGTCCCAAACACAAAACAGAAAAAAAAAAATTTAACCAAAAGTCCATGCAGGGTGGTAGGAGGGGGTCAGCAGCGTCTTCCCCCTCCTCCTGGAATTGCCGGGACAGGGCGTCGGGTTTGACATTGCGTGACCCCGGCCGATAGGAGAGGGAGAAATTGAACCTGGTTAGGAAGAGCGCCCAACGAGCCTGACGGGAGTTCAGTCTCCTTCTTGTGGTCAGTCCACACCAGGAACGGCAGCTGGGTTCCCTCTAGCCAATGTCGCCACTCCTCCACGGCCAATTTGACACCGAGAAGCTCCGTATTCCCGATGTTGTAGTTCCTCTCTGTCAGGGTCAAACGCCTGGAGAAGAAGGCGCAGGGATGAAGTTTCTGGTCAGAGGCGGTTCTCTGGGACAGGACAGCTCCGACTCCCACGTCGGAGGCGTCCACTTCAACCACGAACTGCCGTTTGGGGTCAGGCAATACCAGAATGGGGGCTGAAGTGAACCGTGCTTTCAGGGCCAGGAAGGCGTCTTGGCGGTGGCGGACCACAGAAACGGCACCTTGGAGGAGGTTAGGGCTGTGAGAGGGGCAGCCACCGTGCTGTAGCCTCGGATGAACCTCCGATAGAAGTTGGCGAAACCGAGGAAGCGCTGGAGTTGTTTGCGGGAGTCCGGGGCGGGCCAGGTGGTGACGGCGGAGACCTTGGTGGAGTCCATCTGCATGGTCCCCCTCCCTACGACGTACCCCAGGAAGGAGACGGAGGGGGCGTGAAACTCACACTTCTCCGCCTTCACAAAGAGTGAGTTCTCCAGGAGGCGCTGCAGGACCGTCTGGACGTGGTGGACATGCTCAGCTTGGGATCGGGAGAAGATCAGGATGTCATCGAGGTACACAAAGACGAATTTGTTGAGCATGTCCCTGAGCACGTCATTGACCAGGGCCTGGAAAACGGCGGGGGCATTGGTGAGACCAAAGGGCATCACCAGATATTCGTAGTGACCGGAGGGAGTGTTGAACGCCGTCTTCCATTCGTCCCCCTCTCGAACCCAGACCAGATGGTAGGCCTTGCGTAGGTCGAGCTTGGTGAACCCCGTGGCCCCGTGGAGTTCGAAGGCTGATGAGATGAGGGGAAGGGGATAGCAGTTCTTGACCGTAATGTCGTTGAGACCACGATAGTCAATACAGGGGCAAAGGGACTTGTCCTTCTTCTCCACGAAGAAGAAGCCAGCCCCCGCCGGGGATGAGGAGGGACGGATGATGCCCGCCGCCAGAGCGCCATTAATATAGGTGTCCATGGCCTCTCTCTCCGGGGCGGGCAGGGAGTACAGGCGGCCTCTGGGGGGGGTGGAGCCGGGCTGGAAGTCAATGGCAATATCGTATGGCCTGTGCGGGGGAAGGGATGTCGCCTTGGCCTTGCTGAAGACCTTCTTGAAGTCGAGGAACTCGGCGGGGACCCCCAACATGTCGGGTGCGGAGCTGGAGCTGGTGGGTGGCTGAGGTGCGGCGGCTTGCTTCAGGCAGACCTGATGGCACGCAGGACTCCATCCCAGAATAGCCCCTGTGGTCCAGTCGAGGTGTGGGTTGTGATGCCGGGGCCAGGGGAACCCCAGGAGGAGAGGGTGACGAGGTGAGTGCAGGTTGCAGAACTGTATCGTCTCATGGTGGTTGCCGGACAGGAGCATGCGGATGGGCACCGTCTGATGGGTGACTGTCCCCAGGAGGCGGCCATCCAGGGCAGTGGCAGGAACCGGAGAAGGCAGGAGAACTCGACCAACACCCAGCTGCCGTGCTAGGTTATCGTCGATGATGTTAACATCGGAACCAGAGTCAATAAGTATGGCAAGGGAATGTGAGCGTTGGGGCAGCAGCAGCCGAGCCTGGCAAAGGGGGTGTAGGTTGGAGGAGGGTTTGCAGGTGTGACTCACCAGGACCTCCTCCCTCACTGGCGAGCCGGCCTTTTACCGAACACCCGGAGATGTAGTGTCCAGCTAGACCGCAGTAGAGACAAAGGTTCCCCACCCGGCGTCTCTCCTTCTCCTCCGGGGTGAGGCTGGGCCGGCCAACCTGCATGGGAGAGGCCTCACTCATGGGTTGACGGGCCGGAAGAGCTGGCGGTCCGGAGGAACCTGGAAGACGGGTTGCTGGGCAGCGCTCCACTTGCCTCTGACGCCTCTCTTGCTGCCGGGCCTTAATGCGTCGGTCGATACAGGAAGCAAGCTCAACAATGCCATTGAGAGAGGTGGGCAGGTCGTGGGAAACTAGCTCATCCTTCATGTACTCTGCTAATCCCATCAGGAATGCGTCAATCTGGGCTGCCGGGTTCCACTCGCTCAGTCGAGCCTGAGTGCGGAAGTCGATCGCGTAATCGACCACGGAGCGGGACCCTTGACTGAGACCCAGGAGACCACCAGCAGCAGGTTCAATAACGGGAGTGCAAACAGAAGACAGGCGGGGGGGCAGGCAAGATACGTGGTCGGGGCGAGGCAGAGTCAGTAGCGGGGAATCAAGCAGTAGAACGCTGGAGAGCTTGGTGCAAGCATCGAAGACAATCTGGCAATGGGTGACTGGTGAGAGAGGCATATATAGTGGTAAGATTGCTGATCGGGAACAGCTGTGTGCGCAAGTGAATGGAGTTGGACTAATGAGACAGGTAAGGAGAGGGAGGGGAAGGTGGAAGAAGGTGGAGATCATGACAATTTCTACACCTCTTTCAGTCACTCCCTCTCCCACTACTAAAATCTTCTTTTGATTAACCTAATAGTATTTTTTGGTAAATTTATTTGGAATAACAAAAAACCTAGACCGAGACTTAGGCTGCTATACTTGCCTTAATGGTGAAATGGTGTTATTGGTCTGCTCAGTTATATTCTGCAATGTTTTATTTCACAATGGAAGCTCTTCTAGCCTGGATAAATATTGCGCAGGCATTAGTACCAAACTTCCCATTAAAGTTGTATATATATTCTGCAGACCCGGAAATGATTAAAAGAACAGCAGAGAACCCTTTCCTCAAAAATACTACAGCATATTAAAGATACTCCTCCCATTTCTCACTTCTCCCCCATCGGGGTAATACATACTTCAGGGCAGTAAGAGCAGATGGTGGTTTCAGAATCTGGGCAGATAAATGTGTGTGCCGAAAATAGAGATTGTTCCCCGTCCCATCACGCATCATCCCTTCATCATCACCAGCATCATCATCATCATCATAACAGCCTTATCTTCATTCCATCAAAGCCATATTTCTTGCTTCCCATCCTCAATTAAACCAACAAACTTGATGTTTTTGTTGTCGTGTGGTCTCTAACTCGTGAAAGAACTGTGTCCTGTTGCCAAAAACACACGCATGGTTTCGTTATATTAGCATTAGCTGGATGCTAGCAGGCCACGGAGCCCTGACCTGTCCTGCTGGGGAAGAACGAGCAGTGGGCACTGGAGAGCAGGGAGTCCCACAGCCAGACAGCAGGTAAGAGGAAACTCAAACTTATTTTAGGTTTTTGTGCTCTTGATAAATATGGACTGACTCACCATCAAGGGGCACACTCTTGACTTAATCATCTCCAAGGGTCTGAGCATTTCTAAGGTCGTGGTGACTGATGTTGCTCTCTCTGACCATTCCTGTGTTTCTTTGAGAGTACTATCTCTGTGAACACAAATGTTCAAACAGAGATAAATTACAAAACGGTATATCACTGAAAACAACAGGGAAATATATATTCAGGCTCTCTCTTCCACACCCACCCTCTCTTGGGTCTCAGTCAATAAGCTTGTAGATAATTTCAACTCTAAAATTACAAATGTCATTGATGCCATTGCACCCACTAAGGTGAAGGTGGTCTCTGGTAAGAACAATTCTCCATGAAGAAATGTCACACTGGTACCAACAGTAAAAAGAGTGTTGAAAAAGAAAAACAGGTGGCGAAAAAAAAATCTCCACGCTCATTATGACATCTTTAAAGAGAGACTTTGCATTTATAATTTGGAACTGAGAAATGCAATCGCCAAAACAATAATAATGAACGTGCCTTGTTTGTTATTGGCGACAGTCTAACAAACCCTCCTGTGTCAGTACCCTCTGAACTTCTATCCTACAAGGAATTTGCCTCCTTCTTCACCAACAAAATTCAGAAAATTAGACGTGCAGTCAGTGCCGCCATATCAGGTACAGAATATGTGCGGTCCCTTTGTCCACTAAAAATCAATTCAAATACCATGATTTAACTGATCAGATCACCCATAAAATTTTGGAGAACATTATACAACATCTTAATTCCTCCTCCTGTTGACAAGCTACTCTTAAAAAAAGAACAATCTAGACACCTCACTAATGAACAATTATAGGCCCATATCAAACCTCCAGTTTTTAAGTAAAATCATTGAAAAAGCTGTTTTTCAACAGCTGAACAATTTCTTCGCACTACACAACTGTTTTAATGTCTAGTCAGGATTTCGACCACACCACAGCACTGAGACTGCTTTGGTGAAAATCTTCAAGGACATCCATCTAAACACAGACAGTGGCAGCATTTCAGTCTTAGTATTATTGGATCTCAGTGCTGCATTTGACACAGTTGACCACAACATATTACTAGATCGACTAGAAAACTGGGTGGGACTTTCTGAAACAGTGATAAAATGGTTTGAATCCTACTTAAAGGACAACCTTGTGTACATAGGTAATTACACATCTGAGCGGGAAAAAAATGATGTGTGGAGTTCCCCAGGGCTCCATTCTGGGGCCTCCTCTGTTTAACATCTACATGCTCCCACTGGCTCAGATTCTGGAAAACAACAAAATATGTTACCATAATTACACAGATGACACACAAATTTACATAATCATATCACCAGGGGACTATGGTCCAATGCAATCCCTGAGCAAGTGCACTGAACAAATCAATGATTAGATGTGCCAGAACTTTCTCCAATTAAACAAAGACAAAACAGAAGTAATTGTTTTTGGAGCCAAGGAAGAGCGACTAAAATGCAGCGCTCAGCTTCAATCGGTAATGTTAAAAAGCACAACCCAAGCCAGAAATCTTGGTGTAGTCATGGACTCAGACATAAATTTCAACAGCCACATTAAAACAATTACAAAGTCAGCCTACTATCACCTTCAGAATATACAAGGATTAAAAGAGTTATATCTCAGCAGAATTTGGAATAACTTCTGACAGTGTCTTTACAAGTCTCCCTAAAAGATCAATCAGAGCGCTGCGGTTGATTCAGAACCCTACTGCTCAAGTCCTCACTATGACAAAGAAGGTGGATCGTATCACTCCAGTTTTCAGATCTTAACACTGGCTTCCTGTGCGTCAAATACTTTATTTCAAAATACTACTGTTGGTTTATAAAGCACTGAATGGTTTAGGGACACAATACATTTCTGATCTGCTACGTTATGAACCATCCAGACCTCTCATATCGTCTGGGACAGGTCTGCTTGCTGTCCCCAGAGTCAAAACTAAACATGAAGAAGCAGAAAATAAGAAAACTGCACGTCTGTTGCAACTCTTTTCAATTAATGGAAGGGGACCAGTTATTTTTTTGGGCATATTTGTTTGTTTAAGGTATAGGAACCCTGCGTCAGAATCTGTCATTTTCAGGTATAGCGACCCTGTTACAGAGTCTGTTTTAGGCTTTTTTTCATTTTTGTTCTCTGATTGGCGGTGGTGGGTCGGAGCAGGCTTTGGCCAGGTATTATCCCTGGCCTCAGTGTGGTGTATGTAGTGTAGGGATTGGGTGGTTTGAGCAGCCACACCTGACCTGGATCTAGGTAATTGTGATCAGAGTGGCTGGATACTCGTTGCTCGGTCTAACAAGCAACAGGTAAAAGCCCCATTCCCACACACACTCAGGAGGAGGAGCCCGTGTCATGACATGTTTCTATCAGTTCCTGGTGCCTCTTCAGTTGGAGAATAAATTCCAACCTTTGGAATCACTGGAGGGACTTCCATCTCCTGTGCGCCTGGAGTCCTCCTCTGTTGCCCATCTTGGTCTGCCAAGGTCCCCCCCAACCAACGTCCCCCCCGCTGGCTCGGTCGTGCCCATCCGCCATGTGCTGTGATGGCACGTCCACCGAGCTCTCCCATCGCCGAGGCCATCCGGTCCTCTTGCACCCCTCGGCCTCTGGTCTGCTCTTGCCCTCCCCGCTGTGCTTGTGATTTGTCGACCCGTCATGTACCAGTCTCCACTGGTAAAACATTTGCCCCCAGGTGCTCTCGTTAAGGACATGACTGCCTCTGCTCCTCAGCTGAACTCTTAAATTACGATGGCCTTCACGCTAACCATGCAGGTTCAAATCTGTTATCCACAGACATAGAATTGACTTTACATTCATGCATACATCAATTTCTCTACTCACTCTCAGAAAACACTCCCTCTAAGCCTTCTCTTCGATTTTCTTTGTTCTAATAACAGCAGCTGAGCCTATAGTACTTGCAATGTCATTACATTTTCAGTCAAATTTTATCTTCGTCTTTTTCTTTTAGCTGCTCCCGTTTGGGGTCGCCACAGCTGATCATCTGCCTCCAATCCCTTCTGTTCTGCGCATCTTCCACCCTTACACCAACCGCCTGCATGTCCTCCCTCACCACATCCATAAACCTTCTCTTTGGCCTTCCTCTTTTCCTCTTGCCTGGCAGCTCCATCCTCAGCATCCTTCTCCCAATGTAACTCTCATCTCTCCTACACGTGTCCAAACCATCTCAATCTGGCCTCTCTCACTCTTCCAAACTGTCCAACCTGAGCTGTCCATCTAATGTACTCATTCTTAATCCTGTCCATCCTTGTCACTCCTAATGAAAATCTCAACATCCTCAACTCTGTTACTTCCAGTTCAGCCACCTGTCTTTTTGTCAGTGCCATCGCCTCTAAACCGCACAACATAGCTGGTCTCACTACTGTCCTGTAGACCTTCCCCTTCACTCTTTCTGGAACCCTTCTGTCACAGATCACCTACTCCACCCTGCCTGTACTCTCTTCTTCACATCTCTCCTGCACTCTCAGCTGCTTTGGATGGTCGACCCCAAGTACTTGAGTACTACTTCATCCGCCTTCTCTACCGCCACTCCTTGCTTTCTCAGCTTTTAGCCGCCCTCCGCCCCATTCAGGCACATGTATTTTGTCTTATTCCTGCTGACTTTTATTCCTCTTCTCTCTAATGCATGCCTACACTTCTTTACATTACATTACATTTAGTCATTTAGCAGACGCTTTTATCCAAAGCGACTTACAATTATTCAAACACCGACGGACGCAGCCATCAGGAGCAATTAGGGGTTAAGTGTCTTGCTCAAGGACACTACAGCATGCTAGCAGGAGGAGCCTGGGATCCTGCCTGATTTCATCTGTTAACCTGTCCATCACCACTGCAAACAAGAAAGGGCTAAGAGCTGATCCTTGATGCAATCCCACCTCCAATTGGAATGCCTTCGTCACACCTACTGCACACCTTGATACTGTCTGACTGCCCTCATACATATCCAGTAACACTCTTGGGTACTTCTCTGTCACCCCCGACTTCCTCATGCAATACCATAGTTCCTCTCTCAGCATACGATCATATGCTTTCTCCAAATCCACAAAGACGCAGTGCAACTCCCTCTGGCCTTCCCTGTACTTTTCCATCAGCATTCTTAAAGCAAACATTGCATCTGTAGTACTCTTTCCTGGCATGAAACCATACTGCTCGCTGATCCCCACCTCTCCTCTTAACCTAGCCTCCACTACCCTTTCCCATAGCTTTATGCTGTGGCTGATCAACTTTATTCCCCTGTAGTTACTACAGCTCTGTACGTCTCCCTTATTCTTGAAGATGGGTACCAGTACACTTCTTCGCCACTCCTCCAGCATCCTCTCCCTTTCTGTAAGTCTTCACAAGGTTTTCACACACTGTTGTTGGTATTTTGACCCATTCCTCCATGCAGATCTCCTCTAGAGCAGTGATGTTTTGGGGCTGTCGCTGGGCAACACGGACTTTCAACTCCCTCCAAAGATTTTCTATGGGGTTGAGATCTGGAGACTGGCTAGGCCACTCCAGGACCTTGAAATGCTTCTTACGAAGCCACTCCTTCTTTGCCCGGGCGGTGTGTTTGGGATCATTGTCATGCTGAAAGACCCAGCCACGTTTCATCTTCAATGCCCTTGCTGATGGAAGGAGGTTTTCACTCAAAATCTCACGATACATGGCCCCATTCATTCTTTCCTTTACACGGATCAGTCGTCCTGGTCCCTTTGCAGAAAAACAGGCCCAAAGCATGATGTTTCCACCCCCATGCTTCACAGTAGGTATGGTGTTCTTTGGATGCAACTCAGATTTCTTTCTCCCCCAAACACGACAAGTTGAGTTTTTACCAAAAAGTTATATTTTGGTTTCATCTGACATTCTCCCAATCCTCTTCTGGATCATCCAAATGCTCTCTAGCAAACTTCAGACGGGCCTGGACATGTACTGGCTGAAGCAGGGGGACAAGTCTGGCACTGCAGGATTTGAGTCCCTGGCGGCGTAGTGTGTTACTGATGGTAGCCTTTGTTACTTTGGTCCCAGCTCTCTGCAGGTCATTCACTAGGTCCCCCCGTGTGGTTCTGGGATGTTTGCTCACCGTTCTTGTGATCATTTTGACCCCACGGGGTGAGATCTTGCGTGGAGCCCCAAATCAAGGGAGATTATCAGTGGTCTTGTATGTCTTCCATTTTCTAATAATTGCTCCCACAGTTGATTTCTTCACAACAAGCTGCTTACCTATTGCAGATTCAGTCTTCCCAGCCTGGTGCAGGTCTACAATTTTTTTTCTGATGTCCTTAAATAGCTCTTTGGTCTTGGCCATAGTGGAGTTTGTGTGTGACTGTTTGAGGTTGTGGACAGGTGTCTTTTATACTGATAACGAGTTCAAACAGGTGCCATTAATACAGGTAACGAGTGGAGGACAGAGGAGCCTCTTAAAGAAAAAGTTACAGGTCTTTGAAAGCCAGAAATCTTGCTTGTTTGTAGGTGACCAAATACTTGTTTTACCGAGGAATTCACCAATGAATTCATTAAAAATCCTACAATGTGATTTCCTGGATTCTTTCCCTCCATTCTGTCTCTCATAGTTGAAGTGTACCTTTGATGAAGATTACAGGCCTCTCTCATCTTTTTAAGTGGGAGAACTTGCACAATTGGTGGCTGACTAAATACTTTTTTGCCCCACTGTATGTCATCTGGGCCAACTGCCTTTCCACTCTTCTTCTTTAATGCTGTTCTCACCTCATCCTTGATAATTTGCTGCACTTCTTGATCCACTATCCCCACATCATTCTCTCTCTCTCTCTCCCTCCCTCTCTCTCCCTCCCTCTCTCTCCCTCCCTCTCTCCATTCATCAACTCCTCAAAGTACTCCTTGCACCTTCTCAACACACTCTCCTCACTAGTCAGCACATTCCCATCATTATCCTTCATCGGCCTAACCTGCTGTACATCCTTCCCAGCTTGGTCCCTTTGTCTTGCCAATCGGTACAAGTCCTTCTATCCTTCCTTACTGTCCAACCTCTCATACAACTCGTCGTATGCCTTTTCCATTGTCTTTGCCACTTCACTCTTTGCCGCATCAGCTTGTACGCCTGTCTACTTTCTTCATCTCTCTATCTGACTATCCCATTTCTTCTTTGTCAACCCCTTCTGCTCTATGCTCTCCTGTACTTCCTCATTCCACAACCAAGAGTCCTTGTCCTCCCTCTTCCCGCATGATACACTGAGTACCTTCTTGGCCGTCTCCCTCATCACTTCTGCAGTTGTTTTCCAGTCATCTGGTAACAGTTCATTCCCACCTATTGCCTGCCCTTACCTCTTCCCTAAATTGCATGCAACACTCCTTTTTCAACTTCCACCATTTTGGCTTTGGCGCTTCTTGAACTCTCTTCCTCTTCTTGGCCGCCAGAGTCATCCTACAGACCACAATCCGATGCTACCTAGCAACACACTCCCCTACCACCACTTTGCTGTCACTAATCTCTTTCAGACTGCACCTTCTGCATAAGATGTAGTCCACCTGTGTGCACCTTCCTCCACTCCTATATGTCACCCTGTGTTCTTCCCTCTTCTTTAAATATGTATTCACAACAGCCAATTCCATCCTTTTGGCAGAATCCACCACCATCTGTCCTTCCACATTCCTCTCCTTGACACCATACCTACCCATCACCTTTGTCTCTGATCCCTTCGCCAACATGCCCATTGAGATCTGCTCAAACGACCACTCTCTCCCTTGGGGACACTCTCCACCACTACGTCCAACTCACTAAAGAATTCTTTCTCTTCCATCTAACACCCAACTTGGGGAGCATATGCACTGACCACATTCATTATCACCCCATCAATTTCCAGCTTCATGCTCATCACTCTGTCCGACACTCTCGTCACCTCCAAAACACTCTTGACACATTCTTCCTTCAAGACTATCCCTACCCCATTTCTCCTGCCATTCACTCCATGGTAGAACAGTTTGTACCCGGCTCCAATACTCCTGGCCTTACTTCCCTTCCACCTGGTCTCTTGTACACATAGTACATCTACCTTCCTTCTCTCCATCATGTCAGCCAGCTCTCTCTCTTTACCCTTCATAGTGCCAACGTTCAAAGTTTCTACTCTCCTACCCTTCTTCCTCTCCTGCTGTCTCCGGACACGCCTTCCCTTTTCTTCGGCCGACAGTAGCACAATTTCCACTGGCACCCTGTGGCTAACGGCACTAGTGGCGGTTGTTGTTAACCCAGGCCTCGACTGATCCGATGTGGAAATCAGATTTTTTTTTTGTCCGCATGTTTGATTTGGCATGGTTTTTATGTCGGATGCCCTTCCTGACGCAACCCTCTCTATTCATCCGGGCTTAGGACCAGCACTTAGAAGGGAGGAAGACACTGGCTTGTGCACCCCCAGTGGATAGATTTTTCAGTCAAATTTTTTCCCTGGTTAAAATTATGTAAATGTTTGCAATCTTAAGTTATTTCCCTGTGACTCATTTTTATGAGCAAGGGCCTGGTTTGAAAAATTAGAAATAAATTTGACTGCTAATAAACATTTAATTAGTGCTCCTCTTGACTTCCTTAACTGCAAATGTCTTCAATTAATCCACATGACTGTGAGAACTTTGGTACCAAAACTGGACTCTATTGGAATCTGGGGGCCAACAAACCAGTTCAGATATTTTAATTCTAACAGAAACCTGGTTGACTGGCACACTCTGCTACGTGGATGGGCACTCGGGGCTCGCGGCCGGGTGTGGCAGGCCTCTCTCTCCCGGGGTGTCGGTCTCCAGACCCAGGTTCTGCGCCTGCGTCTTGTGTCTGCTCATGGAAGTCGGTTGTATGTGGGGTCTCCTCGCACTATCTGGGACTGGGTACGCTCCTAAGGGCCGGAAATGGGTGTTGCTCTGCAGGCTTCCGGCTTCTCTGGGGGCCAGGGGGGTCTTCTGTGGCTGCAGGTCGGGGTGCTCGGGGCTTTCCTATGGCTGTGGGGTGTCTGAACTGCTGCAGGACTGGCTTTGGGGCTTTTTCCGCTGCTTGGAGGCGCCACGACATAATATCAAACTTATACACCAGAACCAATTGGGATAAGTCCTGCACACTCACCGGTGGACACTTCACACTCACATACAGGGGGTCTCATCACAGGCACACACAAACCACCAACACCTGCTTTGAACAGAACCCAACACCCTCCTGGTTACATCCCTCGCCTTTTCTTCCTCATTTACTACCATAACTATGACAGGAAGAGGCCACATGGCCAATTGCTGTTCCAGTTTTCCTGGACTTAACTGTTTTTTCAATACATGTTGTAGTCCAGTGTTTGTTTTTCTGTGTACATGTAGTCCAGTGTTTGTTTTTCTGTGTACATGTAGTTGTTTGTTCATATTTTTATGTGTTTTTCCATGTACATGTTGTTTGGTTCTATATTTATTTGTTTCACCTGTGGTGATTCTCCTTCTCTTGGAGTAGTGATTAGTTGTTTATAGACCCAAACATGGTGAAATAGAGGGGGATTGGTGGCAGTTCTGTATAACAAAAAAAACTGTGCTCTTGTCATCCTACAGGTCATCCACAGGAGTTATTGACTGCAACAGTTCTTGACGATTAAATAATTAATAAAGAGTTGCATTGCAGGTTGAGAACCTGAACTCCACTTGCAGACTAACTCTGTCCTAGATGCAATGGCATACAAATACTCTGTTGTATGCCCAGCATGCTGACAGCACAAGTTATAAAAAAAAAAAAAAAAAGAAACCTGGTTGACTGAAAGAATTAAGGGTGATGTCATTGGATGACATCACCCTAAGACATTAAATGTCTCTCTTAATCCTAATAATTATGCGGTGGGAATCGGAGCCCCCCCGCTTATCAAAGTGCTTTCAATAAATTGGAGAATTCTATATCTGTGTATAAGGCTTCTGAAGTTTTGTTCATGGGTGACCTTAATTTTGATTGGTTATCATCTTCTAACTCTTGTATCTGGACATTTTTCCTAAAGTGTGGAAAACAGCACACGCACTGCCTATGCATAAAGGTGGTGACACCAGGGATCCAAAAACTACTGCCCAATCTCTAAATGGTCATGTTCAGCCAAAATCTTAGAAAATACGATACAACTTTATTGGTGAGTAGGGCACTGAAATTCATTTTGCGTCCCTGGGAAAGGCCCCTGAAAACATTTAGGACATACAGGTAAACAATCACTGGAGTGACAGGAAAGAACACAAGTACAAATGGCACCTGGCATGACAGCACAACGATACACAAGCAACACAGATGACAGATTAGACAAGCACAGGTGTTGACAGGATAGACAAGTACAGACACATGACATGGCACAGCACACAGATACACAAAAAACAGCACAAATGACAGGTAAGACAATTTACAAAGACATAAGACTAATACCCATGAAATCATAAAAGGCTCTGGAATCATTTTTGTTTGTTTAGTAGTAGAATGGACTGATGTACAAAGGAGTTTTTAAGCCTATTTCGATTAAAGGAATGGACTCTGAAGCGCCTATTTGAAGGAAGGGGCTGATATTCATTGTGCAAAACATGTGTGGAGTCAGAGGAAATCTTAATGGCCAGCCTAACCAAGCTATTGCTATGGGCCTCTTGAAAGGCTTGAGCTACAGGAAGTCCAATGATTTTGGAGCAAAGTTTAAACTGATTTTGAAGTTTACTTTTATTTTTCACTGTGAGGTTGCTCCACCAGGCAGTGCTACAGTAGAGCATGATGCTCTGAAATACAGAAGTAAAAAATAAATACATAATTTGGCTGCTGGCCCCAAACGATTTTAATGTACTGAGAAAATAAATGCCGTGCTGTATCCTTTTACCAAGAAAATCCGTGTGAGGGGTCCATGAGAGGTTCTCATCTATCATGACACCTAAGTATTTATATGCAGAGACTTGATTAATTTCAACATTGTGGATCATCACTTTGGGGGGTGGGCAGGTTGGGGGCTTACCAAAAATGATTTCCTCTGTCTTTACTGAGTTAATAATAAGAAGAAGAAAAGCCCCTCAATATTGAAATGCATCACTTTCTATCTGCAGATTGCATTTTAATTCCCCATCAGGCTGGTTTCTAACCTGAACATAGCAGTTTGACAGCAGCCTGTAAGGTAGTAAATGTATTTATACGGGTACTCCTCACTTAATGACCTACCTGCTTAACGACTGTTTGGACTTACGACCAGCTCTCCGACCAGTCGGTATTGTGCGCTGCGTACAATACCGCGGAGTGCGTGTGTGCGCGGCATCTCAGCGTCAAGCATCTCATCGCGCATCACCATTCCCAGTCTCATTCCCGCAGTCTGTCAGTATTCACTACACTAGCGTTCGCAATGGCCATGCCCCCTTACGTGAAATAACGCGGGTCCACACTTAACCAATTTGCTTAACGATCTGGTCCTAGGAACGGAACTCTGTCATTAAGTGAGGAGTACCTGTAATCTGCTCTCTGGTTAAGGAGTGTTGTATTGCCATGTTCATTGATCTGTCTACAGCATTTGGCACATTGTGTCATACTCTTCTATTGGATAGACTTAAATCAACTGGTTTACACAAATTCACATAACTGGTTTCAGTTATCTTACTGGCAGTACTCAAGCATTAGTTGCAGACAGTCCTTAACCTTGTTTCCTTGAAGTTACTAAAGGGGTACCACAGGGCTCAATTCTAGGTCCTATCCTGTTCACATTGTACATAAATGACCTGGGCTCATTGGTTCTAAAAACAGCTCTTTTATTTACTATTCACTTATTTACTCAGTGACCTTTACTCAGTACTGTTGACAAAGCTTTGTCTAATTTAAAGTCAGATTTTCTGGATATTCAAAAGGCCCTGATTAGACTTAAGCTTTTACTGCTATCCATATAAGATAATCAAGATAATTACATATTCTTCATTGGATCCCAAATGAAAAATCCTTCAGGTTTTACTATCAGATCAATAACTTGGGCTCAAATGAATAAAGAGCCACATTATCTTTTAAAACGCATGTTGAGAATCTGACAAAGAAACTTAAGTTTAAATTACGTTTTTTTCTTAGAAATAAGCAGTGCTTCCCTTTGAGCAATAGGTCGCAGATTGTACAGGGACCATTTTTATCAGTGCTTGACTATGCAGATGTAATTTACATGCATGCCGCTGCCCATACCCTCAAGCCTTTTGATGCTTTGTACCACAGTTCTTAGATTTATTACAGGTGACAGTTTTAGAACCCACATTGTATCCCCTATGAGAAGGTGGGGTGGCCATCACTTACCACTAGAAGGGAACAACCATTTTATTTATCATCGTTTTTAAGATTTGGGATGGGATACCGTACTCGTCTACAAGAATACTTTACCTTAGATATCCCATATATGAATACGAAACTGGGAAAAACTGCATTCTCCTATTATGCTCCTCACAGGTGGAATAGGCTTCAGGCTCCCTTATTGGACAGATTTTTACCCTTGAACATTTTAAATGTCTGTCGAACTACCTTTTATATAATGAATGCTCCTGTTTTTCTTAATGTGTCTGCTTTGTCCCTGTGAAATGCACATGTTTTATTGCCTTTTTCTTTGTGTTTCTTTTAGTATTTTTGAGGTCATTTGTCTTATATTTCAAGAGGTTTATTTGTCACATACATATACATACGGTCATACATATATGCTGTGAAATGTCATGTCACCCAGAGATTACACACAATAAGCTCTAAAAATACAAAACATACAAAAAAATGTTTTGTATTTGTGCTTTGTATAAGAATGTTGATTTTTTGGGGAAAAAAAAAAAAAAAGTCTTGTTGGTTATAGATCATGTTTGAAAAAAAACACATACAACACACAGACAGTACATCATTTATGTTAAATTATTTTTCTCCCAATGCCAGTGAAGGGGGAACTCAGCTGAAAAAAGATCAATGTGGGGGTACACTACTCAAAGAAGATTTAGAACCACTGGGTTAGAGGCAAGGAGGCTGGATATTCAAGAGGACACAAGAGACTGATTGGGAAATTGCATGCTTAAAAGCCCAAAAGCAATCAATTAATATGAGAATGAAGCTATTAAAATACAAATGGTTAATGAGAACTTACATTACCCAAGTATGGATATACATTGGATACATATGTGGGTGAAGGAGATCGCATATTGTATTGTATTGGAGAGGCTTACTTAACCTGAGGAAGGACGGGAGAATTTGAAAAAGCGTGGAAACCTCTATTGGAGTTTCTTGGACGCAAGGTGCAGTCATTTTGAAATTGCTGTGTTGCGTCTTTCTACGTTGTTGTTTTTTGTTTTCTTTGTGGGTTTTTTTTTTTTAATTTCTATGTTAAATATGTGAAGTATTAGGTTTCCTTTTCTTTGATGATTGTGAAAACCATGGCTACCTGTTTCATTTCTTAATTTAATTGTTATCCGTTTGTTTGTGTAAAATATACTGTATATGCTAAATACATAAACTATAAAATTATAAAAATCTATGAAAATCTATAAAATATTGTTAAAAAGGGACATTTTATGAGTAATAGCCCCTGCTATATAATTTCCTTTCCCAATGTGTGTGAGTGTGTGTGGACGCTTAATTATGGGAACCTCAAATGTGACAACTACACCGAAGCCACTGTAGTTTCTCTTGGTTTGAACCACAGACAGAGCTGTGTTTAGACCCCTGGAGAAAAAAAAAAAAAAAAAAAAGAATCCCGTTGACTCGGCCAATGTGGCAGTTTCCAAAAACTGACCCTGAGACCGTTTCAGCAACATGTGGACCCCATTCCTCATTAGAAATGGGGGTTTGTGAGAAACCTCAAGGGAGGGGACGGATGTGAAGTTCACGTCTACTTAGAAACCTGAACTGGAATCAGTTAGCCCAAGAAAAAAAAAACCTATGCTGGATGTTTAAATATGACCACTTAAAGGTTCATACATGGGAACACTTTCATATGTGACAAGTGACAATCAGTCAATGGTAAAACAGATTGGGGACACACCTAAAATGCAAACCGACCTGTTTGATGGCACAAACTTGGCAGCCCGTTCGGAAAGATCCGACCTGCGCAATCGCCACCACCGAGCGGCACTGCAATGGCAGAGACCGGGAGACCAGTAATAATGAGTTAAGCATTGCTTCTTCCAAAAGACCGAATTGTGTTGTAATTTTACAGTCAGCTGCATCCTGAGTTTTTTTTTGGCAGCGGCGGGGGAGGGGGGGTCGGTCTTTGAGGAATTTCTAGGAAACTAGGGTTTAGCTATTTTTAGATGGTAAGATGGCAAATATCCTCACAAGAAGAAAAGCTGGGGGGGTTTCTGTTAGTCTTGACCTAGTAATTACGATGCCGACTTTATGAAAGACACATTTTGACTTTCTTGGCGTTCCCCTACTCGTTAAATGCCCATCATAATTCCAAAACTAATAATAACTATTGTGATAAAGATAGCAACTAGGAGAAACTACCGGCTTTTGGAACCGTGGGCACACACGGATCAAAGCGGCATGGCTGTAGAAAAAATTTGGCTCGAGTAATTGGTCAATTAGCAATATTATCTTCCAACTCATTACGATCTTAAATGGGGATAACAAAGGATTTCCGACAATGGACAGACAGATTAAAGAGGGAGTTCAGTCATGCAAATGTTTTAAACGAGAGGCATTTTGTGTGTGTGTGCCAAGATACTGTAGAGCTTCAAAGCGAAGTGTAGGAACAGTCAGTCACAGCCCTGTGCTGCGGGGCCTTTGACTTCCTGAGCCTTTAAGTCTCCAAAGAGATTCTATATCTGTTACATTTTCTTTTCCATTTTGAGCCCACCTCTGAGGAAGTTGGACAATTCAACCATTCAGCGTCTTTTGACTCGCAGGACCGCACAACAGGTTGAGATTTGGGAGGAGTGCGTGTCGGTTACTCTGCCACCTACAGTACAGTTACCCATAACCCCCTTTGCTGTGGGGCTTCACACAAACATTAGATTATGCCCAAAATGACATACTAGCATACCATGTCTGATGGTATGATGGTATGATAAACGCAGCACACAATGTATACATGTGTTAACAAATGGTTCAGGCAATACATGGGTATTATAACTATGACTTAGCTACAACTCCTCTTCTTAATTTGCTGTTTACCATGAAATTACGTCCTGCAGCTCAGATAAAGTGGAAAGAAAAATGTGAAAAAGAGACCACCCTCACAAGCCGTGCCTACTGCCTTCATTCACCTGAACAAGCATTGTCAGTCTCAGCTGTTTTGATTTAAAACGGTCCTCACCGTAGATTATGGTTGGACTGCCGGGTTTGATTCCCGCCAGGGGCACTGTTGGCACCGTACTCTGGCGGGTTATCTCCCAAATAGGAGCCTTTCTGTGTGGAGTTTGCATGTTCTCTCCATGCTCACATGGGGTTTCCTCCACCTAACGTCAGTAAGGACCCCCACCAAAAACATGCACACATCATCGTCTGACCAGCGATGGACACTTGGTACCAGGTCCCCGGGTGCGACGACGAATGCTGCCCACTGCGGAGAGGAGGTGTGTGGTTTTTGGAGACACAGGATTAGACCTGGCAAAAGGGACGCTAAGCGCAGCAGACCGGCTGTGGTACGGCGGCAGCGCGCATAAGCGCTACACTCTCCCCGTTTGCCAGCAAGCTTATGATTTTGCCGTTGGCCCACGAGCCACCGTTTTGTTTAATCTGTAATATATACACGCCAACCAACGCTGTTTTGCATTCGCCTGCCTCCCCTTGCTCATTCCCTGGCCCTGGGTCAGAATACCCGTTTACAAGTGAACTGAACAGAATGGAGTCCCGGACGCCTTCCCCCCTGTAACAGATAGTGGTGGCCCTCGCCACAATGCAGGAACAACAAGCACTGCAGTTCCAGGAAATGGTGAGGGTCAGGATGCGTTCTGGGAGAGCCAGCAAGCCATCCAGGTCCTCCTCCGGGAGTGCCGTTCCCCCGCAACAGAAGATGATGGGATGATCCCGAGGCGGCCAGTTCTGAACAGACGGCTGGCAGGTTGGACTGTGAGCAGGCGTGGCGGGTCGTTCCCTTGCTCTCGGGTGATGCTCAGCTGGCGGCGCGTGCCACAGAACAGCTACGCTGTCTTCCGGAGGGCAGTGAGGGCCAGAGAGCCACCGCCTGCGCCTCCAGTCCCTCCCCTATGACACTGCTGGCCGGCCGTTCCTGCACGCCCAGCAGCTCCTGGACGCAGCCCAGCGGTGGCTACGACCACAGGAGCGCTCTCAACACCAGATTGTCACGGCGGTGGCCACCGAGCAGTTCATTGACAATCTCCCGGCCCATGGCACTAGCTAGGTGCGTTGTCACCGGTTGGCCTCCCACCAGGCCACCATAGCCCTCACCGAAGACCATGCACACCACATATACATTTGCATAAAGCAAGCATATTTGTCGACTCCAATGTTGATAATAGTATTAAACACTTCTATCTATAAATAGCACTTATGTTGCAAAGATAAATGAACAGGCCAGAAAATCTAGGGAATGTATTGGACTTTGCTCTTGCCATACACAGAGAGAGAGAGAGACAGAGAGAGAGAGAGAGAGAGAGAGAGAGAGAATTAACCCATGTCTCACACTCACACGATTAAAACTACCATTAATTTCCCACTAATATTGTGTTGCTCCCCCTTGTGCCACCAAAACAGCTCTGACCCATCGAGGCATGGACTCCACAAGACCTCTGAAGGTGTCCTTTGGTATCTGGCACCAAGACGTTAGTAGCAGATCCTTTAAGTCCTGGAGGTTGCGAGGTGGGGACCCCCCTTGTTGTTCCAACACATCACACAGACGCTCGATCGGATCCTGACTCTGGCCAACCACATGAAAACCTGATTCATCAGACCAGGCCACCTTCTTCCATTGCTCCAGGGCCCAGTTTTGACACTCATGTGCCCATTGAAGGCACTTTTGGTGGTCGGCAAGCCAAAACAGTGCGTTTTTATTTTAGATGTAAGTTATTTTATTTTACGTCTCGTTATGAAACAAAACAAGTGTGTATGGAACAGTATGGTATGAAACCGTGTGTAATGGGGACACTGTCTATGTGACTCTCTCCCCCATCACCCCCTCTCCACGCGTAATGCACAGAAAATAATCGTTACGAGCCCCAGAGTTGTGCACCGTTCCTCCCTGCCCCGTCCCCACACTGTTTTTACTTGTTTTATTTGGAGAAAGTGCACGGCTCTCTGCCATTTGGAGAGCCATGTTCACGTCCATGTCCGGACAGGGACGATTCACACATAAAAATATATTTGTGATTCCCCTTATTTATTATTCCTAATTTAAATGTTATTCCTGTGCATTCTGTAAACTTCTGTCGGTTTTATCCTGTCATTGTAATGCACACTGACTGGGGGAAAAAAACAAAAAAAAACGACTGCTCGACTTGAAGGGTCTCAGTGCACTGACAGGTTTCTGACTGTTCATTTGACTCGTCGACCTTCAGGGGGCAGCCATAATTGACACTGACATTTCATTTTTCAAGAATAGTGGAAATTGCAGACCTGCCAACATTGGGAATATATTTGGAGTACCACAATAGTGTAACAGGTAGTCTCTGTGGTGTTTGAGTTACTGCAGCTAAATTACGTCTCATGATGAGGCTAATCACATCCTATGCGAGCTACGGCTAACTATATACCGTATACAAACTGATATCATTAAGATATATACCGTGAAATACATTAACATGTTTACCAACTAGAGATGCACCGATTGCAATTCTCTTGGCCAATTTTCAAAAGTCTGACATGCCAATTCCTATTTTGGCGGATTAATTCAATTGTATGTTCATAAGAAAACACTCACTGTCAAATATATATTACATTGTTTTAGATCATTTTGAGCTTATAGCCGTGATCGGAGATATTAAATCTTCTTATCATTTGGTCTCACTGGGTCTAACTGCTGTACCTCAATGACAAATACACCCTGTGATCTGATCACGCTCACGTGATAAGACAGCTGCACATACGGACTACAGCTGCAATTTTCAGTTACCACAATAGTGAGATTGCTGATTTTGACACTGTGTGTTTATTATTGTTGATTTTGACACTGTGTGTTTATTATTGTTAATTGTTCAATATGGAACAATAATAGAACATGAAACTGTCCCTGAGAACATAAAATTGTGACCAAGTTCCAGTATAATGAAACCTGTAGCGATAGATAAATAATTTATCTAGTCTTCTTTGTTTACCTTGAAGTACTTCCAAACAGCCGACATTTTCTTTCGCTCTCTTTTTTGAGTGTCAACTACGCTACTACGTTACATTACGTTGGTCACCGGTCATGGCCGATCGATCGGTGCATCTCACGTTTTATATGTTAACATTGAGTCACATTTTTGTGCTGTATTATTACTCATTATTATAATGCAGCGTTACGTCTCGGGGGAAAATAAAGTACTGCTGCGTATCAGTGTATGTTGAGTGAGTGAGAGGAGAGGGAGTTGTTACAGAACCAGAAGCACAAGATCGTAGCATCTGGTCCAATCCAAGGGACGTATCGTATCGATCTATTATATATATATATATATATATTTATTTATTTTTTGTTTGTTTTTGCTTTTTTTGTTTTTCATAGTTTCAGCTGCCATTTCTCACCTGTGTATTTTGATCAAGAATTGCGTGGTTGGTACACAAAATGCGTGCAGGTTGACAGGTCTGAAATTGAGAGGAAAGCAGGGTAACCTGCCACCTCTTGGAAGGAAAAAGTACATAGAAATCCCGCCAGAAATGATAACATAAAACAGCATGAGGAACGAAGACCAACAAATGGTGGTATTCATCCATGAGCGACTGGTCTCACGGTGTAATCTATTCTGTCCAAGTGGGTTTGTTCCTGCCTGTCGTGTTTTTCTGTCTGTCTGTACGTGTTACCGGTAAAAAAGGACAAATTCTACTTCATAGCTTGAGGTGACTCAGAGGCAATTCCATCCCAGATCCTGTCCTTAATGAGGGGGGGAAACAACATTAAACTAGTTGACGACACATGAGGGCCTAGGGGGATATACTGTATGTTCAAATCTTAAAAAATAGTTGCAATCTTGTCCAATGTATATCTTAAATATCTGACTATTTGTGTGTGTGTGTGTGTGTGTGTATATATATATATATATATATATATATATATATATATATATATATATATATATCTTACATTTAAAGCAACACTATGTAACTTTTGAACCTTAAAATAACAGCTTTAAAATCTAGCATCTTGATGCTAAACTGACCTGTAATATGGAGAATGGCACTTCTTTCATTCTTTCAGAACGCCTGTTCTCGCACTATGTAACTTCTATGTTTTACGACACGACGTTACTTCCTTGATGTTGGCTCAGGTTTTCCATTAACTGGTAATTCCGCTTTTTTTTGCCTGGTAAAATTTATTCCAAAAAATTGTTTTCACTTCGAAACTTTCCAGTCAAAATGGTAATAATGCTCAGACAAAACGTAGCCACGCTTCACCTCCCCGGGCGAGAAGTAACAAAGCGCTGATTTAAATTTTAATACTTTTTTTTTTTTTGTCCTATTTAATTTTATTGTTATCCCCCCCCCCCCAGACTGTTGAGATTTGTTATTTGTTATTGCTTATGGTCTGTACTGAAGTGCACCAAACCTCACCAGAAGAAATTCCTTATATATGTAAATGTACCATATATGTAAATAAAACCAATTCTGATATTTAAAATATAATGAAGACTAAAAAGCAGGCGTGTTAGTCTTGCAGCCATGTTACCTACCCAAAAAGGCTTATCTTATTATCATGCGTATTATGTCTAAAAGTATCATATTATGCAGTATTTGTCTTCACAGTTATTGCGTGTATTTGAGTAACAAAAGTGTCTTCATTCATAATAATATTGAAACCTGGGGAAAGAAAATTTGATATGGCCTAAAAGACAGTATTGTGTTAGAATGGAAAAAGTCATTAAAAGTCTATAGCTTGAAGAAATTCCATATTTGATGTCTAGCCCATATTTATTTTTCTGGCACTTCGTTGGGTCGAGTTTCCCGAGATAACAGATCCGACGTCGCGGCCAAATGGCAGCGCACACCAGCGATAACGATCAACAAGGTTCCCTCTGCATCAGTTCTTTCCACCTCAAATGTTGACGTCAACTACTTCGAAGTTGTTGTTTTTTAATGTAATGCTTACATACGTTTTGTAGTCAGTATAATTTCCGTGCTCGCAAAAAAAACAAAAACAAAAGAAAACAAACTACTGCAGGCGTCCATCTACGGACAAAATAACCAATTTCTGAGTTTTAATTGAACGCAGCCCGCGATTTCGAATGGCGTTCTGGGACTTGACGTGTGGTCCAGCCAACACGGATGAGTTGATGGAATTTCGCTTCAACGTCACCGGCAATTCTGCAGCCAAATGATCGGTTTACTGCTGCTTAAATAGGCCGTTAAAACAGTACCTGCACGCTAAATACTGTTTACAGGCGCTGGGTGACATTAGCCTGGTATTCAGTGTTATTTGCGCTCTAGAAAGACTTTTTTTTTTTTTACAGCTTTGGCAATTTACAGTCCTCATTTTCAACTCTAAAATCTACACATTCGAATGAATTGGACCACCGTGCTTCAGGACAGGATTCGATACATCAATTCCCGTGACTAGCAGCACGAAAACGTGCGAGGCTAGGTTGATTTTTACGCACGACCCAACGGTCTGTTACCTATGCTGTTGACGCAGGATCCTTGCTGGACTTGGCTGATGGCGGAGAGCCCCTGCTGCAGAGCCTTCCTGCTGGCAGCCTTCAGCCGGCACGCGTTTCCGTAAGTGCTCCCGTCGCTCCCGCAGACCTTTAGAGCCGCTCGGCACTGGCAGAAGCCCTTGGACAGACGCTTCCCCAGCGGGTACTTGCACTCCAGGCCGTCTCCGCAGGGCAGATCGGCTTGGCGGCCGCAGGGCTCGCCCTCCACCCGGGCGCAGACCAGGCAGCAGCCGCAGCGGTCCGGGGTGTACCCGCCCGGGCAGCCGGGGCTCGGACAAGCGCTGACGTCGCAGCGCGTCTGGCACTGCGCTTTGGGCTCCGCGTCTCCGAACTCCCCGAACGGAAGCAAAACGGCGACGAACAGTATCATCCGCATCTCTCGAAGGATCGTTTTTTCCCCGGTAGGAATGGGGGGGGGGACAGCCACTTAAATGGAGATCATGTTCGCTGTGGAATCTCGAGGGGGCACCGGCTTTTACGCATCGCTCTGTCGGGTTTCTTTTAAATTCCGGGGTTCTGGGAACAGAACGGCAGGTGCCCTCCCCGGGGGGTAGGTCGCGATAAATAATAAAAAAATCGACAAGGGACGCGTGCGTAATCGTTCGTACCAAATCGTGTAAAAACCGGGCTGTGGAGCAGCGATCTGCTGGACGTCGACCGGCTGCCGGTGCCGTCGGTGTTTCCGCACTGAAAGTTAAACGGCGGTTGCGTGGGCCATCCCACGGAGCCGGGCGACGGAGGGCGAGGTCCGGAAACCTCTCCGAATCCCAGACGCGTGGAACCGTTGCACTGGGAATGACGGCTCTTTGACGAGAATCGATTCGTATGGCTCAAAAGATTCGTTCAAAAGAAAAGCTCTGCGTTCTTTTGTGTGTATGTTGCGAATCTGCCCCATTTGGCCGATTACTAAAACGTGAATAACACGTACAAATTTACGATGAAACAATATTTTTCAACAAACGAATAACAACAGTAAAATAACGTATTGAAACGCAATGCTTTATCAAATGAATGCCATCTGAACCTTTGCGCTAAAGACCAGACAGTGGGTGCGCTCCTTTTCAGCAAGGGCACCTCCCGGCGGCGGGGTAGCGGGCGCTATAAAACGGATTATCTCGCTCTTAAATGTAAGACTTAAATGGGGGGGGGGGGGGGGGGGGGGGGCATACGCTGGCGGCAGGAGACGGCAACCAAAACAAACAAGCACGACATAGTGTCGCAAACTTGGCCCGTAAACAACGGCTCATCGCCCAGCACGACTCGGTCCCTTTCGTTCCTACAGAAGAGCTGTTCAAAATCAACGGATAGTTCGTGAACGACGGAAATTTACCGGAAATCGGTAAATGCCTTTGTTCGGTCAAAACATGGACACCGGCTGTTTGTTTGGCAAAAAATGTAAATTCCACACGCATCTGGACAGGAGTTAAACTACAGTAAACCACAGCAGATTAGGTAGAAGACGTACGTATTGTCAGATAAAAATAAGGTTCGAACATCCGATTTGAAAAGGTCGAAACAGTAGGTCTGATTCTTCCGAGTTTTGTTTTTTATTGGAATGCAGCATAATCTCAATTCGAGAAAAAAAAAAAAAAAAAAAAATCTGAATTCTGAGGTTAATCTCAGAATTCTGATTTTTTTTTTAATGTCGCCCTTAATCCTCTTAAAGATGATACAATTGTATTTAGAGAGTAAAATCCAAATTGTTAGATTAAAATGGGAAAAAAATGGAAATTGAGAATTTTTTTCCCCTCATTGTTTTCTTTTGCTGGCTCCAGATTTTTAAATAATTACTACCATTACTTTTTGCTTTACATATATTTCTAAAACAAATTGGTAAAATGTAGATATAACGATTAAAATAATACAGAGGATAATTTAATGTGGAATAGATTTTCAGCCTACTGTTCAAAAATGTTTGGAAATGGGTTTTCTGGTCAGATACATACAAACTACATACACTGAAGTATAAAATCTCCTTTAATATTAAACGGAACTGGGGATCCCTTAAATTGTCTGTGTTGGGTCGATTACACTACATGTTCCATAATAACTTTTTTTTTTTTAACTTCCAGCTTTACCCTCATCATTACGGTCACTTTTCTTGGTGGTATATCTTCTGATCGATTTAAGTGTTTTGTTTATTCACTTGAGGTGATATTTGGGGATTTTTTTTTTTTTTTTTTTTTTACTGACCACATTGAGTTACACTGGTTTCACTGTGGCAGTTCTGGCACAGTGAAACCAGACCAACCAGACCATCCCCACATCACATACCCCCAACGCCAAACTGAGTCCAGGGAGAATTCCTGGCCGAAAGGGGTGGTCTGGCTGCTGGGCTGCTGGATGGTTCCAGCAGTGGCTGCTGAGTGGAGGATCTAGCTGCAGACCCATCGTGGTTGCTGTGACTGGTTCTCCCCCGGCCCTCCGCTGGACCCATGGGTGCTGCTGCTGCCAGTAGAGAGAGGGTTGGTGCTGGGGCTGCTGTTGATCCGCTAGTGGCTCCAGGTCATCTGCGGACGGCCCCTCTGTGTCCCTTCCCCGTGCTGGAGAGCCCTGCACAGGTGCCACTGTGGCAGTTTCTCCTGCCACACACCTTCCAAGTGAGTTTGCAGGGCCCTCCAGCACAGTGACACAGAAGACGACAGGTTGTAGACAGCAGTTTATTGTAGAGAGGAGGCTAGTTGGAATTAGCCAGGAGCAGATAGAACATGTCATGACAGGGCTCCTATCCTGAGTGAGTGTGGGGATGGGGCTTTTACCTGGTGCTCAACAGGTAAAAGCGATTCTGACCCAATCATCTAGATCCAGGTCAGGTGTGGCTGCTCAACCAGACCATCCCCACACCACAATCACATTCGCCATGGCTGCCTTTCACTTCATGGTTTCTTGTTGGGAAAGGCAGGGCCCATCACCAACAATGGAAACAGCATCTAGGAGCAGTTAGAGGAGCATGTGCATAACAATTGAAAGCTAAAAAATGTATAAAATATGGGAATTTTTAATAAAATTTTCAATTATATATTTAAAATAGTTTCACTTTGATATCTATTTTAATTTATTCACATGTTACTCAAAAACAAAACAAAAAGAAAACTTTTCTATGACATTTTACCATGTGACCATTACAAAATAAGTGCTCCGTTGTCTCAGGATTGAATACAAAAGTCACAATGTAAGTTTAGGATTTGTAATAAATGTAGATACAATATAGTTGCAAGCATAACACTAGTGATGGGGATGGGTTACTCAGGGGAAAAATTTAATTCTCACAGAAATTTGGGAAATATTCAGTGTCATTAAGACTTTTCTTTAAAAGAAAGAAAAAATGTCAGACACAAGGATCCAGTGGCTTACATTTCACGTTCTAACTTAAATGCCTTCTTTGTGGGAACAGCTATACTTTTCTGCCCTTCCTTAATTGGAGAAGTAGTTTTACTTATATGATTTAGTCTATTTAGCCTTTCCAAGTTACTTTGGAGTACTATTGCTTTTCAAAGTAACAGTACTTCGAGTGTTATTTTGGAGTACTTTTGCTTTTCAAAGTAACAGCACTGTTAACTGAGTGTTATTTGGAAGTATTATCCACCCTATGTTACTTGGGAAAGGGCTTAACTGATATTCTAGATCACACTCATTACTGAAGCTGTCTGAGTCGACAAAAATGAGCTGGCCAAAAGGGTTCACGAAAAGTTAACCTCAGAGGATCAAAGGTATTTCAAGGTGCTGTTTCAACAAACTCTCCAGTCCAAGGGAAATCCAATATCCCGTGAAAACCAGCCGTCACCGTAAGAACCTACAGAAACGGTGCGATCAGTCATTCGGCCAAGTTAGTTCTGGCAGTCGGCCATCAGATGTTAACACTGGCTTGGGACGTAGATAAGAAATGGATGGCAGAGGCGTGGTGGATAGTGTGTATGCGGATGTATTAGTAGAGCTAAGATGTAGATCTCTAAGATGTAGACCCATTGTTCTGCTGACACAAAATACACAGTCCAACACGCACAAATATTTGGAATCTGATGCTGGATTCAGAGTTCATCAGGTTGAGAATGTCAAACGATGCCAAGAGAAACACTGGTGAAATGAAGGAGCCAATTTATAATAGTTTCATATACTTAGTTGTTGCTCACTCCCTCTCCCTCCGTCTGTCTTTTGCTCTGTCCAAAGCCGTCTGTCTGTCTCTCTTTCTCTCCCTGTTTCTCTGTCTCTGTCTCTCTCTCTCTTTTTCTTCCAAGTTTACCACTTAATCACAGCAGCAGACCGAGGCATCGTTTTGAAGAGCAGATTTTCATAGAAATCTCTGGCATATGATGTTTGCTTCAATTCAGCTTTGTCTTACACAATAATAATAATACACTAATGCAAAATTATAAACAGAGGTACAGTATAAAAATACCCTCAACGCTCAACAGTTTATTTATTAGTTTATTTATTTCCATTTTTTTTATTTATATTATCTGTAGTATCTCAAAATCAATGTAATGTAGGCCATC
The DNA here is from genome assembly GCF_960531495.2 of Zeus faber. Taxonomy (NCBI): domain Eukaryota; kingdom Metazoa; phylum Chordata; class Actinopteri; order Zeiformes; family Zeidae; genus Zeus; species Zeus faber. The sequence continues at coordinate 4,010,466 of NC_137209.1, forward strand.
ATTGGATCAAGCAACTGGCCCAGGAGCCAACCAAACTGGTTATGTTTGCCCAAAGTTGGTTTGCTACCTGTGGAGCTTTTTAGTCAGTGAGAGTTTGAGTTTGGAGGGCTTTACTGGGCTCACATCCTCGCGGCTATCGACCTGCAGTTTTGTACGGAAAGTTGCTGCCGAGCTGCTGGTCTGGTGCGAGGTTGATTCTCCTCACGTTCAGATCTGTGGCGAATGCTCTTGCCTTCTGATAGAAGAACAGTGAGAGCTCCCGGTCCACCAGGAAGTTATGGTAGATGGTTGCCAGGCGGGTGCACAGCTGCAGCTGAGCACGCTTGTTCCCCAGATCCATGGCAGCAGCCAGAGCGAGGTGGTAGTATCCAGCAGCGTCATGAGGATCCTGCGGAGAGCCAAAAAGAGTGAAATGGTGTTCAGTTTGACTAGAATGATATTTACACTTAATATTTTCTTATTAAGGCCTGCGTCCAACAGCACAGGACTTGAATCTAAAAGATGTAGGTGAAACATGCATCTATCTATCTAAGACTGGCATGTTACAATATTGATTTTTAATTGATATATTTTGAATAATAAAAATTGTTACATAGGTGTGATGAATCAATATGAGCTCCCTCCGTGCTCTATGAGATTATAAAAGTAGAATATGCGATACTGGGCCAAAAATGGTTGAGAACCCCTACTCTAGCACATTTAGCAGTTTGTTCCATATAATTCACTGGCTGTTTGGCCTTGATTCAATAATATTACAGCTGTCTTTTCTTTTTCTAAAGTCATCTAAAACTAAGATGGTCCGGTGTAAACACCGGAAGAACTGGGGTTAGTACAATGACTATGGTCTCCTTGGATTGGATCCCACTCCATTCCTCCAACTGAATATTGTTTTGGTTGGAAGGGTATTGAAAATACCTCTCCATAGGTCTAGGCTAAAATGTGGCTTAACTAGATCACGCCTGTATGGGTTTCAATGTATTTTCATCGTCAATACTTGGTAATTTCAACAATGATAAAAATGTTAACGACATATCTTTACGTTAAAGGCACAATCAATAACACTGGACAATGAGGGACAAATAGCGACAACTAGAGAAAGAAAGAAGAAAAACTACAACAACATTGCCAAATGTGACTTTCACCTCGGTGAGGTTTCTTAGCCTTCGTAGCAGAGGTTTTGGTTGGTAGCTGAATGTTTGTCCATGCTTTAGCAAACCAAAATAAAACCAGTTTGGATATACAAGTGGTGTAGTTCATGGGGCAGCGATTAAGTGGCGATATGCTGTAGATGACAGGTGTGGGGGTAAGGGGCATGGTCCAGGCCAGACTGCCTATTTTGAGAGCTTGAAATCTCTGCAGCCATTGAGGTAACAGTGGACTGGCATTGATGAACAACATTCGCGAACCCCCACTGCTATATCATAGTCAGTTTGCACATCAAGCAAATAAAACATCACTTATTTTACCCTTAAACAGGTCTACCCTTATCCCCACCATTCCCAGGGTAAATTAGCGCTAGGTTCAGCTGAACTCGACATCTAGCCCTCATTCAAATCCCTGTGGAGAAATATAGCCTCTATGTTTCTGAAGTGACAGATTATGTCATCAGTTCAAGCACGGATCAACAAAAATACAGACTAAGAGATAATCCAACAGACATCCACAAATCAGGTAAAGCTCACTGCCATAAACACCAGGGGTGGAGTGAATTTTTTCTAGTGTGGGACCACAGATGTCTGAGGCGAGGGGTTACAGGTTGAGAGGCTGTGGGGATGAAAGCTGAGCTCAAGGGGTGTTAAAACACATGGTGTTAAAAAAGTTGGGTGCCTTGGGCCGTGACCCAGCCTTGAACCACCTCAAAGCGACATGGAGAACATGAGCATGGGAGGAGGATCTTTTCCATACAGGAGCCATGAAATTCCATTCTATTAAACGTAACTTTTTAAGTAAGGGGTTAAGATTTTGAGCCTAGAGCTTTTGTGTTCACTGCTTGGATTTTTATGGTATAAACGATTTGTCTCTTTGGATCTGGGTCTTTATATGCATATTCTCATACTGTACATTTCTGAGAAGTTTTCTGTACATTTTTGAGAGCTGAACTAACAGTTCATCTAGTTGCTGCTCACACTGAAAGTTTATTCCATTAGATCATTTTACCAGTTACCTACAGTAGTCGGTTCTGTAGTTCACCCCCCGCCCCCCCCCAAAAAAAAAATAATTAAGTAAATAATAAATAAATAATAATAATAGCTTTATTTATATAGCACCATTAAAAAACAGTTTGCAAAGCTTTAACAGATGAAATAAAAACAGAGTGTTCAGATCAGGAATTTAAAAGGCAAAGGAACATTAATGAACAGGAAATAAATGTATTCATTGAATTGTAAAAGCAGATAAAGAGACAAAAAATAAATAAATACAATATGATAATTAGAAATAGAAATAAAATGAAAAAAATAATAAAATAAATAAGTTTGTAAAAAAAATAGATATAGAAAGGGGTCGACATTGCATAAAAGCAGATTTAGAAAAATGGGTTTTGAGAAGTGATTTAAAATAAGTCACTTACTCTACCGGCCGTATCTCCTCAGGCAGGTCGTTCCAAAGTTGAGGGGCACTGACCGAAAAGGCACGGTCACCTTTTGTTTTAAGTCTAGACTTTGGAACAGGGCCCCGCCCGCCTGAGGATCTGAGGCTGCACACTGGTGTCAGCATATGTTGTGTAGCTTGGAGTCAGACCCAGACGTGCTTTAAAAGTGATCAGTAAAATCTTAAAATCGATTCTGAACCCAACAGGGAGCCAATGGAAGGAAGCCAGCTGTGTGATAGTATTGGTTTGATTCTTGAAATGGTTCTCAGTTGAAGGAAGCAGACTTAGGACTTGAAAGTTAAGGTCAGAGTCAAACAGTACCCCTAAGTTTCTGGCAACAGACTTCATATTTGCGGACAGACTGCCAAGGCCACTCTCAATTTGACTGGTAGAATTAGGGGGAGTGAACAATATGATTTCTGATTTTGAATTATTAAGCTGAAGGAAATTATGCGCAATCCCACAGTTGATATCATTGAGACCATCTACAACAGCAGCTAGGCTGTTTGGGTCACCAGGGCTCAGAGGAAGGTATATATGTGTGTCGTCAATGAAAAGAGACATTGTGTCTTTGGACAATTTGGCCAGGAGGCAGCACATAGATTGAAAATAAAATTGGACCTAAAATAGAACATTGCGGTACACCACAGGTAATTTGAGCTGTAGAAGATGAGTCGTTACCTATGGAGATCCTTCTTAAAGGTAGGAATAAAAACCGGGCAAGTGCAGTGTCCTTGATGCCAATCCAGGTGTTAAGACGGTCAATTAAAATGGCGTGATCTACAGTGTTAAAGGCTGTACTTAGATCTCAAACAATTAAGGTTGCACTCTCCCCCCTGTCAGCTGCTACAATTATATCATTGGTTACTTTGAGGAGGGCAGTTTCAGTGCTATGTAAAGATTTAAAGCCAGACAGGAATTTCTCAAAGATGTTATTATGACTCATAAAAGCCGAAAGCTGGGTTGATACCACCTTCTCTAAAACCTTTGAAAGAAATGGAAGTTTAGAAATGGGCCTAAAATTGTTAAGAACAGAGGGATCAAGGTTAGGTTTCTTTAAAAGAGGATGGACGACAGCATGTTTAAAAACAGAGGGAGCTATTTATAATTGATAATATACTGGGTCCAATGGTGTCAATCACCTCTTTAAGAAATGTGGTGGGGATAATATCAAGACTGCAGGTGGTTGATTTCATGTGGGATTGAGTTTCAACTAAAAGTAATAGTGAAGAAAATGTTCGGCCAATGGAAGCATTTGATTTCGCAGATATTTTCACAGATTATGCAACAGTTCTCTTGGCACTGTCAAATGATGCCAGAAAACCCCATGGTGTTTATGCATGCTGTTTGTACTCTGGCTCTGTGAAAGTGAATGACTGTATGGAACCGTATGGACTTATTCAACTTAACAATAAAGGCGCATCGAATGGCAAGTTTGTATGTCTCAGAATATAGCTAGCCACAAACATGAGACAAAAATCTGGTATTTGTTGGTATTGATGTTGGGTTGTTGGGTTGGTGTGGTATTGCTGTTAATTTCAATCTGAAATGTCTGTATTCCAAAGGACGATATGGATGGATTTGGCAAATAAATGACAGAAAATACCAGTAGACTACGTGGTATTCAGCATACATACGTGGTATTGACCCCTGCTCTAAAGCACAAATAATTTGGTAAATTTGTAAACACTTCAATCTTTTCACCTTAAGATGGTAGAATATGATGTCCCCCAGCGTCTGGTAAACCCTGGCATAATACAGGGTCTCCTCGTCGAACTGCAGCGGTGTAGGGCACAGCGATAAGGCCTTCAGGTAGTGGTGTTCAGCCAGTTCAAACTGTTCCAGGTGGTGGTACAGGGAGGCCAGGCGGTGGTAAGCTAGCCGCTCGTTCAGATGTTCGCCTGTGGGTTTTTTGTAAAGTTGAAAGGTTCACAGACGGTACATTTGAGGGCTTTCTCATCCGCTTTTTCCTCAACAAACGCAGCAGGTCCAGCCCTCAGTGCGTATTACAACCTGCTTCAATGAGTCAGTATTGACCTTCCGTTTAACAGCTGGGCGTGGTTCTCTCTCGTCGACATCTGGTCGATTAAAGGGATACTTAAGTTTTGGGGGAAATTCGCCGGTTAAACTCAATGGGTTGGTGTTGTAGCATTGCCAGTTCACACCTTGCAGTTCGAATCTGGCAAGCCCCCACTCACTTGATGCGACCAGAGCATGTGAGCGGAGTTGAGCGCACAGATAGCTCACTCTGCGCTCATGGAGTCGGACTTTACCGCCGCTCCAGTGCTCAACATTTTATAAAAAGCTTAATAAGATTCCTGTTATTCTCTTGATATTTAATTTAAAATGATCCTTATTTATTTAGCATAGTTTGAGGTTGGTGTCGGGGCTCTACTGCTCATGACTCCCGCATGGTATACAGAAAACAGGCATGCTTAATGAGCTAGAAATATTGGAGTGATGCACTTGAATCCCCCCATTGGATAGAAGAGTAGAGCCAAACAGGAGGATGGAGTAAGGAGTGAGGATGGAGTAAGTTCCTGCTTTGCTGCAAGCAAGCATGTAGCAAAGCAGGAAGCAAAGCTGGTAGGGCAGGAGCGATTGACTGCTTAGGGGTGTGTGGAACGTGTGGCATGTGGTAACTGCTCCCCAAGTTATGGCTTATTTATCTGCTTTTGTTAGTCTGCTTTTGGAAAATTTGTGAAACTTGAAATGGACATGCCCACAGTATAATAATGCATGTGAGGCAGGCATGCATCTCTGCATTTCGAGCGATGCGGTGTGGCCACTCAGTCGTGCAGGAGCTCCAGTCATTAGGAAAACTCCCTTATACTCCCCTGATACATTTACATGATTTTTTTTAAAGCATATGTAAAAGTATTTCAAGTGACAAAATCCCTTCATCCACATGTCATTTAAGGTTATCTTACATTTTAGATAAAAATATTAGATGCACTGATTTTCAGTTCCGATACGATTCCAACAAAAATGTGCCGTTACCAGTACTGAATTCGATAGCAGAGCTCTTTTCTTATTATTATTGGTGCTAAGTGGTGCAGATATTCCTCTATAACACAATTCGAATTTGTATGCTTTATTAGTTTTAATGTTTTAATATATTCAAAATTGTAATGCTCAAATTTGGTACAGGGGGGCGTTACGCACGGTTCCGCAGCTCCGATTAGAGCAATCTTTTCTCCAAACAAAGCAAATAAAAAATCATTTTGAATCAATTATTTATTTATAAATAAAAAAAAGTCCTGCAACACAGCTGCTGTGCAGTGAGGGTTTGCAGTTCATGGTCCAGCGCATGCTATTGAATGGAATTTGGAATGGCACATGGATCAGTCCGATATCGGATGAGTGAATGATGTCAGTATCGGTGCCCGATACCGATTTTGGATCAGATGGGTTCCATCTCTAAAGACATGTTTTTCGGCTGTCTCGTGAATCAGTTTATACAGTAGGTTAGTTAGGTTTTAACTACAGCAAGGAGATGGGAGCATATCTCCCTCATTTCAGCATCTATACAATGGTCAACTACACAGGTTAGAATTGATTTTAAGATTCTACTGATAACGTTTAAAGCCTTCCTTGGTCAAGCCGCCAGCTATATTTCAGGACTTTTAGACAGTGTGTACAGTAGCTTGAGATCCTCAGTTGAGGCCCTCTTGGTTGTTCCAAAGCCTACGCTCAGGACTAAATTTATTTTTGGGGTGGGGACTCCTAGACTCAGGCAGGGCGTTTTGAAGACTCTTTCAAATCACTTCTGAAAACACATTTTTACATTTACATTTTTATCCAATTTTAACAAGTGTAATCATTCTTTGCTTTTATTTACTGTACATTCCATTTTGTTATATTTGAAACTGACTTTCATTTATTATTTTCTATTAACTTTTATTAAAGGTCTCTTGAATATTCAGTAAGGAGGGACCAATAATATTGGGTTTGGATCTCTGATGCCTACTTGGTGACTTGGTGTATCCTAGTATAACTTTTAAGTATTGTATTTGTTTGTTCTTGTGTTTGCAAATTCTGTTTCCCAATTTGTTGAGTTTAAATGTTGTGATTTAGCTCACAACATTGTGTGTTTTGGCTGAAAAGTAAAAAATTCTGGGTACATACATTGTCATGATCTCCGCCTTCTTCTACTTTCCCCTCCCTCTCCTTACCGGTCCCATTAGCCCAACTCTATTCACCTGCGCACACAGCTGTTCCAGATCTGTAATCTTACCACTATATATGCCTCTCTCACCAGTCACCCATTGCCAGATTGTCTTCGATGCTTGCACCAGACTCTCCAGCGTTCTCCAGACTGATTCCCTGCTACCGACTCTGCCTCGCTCCGACCACGTATCCTGCCTGCCACTCCGCCTGTCTTCTGTCTGCACTCCTCGTTATCGAACCTGCCTGTCCCCGACGATGTATCCTGCCTGCCCCCTGCCTGTCTTCCATCTGCTCTACAAATAAAATACATTACCAAATATTCCTGCCTGTCTTTGTGCTGCAATTGGGTCCTAACCACCCCCGTTACAATACAATCTGGCCAACAATGGACCCAGCATACAACCCCGAGTTGCTGGCACGCCTGGGAAGGGTGGAGTCACAGCTCCAACACCAGGAGGCTGTCCTAGCCTCCACCTCAGCGGACGTTCGGCTAGCAGCGGCTAGCCAGGAGCAAGGGCTCACCATGCTAGTGGCCCAGGTCCAGCAGCTCGCCATCGCTCTTGGTCAGTTCATCCCGCCACCTGCTTCCCCGGACCCACCTGCACCGGCCCAGCCTGGGTCTCAGTCAAGGGTCCCGCTCTGTGGTCGATTACGCGATCGACTTCCGCACCCAGGCTCGACTGAGCGAGTGGAACCCGGCAGCCCAGATTGACGTGTTCCTGATGGGATTAGCAGAGTACGTGAAGGATGAGCTAGTTTCCCACGACCTGCCCACCTCTCTCGATGGCAGCATTGAGCTTGCTTCCCATATCGACAGACGCATCCAGGCCCGCCAGCGAGAGAGGCGTCAAGTGGAGCAAGTGGAGCGCCGCCCAGCAACCCGTCTTCCATGTTCCTCCGGGCCGCCAGCTCTTCCGGCCCGTCAACCCACGAGTGAGGCCTCTCTCATGCGGGTTGGCAGGTCCAGCCTCACCTCAGAGGAGAAGGAGAGACGCCGGGTGGGGAACCTTTGCCTCTACTGCGGTCTAGCCGGACACTACATTTCCGGGTGTCCGGTAAAAGGACCGGGCTCGCCAGTGAGGGAGGAGGTCCTGGTGAGCCACACCTCCAAATCCCCCTCCAACCTACGCCCCCCCTGCCAGGCTCGGCTGCTCCTGCCCCAAGGCTCACATTCCCTCGCCATACTTATTGACTCTGGTTCCGATGTTAACATCATCGACAATAACCTAGCACGGCAGCTGGGTGTTGGTCGAGTTCTCCTGCCTTCTCCGGTACCTGCCACTGCCCTGGATGGCCGCCTCCTGGGGACAGTCACCCATCAGACAGTGCCCATCCGCATGCTCCTGTCCGGCAACCACCACGAGACGATAGTTCTGCATCCTGCACTCACCTCGTCACCCTCTCCTCCTGGGGTTCCCCTGGATCCGGCGTCACAACCCACACCTCGACTGGACCACAGGGGCTATTCTGGGATGGAGTCCTGCGTGCCATCAGGTCTGCCTGAAGCAAGCTGCCGCACCTCAGCCACCCAACAGCTCCAGCTCCGCACCTGACATGTTGGGGGTCCCCGCCGAGTACCTCGACTTCAGGGAGGTCTTCAGCAAGGCCAAGGCGACATCCCTACGATATTGCTATCGACCTCCAGCCCGGCTCCGCCCCCCCCCCCAGAGGCCGCCTGTACTCCCTGTTCGCCCCAGAGAGAGAGGCCATGGACACCTATATTAACGATGCCCTGGCGGCAGGCATCATCTGTCCCTCCTCCCGCTTCTTCTTCTTGGAGAAGAAGGACAAGTCGCTTCGCCCCTGTATTGACTATCGCGGTCTCAACTACATTACGGTCAAGAACCATTATCCCCTGCCCCTCATCTCATCAGCCTTCGAACTCCTGGAGGGGGCCACGGTGTTCCCCAAGCTCGACCTACGCAACGCCTACCATGTGGTCCGGGTTCGAGAGGGGGGCGAATGGAAGACGGCGTTCAACACTCCCTCCGGTCACTACGAATATCTGGTGATGCCTTTTGGTCTCACCAACGCCCCCGCCGTCTTCCAGGCCCTGGTCAATGACGTGCTCAGGAACATGCTCAACAAATTCGTCTTCGTGTACCTCGACGACATCCTGATCTTCTCCCGATCCCAAGCTGAGCACGTCCACCACATCCAGACGGTCCTGCAGCGCCTCCTGGAGAACTCACTCTTTGAAGGCGGAGAAGTGTGAGTTTCACGTCCCGTCCGTCTCCTTCCTGGGGTACGTCGTAGGGAGGGGGACCATCCAGATGGACTCCACTAAGATCTCCGCCGTCACCACCTGGCCCGCCCCGGACACCCGCAAACAACTCCAGCGCTTCCTCGGTTTTTCACACTTCTATCGGAGGTTCATCCGAGGCTACAGCACAGTGGCTGCCCCCCTCACAGCCCTAACTTCCTGAAGGCACGGTTCACTTCAGCCCCCATTCTGGTATTGCCTGACCCCAAACGGCAGTTAGGGGTTGAAGTGGACGCCTCCGACATGGGAGTCGGAGCTGTTCTGTCCCAGAGAACCACCTTCGACCAGAAACTTCATCCCTGCGCCTTCTTCTCCAGGCGTTTAACCTCGGCCGAGAGGAACTACGAAATCGGGAATAGGGAGCTTCTCGCCGTCAAATTGGCCCTGGAGGAGTGGCGACACTGGCTAGAGGGAACCCAGCTGCCGTTCCTGGGGTGGACCGACCACAAGAACCTGGAGTATATCCAGTCCGCCAGGAGACTGAACTCCAGTCAGGCCCGTTGGGCGCTCTTCCTCGCATGCAATATCAAACCTGACGCCCTGTCCCGGCAGTTCCAGGAGGAGGAGGAAGACGCTGCTGACCCTGACACCATTCTACCGTCCTCCCGTCTAGTTGCCACACCCACCCGGGAGGTGGAAGAGAAGGTCAGAGCTGCCGCCCAGGACCAACCTGGCGCATGTCCGCCCGACCGTCTGTTCGTCCTGCCTGACCTCCGATCCGAGGTTCTCCAGTGGGCTCACAACTCCTGACTCACCGGCCACCCGGGGATCCAGCGGACGAAGGAGGTCGTCCAGCGTCGCTTCTGGTGGCCCTCCCTGGGTGAGGACGTCCGAGGGTTCGTCAATGCCTGCCCCACCTGTAACCAGCACAAACCCTCTCTTCTTGCTCCTGCTGGTGTCCTACACCCACTGCCGGTTCCTCATCGCCGCTGGTCTCACATCTCCGTGGACTTCGTTACCCGTCTGCCACCATCTAGCAGCAATTCTACCATCCTGACCGTGGTGGACTGGTTTAGCAAGATGGCTCACTTTGTGCCTCTACCGAACCTCCCGTCGGCCAAGGGCACCGCCAAGCTATTATTGTACCACGTCGTCCGCCTCCATGGCATCCCGGTAGATGTTGTATCCGACCGGGGTCCCCAGTTCGCCTGTCTTCTGGAGGGAGTTCTGTGCGCTCCTGGGGGCCACCGTCAGCCTCTCTTCAGGGTACCACCCCGAGTCCAACGGCCAAACAGAGCAGAAGAACCAGGAGATGGAGACGGCCCTTCGCTGCATGACATCACAACACCCGTCGTCCTGGTCCGAGCAGCTTTTGTGGGTGGAATATGCCCACAACACCCAGTTCGGCCACAGGCCTCTTCCCCTTCCAGTGCGCCTACGGCTTCCAACTGCCTCTGTTCCCGGCCCATGAGAAGAGGGCTTCCTGTCTGTCCGTCCAGGCCTTCATTCGCCGCTGGCGCAGGACCTGGACCCGGGCCCGGGCCGCCCTCCTCCGAGCCGCTGGCCGCAACGCCTCTGCCGCCAACCGTCGCCGCTCCCAGGCCCCGGAGTACCAGCCGGGCCAGAAGGTCTGGCTCTCCACCCGGGACCTCCCCCTGAAGGTGGACTCTAAGAAGCTGGTTCCTCGGTTCATCGGCCCATTCAAGATCGAGAAGGTCGTCAACCCGGTGGCAGTGCGGCTCAAGCTCCCCAGGTCCATGCGCGTCCATCCCACCTTCCACGTGTCCAAGGTCAAGCCAGTCAGGGAGAGTGCTCTGGTCCCCTTGGCGCCTCCCCTGCCTCCTCCGCGCTTCATTGACGGGGGTCCTGCCTTCTCTGTCCGCCGTCTCCTACGTTCCCGCCGCTGTGGGAGAGGCCTGCAGTACCTGGTGGATTGGGAGGGTTACGGCCCGGAGGAGAGGTCCTGGGTCCCTGCAAGGCACATTCTGGACCACACCCTCATCAGGAGGTTCCATCAGCGCAATCCTGACCAGCCCTCCAGACCAGGTCAACCCTCCCGACCGCAGACCCCACCACCTCTCTTGTCTGCGTCCTCCAGCGATGTTTCAGAGGCAGAGGATGTCGACCCTGGGGGTCCTTCCTCCGATGAGGATGTGGCCCATTTAGCGGAGGACGAGGAGATGGACGGGGTCTCCGACGAGTACTAGCCCTCCTCTGGACCCCCACCTCCCACCCTGCATGGACTTTTTGGTGTGATTTTCTTTTTTTTTCTTGTTCGTTTGGGATGTCAGGAGCCGTCCATTGAGGGGGGGGTTCTGTCACGATCTCCGCCTTCTTCTACTTTCCCCTCCCTCTCCTTACCTGTCCCATTAGCCCAACTCTATTCACCTGAGCACACAGCTGTTCCAGATCTGCAATCTAACCACTATATATGCCTCTCTCACCAGTCACCCATTGCCAGTTTGTCTTCGATGCTTGCACCAGACTCTCCAGCGTTCTCCAGACTGATTCCCTGCTACCGACTCTGCCTCGCTCCGACCAGGTATCCTGCCTGCCACTCCGCCTGTCTTCTGCATGCACTCCTTGTTATCGAACCTGCCTGTCCCCGACAATGTATCCTGCCTGCCCCCTGCCTGTCTTCCGTCTGATCTACAAATAAAATACATTACCAAATATCCCTGCCTGTCTTTGTGCTGCAATTGGGTCCTAACCACACCCGTTACATACATAAAAATAAATGGGCACATACATAAATAAATATTTAAATTTGTTTTTATTTGGATCTCTTATGCTATGATTTTTGATAGTTTAAGGGTGCAGGCTCCCATCCCAGGGCTCCTCAGCTGCTGTGGATCGGGCGAATCAATGGAACTCAGTTGATTCGTCCGATCCTAAAACAGGAAGGAATAATTGTTTGGTTGTCTCCGCAGTGAGAATCAGCGTGCCTGCGAGACCGATCGCATGGGGTGAGTTCAGCCCGAGATATGAAAGCGGTGATCCGCTGGACTATTTATTTATTGGCCTGCGAGCCCCTGAGTTTTTCCTTTTGGCCCACGAGCGACCATTTGATTTTAAAAGACTACGCAATAAACACGCCAACCGGCGCTTTTTCACCTCCGCCTGCCTCCTCTTCCTCATTCCCTGGCCCTGCGCCAGTACGCACCTCTACAAGTGGCACCTGAACGAACATGGAGCAGCGCGAGGCAGAATCCCGGACACCCTCCCCCCTGGAACAGATGGTGGTGGCCCTCTCAACCATGCAGGAACAACAAGCCCTGCAGTTCCAGGAGATGGTGAGGGTCCGCAAGCAGAACCAGGGGGCACTCCAGGAAAGCCAGCAAGCCATCCAGGTCCTCTGTGAGCGCAGCACACCCGGTGAGGAATGACCACTGTGCCCCCCGCCCAGTGACGGAGGAGGATGATCCCGAGGCGTTCCGCGCTAACTTCGATCAAATGGCCCACGAGCAGGCGTGGTGGCTCGTTCCCCTCCTCTCGAGAGAAGCCCAGCTACCAGCGCATGCCCTACCACCGGAGCAGCGGATGAGCTACGCTGTCTTCCAGAGGGTGGTGATGGAACTGGTCGGGAGGACACCTAATGGCCACCACCTGCGCCTTCGGTCACTTCCCTACAACACCGCGGGGCGGATGTTCCTGCACACCCATCAGTTCCTGGACGCGGCCCAGTGGTGGCTCCAACCGGTAGAGCGCTCCCTGCACAAGATCGAGGCGGTGGCCACCAAACAGTTTGTGGACAATCTCCTGGCCCGCGCCGCTAGCTAGATAAGATGCCCCCGCCCAGCCTCCCTCCAAGCTGCCATAGCCCTTGCGGAGGACCACACGCAGGCCTACGCCCACACCAGCGCCTACCACACCGGACCAGAGAGGGGCCCACTGAGGGACCGGTCGGTACCAGCACTGCGACCTCGCGGCCATCATCTGCCTTCCTTCCGGGCCCCCCTCCCGTCCCTTCATCCGCCAGAGGAAAGACGATCACCAGAGGGAGACCACCTCCTACCCCGCAACACCTGGTTCGACCTGTCGCACTCCCTGATTTTGGGTACAAATTGGCTGGGTTTCGATGTCTTATGAAAGAAACAGAGGGGGTGCGCTCACGGTCTGTAGGCATATGTGAGTGTTATGCGGCGCACGGCAACACGGAAGTCGCACGGCAACGCGGATGTCACACCGGCGGTGGTCACCAGAGCGGAGGAGGGGGAGCCCCAGGTGGGAACTTCTCTCGAACCCCCAGTCCATCCCATGGAGGACTTTCCTCTGGAACAATCTTGGGACGATTCGCTTCACTGGGCCTTTGAGCGGGTAGATAAAATCGATGGCGTGTTAGTGCGTCCGGATGCTGCGCTCACGCAACCGTATTTTGCGGTGATTAGAGATAGATTATATCGAGGCTGTGATGCTCACGCAGGAGAAGAGGTTACGCAATTGTTCGTCCCTAAAAGCAGTCTGGATTTAGTTTTCCAGGTGGCACATTATAACCCGATGTCCGGTCACCTAAGACACGAGAAAACACTCAAGCGGATACTGGCCCGATTCTACTAGCTGGGCATCTGGGCGGATGTGCGGTGGCGCTGTGTTCCCTGTCCTGAGTGTCAGCTGGTGAATAAACGGCTATTCCCAGAGCGCTGTTGAGGCCCCTCCCCTTTGTCGAGACTCCATTCGAGAGAATCGCTATGAATCTTAGCGGGCCATAAGACCACAGTGCTTGGGGCTATCGATTTGTTTTAGTCCTAGTGGACTACAAGACCTGATACAAAGAAGCATTGCCACTGCGCAGTATTACGGCCAAAAATGTGGCGTAGGCGCTGTTTCAGGTCATCTCCCAGGTCGGGATTTCAAAGGAAATCCTGACCGACCAGGGCACTACGTTAATGTCACGCACACTGCGTGAACTGTATGGGTTACTGGGCGTCCTCAATTCGGACTAGCGTTTACTACGCGCAGATGGATGGCCTGGTCGAGCGCTTCAACAAATCTTTTAAAAACAGACAGACAGACAGCGGGAGATCAGAAAGCGGTGATCTGCATAAACTATTTATATATTGGCCTGCGAGCCCCTCTGAGTTTTTCCTTTTGGCCCACAAGCCACCATTTCATTTTAAAAGACTACGCCATTAACACGCCAACCAGCGCTGTTTTGCCTCCGCCTGCCTCCTCGTCCACATTCCCTGGCCCTGCGCCAGTACGCACCTTTGCAACGTCATACTATTATTTTCTTGTATCTGCTGTGAAGCACTTCGTAGCTCTTCATCGTTTTAGAAGTGCCATATACATTACTTACTCCACAAGGAAAAATCTAGATTTGTTGTCCTATTTGCAAATTCAAAATTATTGGCGAAAATAATTTTTATAACGAATGAAAGGAGTAAATCTACAGTTAAGCTACAGTCTAAAGGGGTAATTTAAGCAAAGAGTATCCTTCTCTGAAAATAATTATTGCTAAATGAAATTGTGTTAATCAACCAGTATTAAGGTGTCAAATCTACCATGATGGTTATTTTCAAGTAGAAATGTGTTGTCATGTACTCTTATGTGACATACAATATTTTCAAAACGATAAACATTTCAATTGTTTGAATCTGAGTTGTTTTTTCTCCTCACCCTGACTGATGCTGATATCCAGCGCTGTCTGCCCAAATTCCACAGCGTCGCCATAGAGCTTAAGGTGGAGCATGAGTTCAACCAGCTTATTACACAACCTCAGTGTGGTTCCAATGCAGCCCGTTTTCAGGGAAATAGGCAGAGCGCGGTCCTAGGAGGTAGGACACATGGAGAGCATTAGAAGAAACAAAACCGAGGGCATTAAAACACGATAAATACATAGAGGATGATGGGATAGGCAGGACTGCAATATCCAATATGCATGCATTTCAGGAAACAGGGGGTGCTTAAATCTAACATGTCTGGTTGGTTGTCAAAGGACAAGTTCACCATTTTCAACCCAGGCCTTGTCATGTTTTTGTTTTTTCATTTTCCTCAATTCCCTTAAGACCTGCGGTGACAAATAGTGAAATTATCCTTAACAACCGGTTGTGCTAACTATCTCTGCTGCTCGACCACGCAACTGAAACCCAACCTACTCCACATTAGCTCCCTTGAGTTCCTTCAGTAGAAGACAGTTCATTTGGATGCCATCTTGGTAATTCTTGCTGGCGGAACATTTTTTGGCTGACAAGATAACACTTTATATCTCTCTGAAGGGGGAAATCGCCTATATCTAAACATTGATATTAGCATTGTATTGTCTTTCAGAGGTATATATCTCTATCGTCAAAATTATTACATATACTGTATATCATATACTGTACATATATACACACACACAAATACACACACATTTGTATATATACATATATACAGTATATATGCTGTGGATTTCCATATGATTATTGTGATAATAAATGACTGCATATCATCCAGGCCCACACACACACACACACACACACACACACACACACACACACACACACACACACACACACACACACACACACACACACACACACACACACACACACACACACACACACACAACTTCCTACCCGGTAAAAACAGACAGCCTTTTCTCTGTCCTGGGAGCTGTTAAAGAAAACATCTCCTGCAGCCTCGAGGAGCCGCAGGATGAAGCCAGTGTCCCCCGTGCTAAGTCCAACATCTTGGGCCACCTGGCCAAGGAAATTAACAGATGGTGAACACATCTGACCACAGATGAGTGCAAAACTTCAAAATGCTGCGTATAGTAGAATCTCCCTCAGACGTCATGGAAAGGTCTGTTGCTCTGGAAATGGAAAAAATCTTTTTAAAAGCCACCGGGTACAAACATCCATGTCCTACATTATTTACTTACAGTACAATCCAGATAAAAATCAATACAATGCATTAAGTATATATATAGTATTGTGGTACATCGAGTGCAGCAAGCTGTGGTTTCCTCTTTCACAGCGGGGCTCGGACCTGTACGTATAAATCCACCAGTTCAGTCTGACCGAGCATGTGGTAGATCTTCCCTGCCTGGAGCCAGCCGTACGCCTCCTTCTGCCTGCGGCCCAGGTCGATATAAATACCCAGACTTCTCTTGGTGTAGTCCAGCGCTGCCCGGTATGCCCTGGCAACACAGAGAAAAAATGAGCAGACGTTATTAGGGTTCAAGCCCGCAGAATGTGGGGAAGACCCATTTGTTATTGCTTTGTTCATTCTTCCGATTCTTCTTCTTCTTCAGCCGTTGAGAGTCTGCTTTTTGGGGGCCTTAAGATACTCGAAAACTCCAAAAATTTTGGCAAACTGGTTCGTTACGCCCCCCCTAGAAAATAAAAAAAAAAATTAAAAACATCAAACCTATTCACTGTTTTCCTGAAAACTCACGAAATTCGGTACACATTATGTAACATCAGAAGACTTTAAAAAAAAGTATAAAAAATTGTATTTGCGCCATGACTTAAATCCAACAGGGGGTCGACCATATTTAATTAAAGGTGCCATTTTAGTCACTTTTTGGTAATTTCTATGTTTTGTACTTTCACAAACTCCTGCAACCTTAATTCTGGATTACATTTTGGAAAGAAATATACATATAAAATAAAGTGTATAAGAAAAGGGAAGCAACGTGGATCCAATCAAGTCACGTTATTTTCAATATCGTCCATAATAATAGACGAAAGGAAATGTTTGCTTTTTCAATTTAAGAGAAAAATAATAATAGTCATAGTAACAGCCCAGTACTAAACTCAGCTTTTTAGATGCTGGAAGGTGTATCTCCCTAATTTCAGAGGAGCTAGGCTGCTTGATTCCTCCTGAAGCTTTGCATTGAGCTAACACAGTTAGAATGCTGCCCGTCGCCATCCGTGTACTGGACACACAGGGGTGAAACTGGTATTGACCTTCTCATCTAAAACTGGGAAAAACAGACTAAAGGTTAATTTCCCCCAAAAACTGGAGTATCCCTTTAAGCCTAAGACATACACAGAAGTTTTCTGCATCCCCATTTGACATGCTTTGCGCTGCTGCCACACGTCCCGTCCTCAGGAAATGATTTCACGCATGCATTTGCACACACACACACACACACGCACACACCTACCTCTCGGTTCTCAGGCTTAAATACAGCTGGCTGATGGTCTCTAGGACTTCCCCCTCCTGTCCCCTCTTGCCTTGCCTCCGGAGCAGGCCGAGCTGGTGTTCATTGTAGATGATGCACTGGGTTTCGTCGGGGCTCACAGCCCCGTACAGGTGGCACAGTCTCTGTGTTGCACAAAGCTGGCCTGACAGAAGGAGGAATATCATTCAATTACAGGTGGAGGGTAAGTGTGTATGTAGGTGTTCATAGAAAATGAGT
Source organism: Zeus faber (assembly GCF_960531495.2). Lineage (NCBI taxonomy): Eukaryota > Metazoa > Chordata > Actinopteri > Zeiformes > Zeidae > Zeus > Zeus faber. The sequence continues at coordinate 4,027,776 of NC_137209.1, forward strand.
GACTGACTCCGTCTGTCTGTCTACCATACAGGGGTGAAATTATTCCATTTTAGTTTGGAGTTGGCGAGCTACTGTTAGCAAGAACGACTTTAGGTTGAGTGATACAAGGCGTGTAAAACCAGGTGAAGCAGGCGCCCATGGCGACGGTCATTGTTAACAAATCAGTGGTCATTATTCAGAAATAACTGACCTCCAATCGCCACTGTTGTCAATTAGAGTCAAGTATTCCATAGTGCCGAGTAATAACAACCTTGAGAAGGCGGCTTTACGTACAGTCTGAATGGTCTCCTTTAATAGCGAGAAGTAGTGCCCATTCGTAGCATCCCTTCCCGTATTCCAGCTGACCCTGGTTGACATAGAGGCCTCCCAGCTCCAGCAGCACGGACAAGAAGTTCAGCTCGTTTTCCTGTTGGTCCAGTGTAGAGAAGAGCTCCACTGCTTTGGTCAGATGCGTCTCCGCCAGCCTTTTGGCCCCCGCCTTCAGACACAACAGCCCTACATGAGAGTCAATGAGGATGGCAATATATTTAGAGTTGTTGATGGTGTTGAAGAATGTTTGTGATCACAATTATTATTTCTATAACTTCCTTTTTAGAGGATTTTGAGGAATTGCCCCTACATAGTGTAAATTGTCATATATTTATGAAAAATATAATGTTATATGTTGAAAAATAAATTGGAATATATGAAGGCCTCTTGTCTTATGTGTGTTATGTGTGTGTATATACACACACACACACACATATTCATATATATATATAAAAATATATATATAAAGATATGGTTGGGGAATTCAGGGTATACCTTAGGGGTCTAATAAAAATAACATTTTTTGAAAGTATATGTTTTGGAAAATATGTTTTTTTCTAATCTACTAAAATTAATTATGAGTTTTAACTGCGCTTCCTCGAGGTAAACTCTGGCCTGGCTGAACTTTGACTGCCTAGCACAAAGCTTGCCCAACAGGTAGCAGACACAGCTCTGAGACAAATAAAGGCACTTCTTCCTTTTAAAAAGGTTTTTCAAAACATTTGAAGATTCTATATTCAAATGCATGTCTGTATCTATGTTTGCCTGTACTGAATGCCTTCATTTCAGTTTCATGAAAATATTTAATAGTTCAATTGACACAAATAATGAACAACTACTACGTCAATATATACTACATCTCCGTGCATACATTTCTGCAGAATTCTCGCATTTCAGTACTCATAATTCATAATTTTATCAGGAACAGGAAATTCATCTCCAGGTAGGACTGCGCAAAGGGCAGTGTACACATTACCTAAATTGGCCTGGGCCACAGCCCAGTTGGTGCTGTCCTCAAACTCCTCACAGATGTCAGCAGCAGCCTGGTAGCTCTCTGCTGCCCTCCGCAGGTCACCCATGCATCGATGGGCAATGCCACGCATGTTGAGAATCACCCCTTCAAGTCAAATCACATGAATTTAACCTCATTTTTAAATTTTATATATATATATATGTGTGTGTGTGTGTGTGTGTGTGTGTGTGTGTGTGTGTGTGTGTGTGTGTGTGTGTGTGTGTGTGTGTGTGTGTGTGTGTGTGTGCATATAATTATACTATAATTATATTGTATTTATTTCCAAGGGAGGAAAAGCCAAATCAATTAAAATTGAAGAAGACGCTCTAGGGGAAAGCAAGTTGTAAAACTTCGATAGAAGCATCAGGATCTCAACTGCATGTTTATGGGAATGGGAAAAGTGCAAGGATATACATTTCTAACTAAAATAAATAACAGAGTAAAATGTGAAATAAGGGTAAAGAAATTGTAAGAATAGTAATGAAAACAATAACCAATCAAACACAACTAGTTCAAAATGGTAACAGACCTTCCTGGGGGGTAGTGCAGTGTTCGGGCATAGAAGCCAGGAGGGTGTTTAAGATGTCCAAGGCTACGTCCGCCTGTTTGTTACAAATGTGAAGCCATCCAAGCCAGATGAGGGAGCTGTGTCTTTCAGAAGCGGGAAGGCTTTGGGAATGAGCGCCTCGGTCAACGAGTGCAAGCATGGACCGGATGGCGTCCCGGTCCATTTGGTGGATATGAAACAGCTGGGAGAGGCAAATCCTCAAGACGTGACTCAGTGCGCGGTATTGGTCTCCTCCATCTGGTTCTCCGGATTCCTCGATGAGAGACAGAGCTCGGAGCAGATACGGTGCCACCTGAGTTGGGAGGGAGCTCCCTTGCTTATTGGTGTCGAATAGCTTTGTTGAATTCTCCAGAACCAGGGCCAAGCCACTTAGAGAGTCTCTCAACGTAGCGTCTGGCCATTGACAGGCTCCGCTGGCGGAGCAAACACTGAGGTGAGGCAGAGACAGCACACTATACAGCCTCCCCAGGCTCAGGTACCCGTGGCTGAGGGAGATGTTCCACGTAATAGAACGCTCCACTGAAAGAACCAGCAGTCTCGCGATGTACGCCACTGCACTCACATCTTCCCGGCGTCTCAGATGCCACTTGGCCAGCATGAAACAAGCACGGGACTCAGCCATTTTGTTGCGAGACAGAACAGCCTTCTTAAGAATGTATTTCAGGATCTCAGAATTCTCTTCCACGCTCTCCGTGCATTCTGGGATACTCAGAATCAAGGCGGCGTTACGCTCCGCCAGAGCAAAGTACTTTTCCGTGTTTTTCTGAACGAGATATATCACAGCCAGGTTTGCATAGATGCCGGCGAGGAGCCTGGTATCTGTAAAGCCGTCTCGCGGCACGCTGAGGGCTTCCTCCAGGTAAACTCTGGCCTGGCTGAACTTTGACTGCCCGGCACACAGCTTGCCCAACAGGAAGCAGACACGGCTCTGAGACCAATAAAGGCGCTTCTTCCTGGCCATTTCCCTGGCCGCGCCCAGAAAGGCTGTCAGCTCCCCTTCATCTGTATGGCCAGAAAAAGTAGAGGAGGAGAGAAGCTGCGTAGTTTCTCCATAGAGCACGGTGAACTCTCGCTTGTAGTCACAGCTGTTCAAAAAGGAGAGGAGGGGGGTGAAAATGTCAGAGTTGTCATCCCCCTCTACAACGGGATGAACTGTGAAACCAGGAGCCACAGAATCTGATGTGGTGGGGACACGTGCTGGATTACTGTCAGATTCAGTTGCATTCACTTGGGTGTGACACGACGCAACTTTGTCTTGGACGAGAATCCGTTCCATATTTCTCTTCAATTTGCGTCGATTTTGAGCTTCAGCTTCGCCGGACGAACCACCTGCCAATGATTTAATGAGTGAGAACAAAAACGTGACATCAAAATATTGGGGAGTCGGTATAAATCTTTGAGATGCCTGTAGACTTTGGGGCGTGGCAAAATGTGTCTGATAGTATTACATTTTGAGCATGTACAGGGTGCAGCGCAGGCTGTTGAAATGGACAGGGAAATACTGAAACTTACCCCATGCCGTTATCTTTTCATCTTTTTTATTAATTCGATCTGAATGTGTGTGAAAGCATGAAAAACTAAAATTAGATGCAAGACACTTCCATAAAAAGTGCAAAACATAAAGTTGCAGATGATGAGAGCAATGTGAATATTCAGGCAACTACAGTATGTTCCCCTTGGACAAAAATCGAAATCCCAGTTTATATTAATGCTTCAAAGACGCTATCTTGCTGGCTTCCAACAAACTAGTTTGACTCTACTGTACCTTGGTTAAATGTACCTCCAATGTCCACGCCACAAGGGAATTCTCTCACCATTTTGTAGCCTTTTCCCTAACTAGGATTGAATGCTTTTTTGATGCTTTTTGATTATCTTGATAGTCATCCCTGTGTTTTCAGTACTGAGGTAGCGACAAGCTGCGTGCTTACAGTGTTAGCTCAAGCCGTGGCTGCGGAGGTTAGCAACTAGCCAAGCTCCTATGAAATGAAGGAAATACACCTTCCAGCATCTTTCACCCCAATGACCAATGCAGTTAACCAGAGTGAGGGGAGTTGTTCAAGTCATGGAGTCTCTCGGTACATCGTTTTAACGTTCCACATTCATGTGAATTGTGACCTTCAACAAACAGGAAGCACCTTCAGAATTAAAGAGAAAATTGCCATTCGGAGGATGATATACAGGGTACAATATGTGTCCTACCAAGCTTGTAGATGTGGCCCGTATCATTTTGAGATGTCTCTTTCAGCAAAGCAGTCATCTTATCGATGATCATCTCCTCCTCCAGACTAAAAAAGAACCTTTCGTTGTTGTCCGAAAACATATCTGCCGACCTGGGAAGATAACAGGTAGGATAATAGTTTGAGAGTTTGAGGGTTTTAAGGTTGTCAGTCCAATAAATGTGTATTGAAAATGCTGTTATATGTTGCAGTATCAGCAATGATAAACCATGTAATCCCACATTGTCCAGCGAAGGTTCACTAAATTTAACTACAGTACAGCATGAATTCTGACATATGACTCCCGTAGAAAATAGTTTTTTTAGTGTATTAAGTCATCGAGATTGACCAATTCTGAATTTAGCATCTGGGCTCTTCTTCTCATCGCTCCCATACAAGGTTTGAGAAAACTTTGACAACACGGGAGGGATGAACTTGATACCCTCTTTGAATAGAAGGGTGCAACCCATAAGTGAATGCAGGGGAGGTGGTGAGAGCGCAGCAACAAAGCAACAAGCAAAGCAGTTGAGCTTGACAGCATGAAGGACAGGTTTGCTATTTTTCACTGGCACTGTTCTCCTGGCACAGAACAGTGCCAGGAGTGTGGTGTCAAAAAAAGAGATATAAAATGAAATGAAATAAAAATAAGCTGTAGGTACACATCTATGAACAGAAGTTAACGGGGAGTGGCAAAGTAGAACTGACTATGCTAATATAGAATGAATACAGTAGTATGTAGAGTATACAGCAGAACTACATGACAATAATAGGAATGATAGTAGTAGTTAATATGCTAGTATCTATAGTCTGGTTAGACAGCAGTATAGTAGCGAAAACAATGTCACATTAAAATAACAACAATAACGATAAGGATAATAGTACAAATGGAAAGAACCATTATAATAGTAGTAAAAAGAATGGAAGCCCCACTAAAAATTCTATAAATGCACATGCATAAATGCATGAGAACTGTTCCTAATAGAAACTGATTTATTTCAACACAACCCGAAACTAACATATCTACACAATGTACTCATACCGTGACCCATAAGCACGAAATAGTACATTTTGAACTGCATTATTTTTTAACTACAGCATGTTGGCATACACTTTATCTTTACTAAAGAGCTCAGTCAGACACATTGTGACAGATAAACAACTGAATACCCAACAATATTCACTCATAGTATGATCCATAAAAAGAAACATTTTCATTTCAAGACAACATGATATCCTTGAAAGACTGTAAACCAGTGGTCCCCAAACTTAGGCCTGCGGGCCGGATACGGCCCGCCTTCACATTCGGCCCAGCCCCCTGAACAATACCAGAGACGCATTATGATTTTTTTTTCAGTCTGGCCACGCGAATCCTAGACTAGCCCCTGTCAAATAGAACGGAATAATGGCGAAAAGGTTAGGTAAGAGAAAAATTGATTCAGAATGCAGGGTATTTAACCTGCAGTGGTCAAACGATTATTTTTTTGTTCAATGCAAAGAAAAGGCTGTTTGTCTCATCTGTCAAGAGGCGGTGGCGGTATTCAAAGAATACAATCCGCGCCGATACTAAGAATCCCGTCATAAAGACAAGTATGATAACCTGCAAGGCCAAATGCGAGCAGACAAACTCTCAAAGCTAAAAAGTGGACTGTTAGCTCAGCAGAATTCATTTGTACGCCAAGCTCAGCTGAACCAGTCATCCGTTCAGGCCAGCAAACAGCGGTAAACCTTTCACTGATGGAGAGTTTGTCAAGAAATGTTTGAATGCTGTCGCGGAAGAGGTGTATCCCGAGAAGAAAGATGTCTTTAATGCCGTGAGTCTGTTGGCAAGTACAATCACCAGGCGCATTGAAGAAATCGGGGGTAATGTAAATGCCCAGCTGCAGCAGAAGATGAAAGAATTTGACTTTTTTTCATTAGCACTGGATGAGAGCGCGGACGTGCAAGACACAGCGCAGCTGCTCATTTTTATTCGTGGAGTTAGCGCAAACTTTGAGATGTGCGAGGAGCTGGCAGCCCTCCAAAGTCTCAAAGGGACTACAACGGGGGAGGATATTTTTGGCAAATATGTCAAACCATGGAAGAGTTGGACCTAGACTGGTCAAAGCTTGCCAGCATCACAACTGACGGGGCTCCGAGTATGATGGCACCTCGCATTTTTAACAGACGTGACAGAAATGCTGAACAGCCTTAACTTGCAGCTACAAGGCCAGGGGAAACTCATTTGCGACATTGATCGCACATAAAAGCATTTGAGGTGAAACTTGCCCTGCTTTTGGAACAAGTGAAAAAGCACAACTTCATCCATCTCCCTGTTACCCAAAACCTCTCTGCAGAGAACCCAGTGGTCCCGTTCCCAGCTGAAAAGTGTGTGGAAGCACTGGAAATGCTGAAGGCGGAGTTCGGTGTGCGATTCCGGCAACTACATGTTAATGCAAAAGAAATCCGTCTTTTCCAGAACCCCTTTCTTGCCGACATCGATGAAGCCCAGCCTTCTTATCAGTTTGAGTTGGCCGAGTTACAGAACTGTGATGTTCTGAAAGACGCATTCAAGCCCAACAGTCTCATTGACTTCTATGCCGCCCTCCCAAACGACATGTAACCTAACATAAAAAACACGCAATGAAGATGTTTACACTTTTTGGCAAACCTTTTCACACATGAAACACCTGAAAACTCCGATGAGATCAAGATTGACAGATGAACATCTGCATCAGTGGTTGAGACTGGCTGTGACTAGAATGGAACCTGAAATTCAACTTCTCATCAGCCAGATGCAGGCCCACAGTTCAAACTGATGAACATACATAGGTAAGCTCACTTTTCTGACTTGAATGAGTCATTCTGAGTATAAACAAATTTAATCATGATAAAATCTACTGGGATAAAATCCATCTCCACAACCATACTGGTAGTGAAATGTATTGTGCTGTGTAGGTGCTGTATCACTTAGTTTGGTTTCTCAGCCTGCTTGCTTTGTGGTTTTCACAGGGAAGTTGATGAGAGAGAGCTGCAAACAGCGGTGTCTACAAGCCTACTGGAACCTACAAAAGGATTGTAAGGAAGGAACACAAGAACTTTGAGAGACTGCTCATATGAGTCATTTGAGTAAGAGATTCTGCTCTGACAACTAAGCTAAACTGTTACCTGTTAAGATTGTGCATGGCACAACAGAAAGTTAATGTTCAATGGACTTTTTTTCTGTTAAGGACCCAGAGAGGGTTATTTGGTTATTATTTATTTCACAAATAGTGTAATTATATATTTCCCGACTTTATTTTTTCTGTGAAGAACCCAGAGAAGGTTATTTGGTTATTATTTATTTCACAAATAGTGTTATTTATTTCCTGACTTGTTTTCTGTGGAGATCCCAGAGAGGGTTATTTGGTTATTATTTATTTCATAAATAGTGTTATTTATTTCATTAATAGTGTTATTATTTATTTCCTGAATTTTTTTTCTGTGAAGATCCCGGAAAGGGTTATTAATATTTGGTTATGTGTGGCTTTCTGGAAAACAATAAATGTTTACGTTTAGGCACCCCTGCGTCACACTTTTTCTGTTATAAACTGACCCCGGCCCCCATCAGAGAAGGGAAAAGTTATGTGGCCCTCACAGGAAAAAGTTTGGGTAGCCCTGCTGTAGACCATAATATAGAATTATAGTTCATATTTTTGATTAGTTCATAAGCTGATCAAAACAAGTAATATTAGAAGGCACACTTACTCACAAATGTCATTGACTGGTTTGACCAGGGTCGTTCTAACCAAACCCACTGCCCCTGTGGCCTCCGCCCTCCCTGTAAACCAATCAAAACAGGAAACCAGAAGTCCCACGATAGTGATACGATCACCGGGTGCCACGCTGAGTTCGTCTGGGCCTTCAGCATGGTGCTCCGCTGTGACCACGCAGGTTCCCCTGGCTGAGAAAAAGAGAGTAGGGGAGAGAGAGAGAGTTTCAATTTCAATAAAAATGCCATGTCATGGTTGTTAAAATAAATAAGTGATTAAATTGTCATATAGATAGATAGATAGATAGATAGATACTTTATTCATCCCCGGAGTGTTATAGCACCTCACATCAAATATAGGCAATAAAAACAAGGCAATAGAATAAAAACTTTTAAAAACATAAGTCACAAAGTGCTTCATAATTTTTTTTAAGAAAAAGTGAATAGAGAACTCACAGTAAAACACTAAAAGAGCAAACATTCATTAACATAGTCTTTTTAACAAGCAAAAACAAAATATTATTGGAAAACGATAAACCCTGAGAAAGAGCTGAATGCATTAACGTGCAAATGACATAGTCTGATGTGAATGTGATTTTTTTTTACCCACCAAACTGGAAGGGGAAGTGACAGGCAGGTTTCCCGCTGCCAACCAAAATGTTCTCTGCGCAGGACTTCAGAAACCATCTGTGGGAAGACATGGCTATGACATTTGCAGTGCAACAGCGGCTCCTATATCCTGTTTTTCTATTTAGTTCACTGAATACAATGATTTCATTCAAAGCCGCGAGCATTCTGTCAAAACTAAAATTAGTGAACTGCCGGACAGACCTGGGAAGCCCTTACTAGGGTATCGTGGGGGTTTGTTGGGAACAGCTTATTTTTAATTTAAATTGTAACGAATTTTAATATTACACCCTGTCAGGAGTGATTTCAAATCCCATCTCAAGAAGAGCTTCTACCACATCCCGAAGGAGGCTGAGGACATGGGGTTTGAATGAACCCCTTTTGAAGCCGCAACTGCGGAAGCAGCTGGTGGAACTGTGGCCAGAAGATGGTCAGTGCAGTACCCCAGGAGCCACTGGTGGAACTCATCTTCTTTGGCGGAGGTCATTGAGGTAGGTTGGAAACTATGCAGTGAGAACGTGCTGGGAATCGTTGATATCAGCCAAGAAATGCTGAAGGCCCTGGATTTGTGTGGCTGACATGGCTCACACACCTTTTCAACGTTGCATAAATATCGGGAACAGTACCAGGGGATTGGGAAGATAGGGGTGGTGGTCTCCATTTTCAAAAAGAGGAAAGAAGAGGGTAGGTTCCAATTCAATTCTGAATATCACTGCTCAGCCTCCCTGGGAAAGCCAATCCCAGGGTACTGGATAGGAAGATCAAGGTCAATAGTCGACCCTTGGATACAGGAGGAACATTGCGGATTCCATCCTGGCCGAGGAACAATGGACCAATGGAATGGAACAATCTTTTTACACTCTCTTTACTGTTATATAATAATCTACGAGAATTATTGTGCTGGATAGGAAGTGCTACATTAAAAACACCAATGAACCCATCAATACTGAGGGGCATATACTTAGGGGCACACAATGATGTAAACGTTTTACTCCAAGACAGAAATAGGTCTTGGAAGGGTAAAGTTTCAGAAGACATTGCACCCAAACACAAGAACACACACACATATATATATATATTTGTGATAGACTTACTGATAAAAAGGGATAACTGGCTCTAACGCAGGTTTCTCTTTTGTCCCCCTGGAGCCGTCACTCAGGGACAGCACAGTCCACACCGAGTCTAGGAAGGGAGGCTCAAACTGGGCTATGTCACCTTGTTCCAGATACAGGTCGCCCCTGGAAGTGGAGCTGTCAAATATCTGGTTGGTGCTGCAGCTGGCAAAGAACGAGCCTGTGGGAAGGGGGTTCGCATTTAGTTACTATTTAAGTGTTATTGACTTGATTTAAACCAGTGTACAAGATGTGGTTCTGAGCTTAGACATGACTGAAATGGATAAGGGATTTGGGGTCTCAATTTAAAAGGGAATTTATACTATTATCTTCTTAAGCTTTATCAGAAAGAAATTTCCAAAAAGGACCCAACATGAAGCCCACTACCGGCAGTCTAAATGTTGTTTCTACCCGACTTTTAAAGGGGGTATTTGAAACCGTTGGGCCCAGTGTCCTGGCAATCACTAAAAGCTCTATGGCCACTGGTTCGGTTCCTTCTTATTTTAAACACAGTGTCGTTCGACCCCACACATCAGCTGACTCTGTTGAATCTTTTAAAAGCCTTCTCAGAACACATTTTAACTCTCTTGTCTAAGCGAGTAAATAATCTTTGTTCGTCTTTTAAACACACATCACCATCTGTAGGCACCTTGTACATGTTCTGTTTTTACGACAGTATCCAGTAGGTACCCTTTTTGGAAGAATATTTGTGTTTTGAATGTTTACTATTGAAGCTTTATTTATTTTATTCCTGTTCTCAGTTGTCTATTTTGAATCTGTTCATTGGCTTTATTTCTATTGTTTTAAATGTGTCTTTTTTATATCAAGCACTTTGGAGCAAAAGGATTTTGTTATATTAAAGTGCTATATAAGTCACTAACAGAAGTACTGTATGCTTGCGGCTAACCAGAAGATATCTAAAATGATGTTGTACATGTCACCATTTATATCATATATTTGAATATACACGACAACTGTGTAGAAACTGTGCTGCAGTTTAAACACATTTTTTATACATGTATATACCGTCATTGTCACTATAAATCAAAACACGCTGCACATACTGTAGATTGTATACATGCATATACTGCCATATCCACCCACCTCGCATATACTGTATAAAGTAGCCTGTTAATTATTCATATTTATTCCAGCATCTTTGCACTCTACACCATTACACTGTTGTCTTCATATTACAAATTTAATTGTTGGTTTTTTATATATACACTTTTTATATATACATAGTAGTTCAATATTGGGGAACAATGGATCGGGGAACAATGGATCGGGGAACAATGGATCAGCGTTCACGTCGCGCCCCCCAGCAGTACCCGGGCCCGCCCGGGGAAGCAAATGATCCTCCCAGCAGACTAAATTCTAAGAGACGACGCCTGAGAGCCAAGTCAAAGAATCCTAGTCACAGTCCCAAAACCGACAGCAGACAGCCTCAAGAGCACCTTGCAGTGGGACCTGCCCTTCGAATACTACAGCTAAACGTCGGAGGCCTTTCTGCAGCCAAGCGAAGCGTCATCGAAGTCCTCGCCTCCCAACACTCGATTGACGTTATCTGCCTCCAAGAGACTCACATTGGCACAGAGGAAGCAGGCCGCTACACCATCAATGGCTTCGACCTCCTGTGTTACGCTCCACATGCCAAACATGGACGTGCCACCTATGTGCGTTTCCACATAGCTGAAGCAAATCACTTGACAACAACACAATTCTCTGATACCATAACTATTGGTGGTTTCAACATTGTCAATGTGTACAAGCCCCCTTGTGCCAACTGGGATCTGCAGGTCCTACCCACCCTACCCCACCATCTATGTGGGGGATTTCAACAGCCACCACCCTGCCTGGGGATATCCAGTAGTGTATAGTGATGGAGAGGCAGTTTCAGACTGGGCATCTAGAAATGACCTCGTTCTGATACATGATCCCAAACAAAGAGGAACCTTCCACTCCGTCAGGTGGAAAAAAGACTACTCCACTGACCTGTGCTGGGTCAGCTCTTTGAATGGAACGCCCTATCCTGCTCAGATCCTCATTCTTGACGATTTTCCACACAGTCAACACCGGCCCTTGCTTGTACACGTTGGCCTACACCTCCCAGTCATAGACAGCCTAAGGAAGATGCGCTGGAACTTCCGCAAAGCCAACTGGAAGAAATACAGTGAAATCCTGGAGCAGAGTGTTGTTACCATCCCACTCCACACCATCACTGTAGATGAAGCATACAACCGCTTCTGCAGCGCCATCTACAAAGCTGCCCACTCAGCAATCCTACGAGGCTACCAACCCCTCTACGTCCCATGCCTGGACGGAGAAAGTGCTGCACTCCTACAAGCCTACAAAACATCAGGGGACCCTGAGATAGCAGACCATCTCATTGAATCGCTAAATACAGCTCGGCGAAGGAAATGGGAGGAGACAGTAGCTGACCTGAACTTCACACACTCAAACAGGAAATGTTGGAGCCTCATCCGCCGTCTAGGAGCTGCACAGAAGCCCCCCAGCGAAAACCGAGCATCTGTCACACCCAACCAAGTTGCATCCCACCTACTGACTATTGCAAAAGCAACCAAAGACAAACCCACCAGAAGAGCAGTTACAACTGAGCTAAAGAAAGCGCTCAGAGACCATAGAAACCCTGAACCTTTTGAGGTTGCTGAACTGGAGAAAGTCCTGCAGGGCCTGAAATATGGAAAGGCAGCAGGATATGACAACAACTCTCCAGAGTTCATGAAACACCTTGGCCCACGAGCCCTAACCTGGCTGACACAATTCTATACCAAGATCATTAATATGAACTTGATCCCAAAGAAATGGCGGACAGAAAAAGTTATTGCCATCTTAAAACCTGGCAAAGACCACAAACTACCTGCCAGCTACCGTCCAATCTCCCTACTCAGCGTTCCCTACAAAATCCTGGAACGCCTAATACTACAACGTATCTCTCCAGGAGTAGAGGAAATTCTTTGCGTGGATCAGGCAACGTTCCGCAAGGAGCGCAGCACAGGCGAACAAGTACTGGCCTTAACCACCTTCATCGAAAATGGCTTCGAGCGCAGACTGAAGACAGAGACTGTGTTCCTCGACCTCACAGCCGCCTATGATACAGTCTGGCATCAAGGCCTCCTACTCAAACTCACAAAGGCACTCCCTGACTGGGCAACGGCAGTAATACAAACTCAACTGACAAACCGGAGGTTCAGAGTTCACCTTGGTCAGAACACGAGCCCATGGAGAAGACAGACAAACGGACTCCCACAAGGCTCAGTTCTAGCTCCAACTCTGTTCAACCTCTACACAAATGACCTACCCTCCACCAAATCTCGCAAATTCATCTATGCAGATTACATTCGGTCTGGCATTTCAAGCACCAGACTTTGATGAACTGGAACAGGTGCTCACTGAAGACCTTGCTAAACTGGACCAGTTCTGCAGAACCTGGCGCCTAAAACCAAGTCCAGCAAAAACTGTTTCCAGTGTATTCCACCTCCACAACGCAAAAGCTGCCAGAGAACTAAACATCTATCTGGGCGGACTCAAGCTGAAGCATGCCTTTAATCCAACCTACCTGGGAGTGACCCTTGACAGGACCCTATCCTTCACGGAACACCTAAAAGGGATGGCAGCTAAGTTTAAGTCAAGGAACAACCTGCTCTGCAAGCTCACTGGTGCAAAATGGGGGGCAGCAGCCTCCACACTGCGTACCTCAGCACTGGCTCTCGCATACTCTACAGCTGAATATTGCGTCCCTGTCTGGTCCAGGTCACCCCACACACACCATGTGGACACCCAGCTCAACACAACCCTGAGAACCATAACCGGGACTATCCGCTCAACACCACTCCCCTGGCTCCCTGTCTTATTCCCCCTCCACATATCTGGCGAGCAGCAGCCACTCAAAGGATGCCCCAAAAGCTCAAAGATTCTCCCCATCTACCAATCCATGCAGACATCTACAACCCACCCACTGCTCGACTTCCATCTAGACGACCAATTTGGAAGAACATCCCACCAGCCTGACTTCGCCATCCAACTGGCTTGGATTGCAGAATGGGAGTCCAAGGAGGTCCAAAACAAACATCTGGTGTTAGACCCCAATGAACAGGTCCCTGGCACCAACCTCCCAAGGAGACAATGGTCTACGCTCAATCGCTTCAGGACTGGACATGGCCCCTGCTTGGCCAGCCTTCACAAATGGGGCAGTAGCCCCACTCCACTGTGTGCTTGTGGAGAGGAGCAAACCATGGAAAACATCATAGAAGTTTGCCCTCTTCAAAAACTGAAAGGAGGATTAGTCACCCTCCATACAGCAGACCAGAAGGCAACTGTCAGGGTTCGCCCGGGTCCTACCAGCATCAGCCACTAGATGCCGCCAGTACTGCCTTTTCAACGTTGCTCTGCTTCACCTATTTCTGTTCCTGATTACCCTGCCTCATTAGATGATATGTTTCACCTGTGTCTCGTTTGGTCGTCCCTATTTAGACCCTGTCGTTTGTGTCCTCGGGCGCTCATTCTTGAGTTTGTCTAACCTCATGACAACGCTCTTGTTCCAAGCTCCCGAGACTTCTTATTTGTTTTTTGCCCAGTTTTTGTACTTGTTTTGAGTAAACCTCTATTTTTGCCACCTCGCCTCTGCCTTGTTCTCTGCACCTGGGTTCACTCAGCATACCTCCTAACAGCAAGACTGAGACAACAACATGGACCCAGCAGAGAGTCGTCCTCCAGAGGTGGAAAGCCTGCGGGTGGCCTTGACGCACCAGGGGGCTGCGATTGGCCGACACGAGCGGGTTCTCCAACAGGTCCTGGAAAACCTGCAGTCGCTTGCCCAGGCCGTCCAGCAGAGCCAGGCACAGGCTCCACCTATGGGCCCTGCGCCAGCGCTGCCTCCCATGGACCCCCGTCCTCCAGAGCACCGCGAACCACGACTGCCGGCGCCAGAGAGGTACGACGGTAACCCAGGGGGCTGTCGTGGCTTTCTGACACAATGCTCCCTGGCTTTCGAGCTCCAGCCGTCACAGTTCCCCACCCAGCGCTCACAGGTGGCATACGTGGTCACGCTACTCACCGGCAAAGCACTCTCCTGGGCCACAGCCATCTGGAATCGGCAAACCCCGGCCTGCTCCAGCTACCAGGCTTTTGCCGGGGAGATGCGCCGAGTGTTCGACCACTCAGTCAGTGGGAGGGAGGCGTCGACACGGCTACTCCGGCTCCGCCAGGGGGGACAGAGCGTGGCGGACTACGCCATCGCATTCCGCACCCTCGCCGTGGCGTCTGGATGGAACAGCGAGGCACTCATCGCGGCCTTCCAGGAGGGCCTCAATGAGGGGGTCAAGGACGAGCTGGCATCCCGGGAGGCGCAGGAGGACCTGGACACGCTCATCGATGCAGCGATTCGGGTGGACAACCGCCTCCGGGAGAGACAAGGGGAACGCGTTTTCCCCGTTTCACCAATACCAGCGCGCAGAGCGGCTCTGGGGACGAGGCCTCCCGAGCATCTCCTGGCCTCCAGCATCAAGGGAGGAGCCGATGCAAGTAGGCAGCACACGGCTCTCTCGGTCCGAACGTGACCGGCGGATGAGAGAGCGCTGCTGCTTGTACTGTGGGATCCCGGGGCATTTCCGTTCTTCCTGCCCTGAGCTCTCGGGAAAAGCCAACTCTCGTCCAGGGTAGGGAGAACTGCGACGAGGCCAACCTTCTCTCCCGAGCTCGAGGCGACCAGGGTCCTGCTGGCTGCCTCCCTCGCCTGGGGAGATCAACATCACTCCCTCGCAGCTATGGTGGATTCCGGCGCTGCAGGAAGCTTCCTGGATGTAGGGCTAGCAAAGGCCCTAAAGCTCCCTCTGGCACCTCTAGAGCATCCTCTCACGGTGACAGCCCTGGATGGAAGACCACTGGGTTCCGGTAGCGTGTGCCATCTCACCGCTCCACTTTGGCTGTCACTGGAGGGAAAACATTCAGAGGTAATCCAGCTCCACCTCATCCACTCTCCTGAGTTTCCACTGGTCCTGGGCTACCCATGGCTAGCCCGTCACAACCCACATCTGGACTGGGCCTCTGGGCGTCTCACCGAATGGGGCCCTGCCTGCCACACCACCTGTCTTCGTTCTAGTCCGTATTCTCACCCTCTCGAGTCTCCAGTCCGTGTCCAAGCTCGGGCCCCTTCCCAAGCCCCTGCCCAAGCCCCTGCCCACTCCAGAGTTCCTGTCCGTGTCCTGGCTCCAGTCCGTATTCAAGGTCCCATCCATCCCGAGTTTTCACGAGTGCCCCACGAGTATGCCGATCTGAGGGAGGTCTTCAGCAAGAGAGGGGCCACCACGCTTCCTCCCCATCGACCTTCTGCCTGGCACCTGCCCTCCTCGAGGACGTCTCTTCTCTCTCTCTGCCCCTGAGACTACAGCCATGGAGGAGTACATCCGGGGGGCGCTCACCTCAGGTTTCATCCGCCCTTCTACCTCCCCGGCGGGCGCAGGGTTTTTCTTCGTGGGTAAGAAGGATGGCGGCCTGCGTCCCTGCATTGATTACCGTGGTCTGAACAAGATCACGGTCAAGAATCGCTACCCCCTTCCTCTCATGTCCACATCTTTCGAGCAACTGCAAGGCGCCACCATCTTCACCAAACTCGATCTTCGAAACGCATACAATCTCGTCCGCGTCCGCGAGGGGGATGAGTGGAAGACCGCCTTCAACACACCTACCGGCCATTATGAATACCTGGTCATGCCTTTTGGATTGGCCAATGCTCCCGCTGTCTTCCAGGCCTTTGTAAACAACGTCCTCCGTGAGTATCTCAATCGCTCCGTGTTCGTCTACATCGATGACATCCTCATCTTCTCCAGGACCCTTCCCGAACACATACAGCATGTGAGACAGGTCCTTCACCGCCTGCTCGCCAATGGCCTCTATGTGAAGCTGGAGAAGAGTGAGTTCCACGCCACCACCGTTCAGTTCCTGGGGTTCGTCATCACCGAGGGTCACGTCCAGATGGATCCTGCCAAGACTGAGCCCGTCCGGGACTGGCCACCACCCACCTCGGTCAAACAGGTGCAGCGCTTCCTCGGGTTTGCCAATTTTTACAGGCGATTCATTCGGGGTTTTAGCACGGTGGCAGCTCCCCTCACCGCCCTCACTAGGACATCCACAGCCCGCTTCGCCTGGACTGCGGAGGCTGAGGGGGCGTTCAGGGCTCTCAAGATGCGGTTCACCGCTGCCCCTGTCCTGGCCACACCAGAGCCTACCCTACCCTTCGTGGTGGAGGTGGATGCTTCCGATGTGGGAGTGGGGGCCGTTTTGTCCCAAAGGACTCACGACAGGAAGCTCCATCCATGTGCTTTCTTCTCCCGTCGCCTCACCCCAGCGGAACGGAACTATGACATAGGGAACCGGGAGCTACTGGCAGTCAAACTGGCGTTGGAGGAGTGGCGGCACTGGCTGGAGGGGCCCAACACCCATTTGTCGTCTGGACCGACCACAAGAACCTGACATACATTCAGGATGCCAAACGCCTCAACTCCCGTCAAGCCCGATGGGCCTTGTTCTTCAGTCGGTTCAACTTCATCCTGTCGTATCGTCCCGGGTCCAAGAACCTCAAGCCCGACGCCCTCTCCAGACAGTTTGACCCTCCTGAGCTGGTTGAACTCCCCAAGCCCATTCTCCAGAGCTCCTGCATCTTGGCTCCGGTCCGCTGGGGAATCGAGACGCAGGTCCGGCAGGCCCAAAGGAGGGAGGCGGATCCCGGCAACGGGCCCCCGGGTCACCTGTTTGTCCCGAAGGCTGTCCGATCACAAGTCCTGCAATTGGGGCATTCATCCCGCCTCACTGGCCACCCGGGGATCTCCAGGACCCTCGAGTTCCTCCGCAGGCGTTTCTGGTGGCCTACCATGGAGCAGGACGTCCGGTCCTTCGTCGCTGCCTGCACCATCTGCACCCAGAACAAGAACCCCCGGTCACGTCCCATGGGGCTGCTGCATCCCCTTCCCATCCCCAGTCGGCCCTGGTCACACCTCTCAGTGGACTTCATCACCGGCCTTCCACCGTCTCGGGGCCACACTATCATCTTTGTCGTTGTAGACCGGTTCTCCAGGCCTGCCGCTTTATCGCTCTGCCCAAGCTCCCCTCAGCTCTGGAGACTGCTGAGCTCATGGTGCAGCACGTTTTCAGGGTGTTCGGCCTGCCCCTGGACGTGGTGTCAGACCGCGGTCCGCAATTTGCATCCCGGTTCTGGAAAGCATTCCACCAGCTCCTCGGCGCCTCCGTCAGCCTGTCCTCCGGTTTCCACCCGCAATCCAATGGCCAGACGGAGCGGGTCAACCAGGACCTGGAGACAACACTGAGGTGCCTCGTGTCCTCCAACCCTGCCTCCTGGAGCGACCATCTAGTGTGGGCGGAATACGCTCACAACACTCTGCGCTGCTCTTCCACTGGCATGTCCCCGTTTGAGTGCCAGTTCGGGTACGTACCTCCTCTGTTTCAGGAGCAGGAGGCGGAGGTGGGAGTGCCGTCAGCCCAGCGGTTCGTCCAGTGGTGCCGACGGACCTGGCAGAGGGCTCGTCAGGCCCTGCTGAGGACATCCCGGCAGCAGCAGATCCAGGCCAACCGACGGCGCAGACCAGCGCCTATGCTCCGTCCGGGCCAGAGGGTCTGGCTGTCCACCAGGGACCTTCCATTACGGGTGGAATCACGCAAGCTCGCGCCACGGTATGTTGGGCCCTTCAAGATCGTGCGGCGGGTCAATCCTGCCGCATACCGTCTTCTGCTCCCCAGGTCCATGAGGATAAACCCCACCTTCCACGTGTCGCGGCTCCGACCGGTGGTCACCAGCACCTTGGCGCCCACCACGAGGCCTCCTCCGGCGCCTCGCATCATCGACGGTCAGCCCGCCTACACGGTCCGCCGGCTCCTGGACTCCCGCCGGGTCCGCGGGGCCCTGCAATACCTGGTGGACTGGGAGGGTTACGGGCCGGAGGAGCGCTCCTGGGTTCCGGCCCGGGATATCCTGGACCCCTCTCTGATCCAGGATTTCCGCCGTCGCCACCCGACACTCCCTGGAGGAACGTCGGGAGCCGTTCCTAGACGGGGGGGTCCTGTCAGGGTTCGCCTGGGTCCTACCAGCATCAGCCACTAGATGCCGCCAGTACTGCCTTTTCAAGGTTGCTCTGCTTCACCTATTTCTGTTCCTGATTACCCTGCCTCATTAGATGATATGTTTCACCTGTGTCTCGTTTGGTCGTCCCTATTTAGACCCTGTCGTTTGTGTCCTCGGGCGCTCAGTCTTGAGTTTGTCTAACCTCATGACAACGCTCTTGTTCCAAGCTCCCGAGACTTCTTATTTGTTTTTTGCCCAGTTTTTGTACTTGTTTTGAGTAAACCTCTATTTTTGCCACCTCGCCTCTGCCTTGTTCTCTGCACCTGGGTTCACTCAGCATACCTCCTAACAGCAACTGCGTGGCTTAGGGACTTTGTATTCGCTAAATAAATAAGTTCTATATATTTATCCTCACCTTTGTTCAGCTTTGTGTCCTTGTTTTAGCTGAATGTCTATTCTGTGTAAGTACATTGAGAGCAATGACAAAAAACTGAGTAAAATTCCTTGTATGTGTACACATACTTTGTCAATAAAGCTGATCCTGATTCTGATTCTGAACTGTTCCTTAATCGATCAGAGTAGCTTACTTAAGATTTCTCAGAAACAAACGATATGAATACCCTACCTTATTTACTCTTGATATACACAGAATTAAAACTTGAAACCTTGAACTTTGTCACAAAGAAACATCATAATTTCTAATATGTAAGTATATATATATATGTATATGTGTAATATAAGTAATAAGTATGACCCATAAACGTGACGTCAATACATTAACCTCAACTGTTCATAGCAGAACTTTGCTAAAGGTTTTTCACAAGGGGACTCTTTTGCACTTCCGCAAACCAGCACTTTTGTCTACATCCACACTAATGTAAGAGAGTGGAAACTAGTTGTGTCAGTTTCTACGGCAGTTTCTACGGTAGCCAATGTAGCACTTTGGATGTACTGCAGGCAAATAGTCAAAAGTAGTTTTCAACAAAATGTGATATCATTGTAATTTAAAACATGTTCAAAACGCTTTTTTTTTGAACGCTTAAACATTTGCCCTATTGCACTGCATTTAATCACAGTTGGAAACTGCAGCAGAGCAATACGTTTCTCAATAGTAAAGCATTCAGTAAGGTTATGCATAACGTTTATATAACACCTGGGTTGCTAGATAGTGAACCTATTCTTTAAAGACAGGGGACTGTATTTCCCGCAAGCACCTTTTTGGGTTAAGACCCTGAAATTGAAGGAGGGTTAGCCTTGCCTAGAACTAAGTAAAATTCACCTACCTTCTTGCAAGAGGATGCCCTTGTACATAAGATGAAGTGTGTCCTCTGGTACGGAGACCTGTACACCCGAACTGTCCCGGTCGAAGGAGCTGAGCCAAACTTTCTCGTCCAACAGCAGATTCTCTATGCACTGATCCAAAAAGCCTAAATACATCAAAGATATGAGGGAAACACATACATAAATTAGAATGTAATGTGTATCTCAATTTTCCAATTTGGCACATTTTTGGTGTTTGGTAGATATAATGTGTGCTAATATAAATGTTATTGTATTTCATATATTGAATGAGAATATGCAATCTTTACTATTAGAATGCTGGACAAACCAGCCTCATAATCATTTGTTTTGATTAACATTTTGGATATATCATCCTTAACCACATAATGCATGTTTTTAAGATAATAGTTAAAGTAATTATTTTATCTGATTGTTGCACAAATTGACCATGATATAGCAGTGACGGTTCACAAATGCTGATCAATGCCAGTCAGTCCACTGTTACCTGGATGGCTGCTGAGAGTTTATGTCATGAAAAAAGGGTGACCCTTAGAGCAATCATTTTGTCAGGTATAATAACTTATATCTAAAAAGCTTTGGAAATTAAACATTGTGTGAGCTCTGTGTCGAAATCCACAGCAACTGAGCATCAACAATTCAAGAACAACCCACAATCGTTGATTTCTATACAACTGGACCAGCCAGCCAGCAAGGCAGATCAGGGTCATTTCATTTAGTGGAACAGCCATGACTGTAACATATCAACTACAAATGGAGCCAAATGACTCACTGACTTCTAACAAAGAGTTTTGCTCATTTATTGTTATCCAGTCTGCCCACAACATAGATATTTACCCTCCTACACTCACACAATCCAGCCCACAAAACACCTATAGTCGCCATTCTCAAGTCTCAACAACCCCCTTTTATTTATACTTTAAACATAAGATATTCTTGATAAGATATTTGTCAGATTCTTTTATTTTATTTTTAGTTGGGATATTTTTCATACAAAAACAAATTGGCCAGTTGCCACTCAATACAAATATGCAACTACCTAAAACCAAATGAAATTTGGAAAGCCATGCATACCTAATGTGCGATATGTGGTGAACTTCCATATCTCCTCAAATGTTTTGAATGTCACTAATACGATGTTTTCTTCACTGATAATGGAGAGAAGGTGAGCCGACAGCTCCTGTTAGAGAGGAAGAGAAGAGAGAGAGATCACCTTTGTAATAAACACCTTGGTTTATTGATTTGGACGTGAAACTCAATTTAAGACAAATAAGTCATTTTCTTTGCAA
Source organism: Zeus faber (assembly GCF_960531495.2). NCBI lineage: Eukaryota > Metazoa > Chordata > Actinopteri > Zeiformes > Zeidae > Zeus > Zeus faber. The sequence goes on from NC_137209.1 coordinate 4,049,029, forward strand.
TGAGGAAGATAAGAGGAAAGGACTTTTGCTGCATCACTACATATAGCAGTCACTCTGAGAGTGAAACCTGTTCTGATGAACACAGAGACAGTATTCTAGCTGAAACTGATGAATTAGATTAACTAGTACGGCTTTCCAATTTTGATCTTGCAACACAAAAGCTAATTCCAATTATTTTCCTTTTTTTTTTTTTTTTTTTTTTTTTTTTAAGCGGAATTTGAAAAGGATTTGCGATTCATCTGGCAATATGATGATGTACTGTATGTCTGAGAAGCCATCGTTCTTTTTATGTCATCGTTCCATCGTTCTCTTTGATTTAATCATTTAATTGAGTGTAATTTGGTCCATAACGTACTGGTGGTAGTTCTCCTTCTTGAAAGGCCATTGGTAGACTTGCCACTGTCAAATCTCTGACAATTATGGTTGGTTATTTATGGTACTCAGTCAGCATTGTGTTTCCCAGCATGTGTGTTTACACTTTGAGAGTTATTTTGTTTTATTGTTAAGTATAAGTTTTAAATGTCATATGCAAGTGTTATGCATGATTGTTCAATGTTGTTAAATTGTGAGTAATCATTTCTGTTTATGTTCCAAGTGTTTTGGGGAATTAATTACTGAAACCATGATGGATGTTGTTGTTTGGTTTTATGACATCCGTGTTTATTTTTATGCTGTGTAAAACCCCTTTGCCACATGAACTCTGTAATATTGTTGGGAAAAAATATCTGACAAAGTCAGTAGCCCGTCCTTCCCACAACGGCCTCCTTTATGGAGAAGTTCTGTATGGAGTCTGTTCCCACATAGCTGACTGAAAGGGATACATTAGGTAACACTCGTGTGAGGTGTGACTAATATCACGCAAGGCTAGGCAACAGAATTATGTTACCATAATTATGCAGATGACACACAGATTTACATAATCATATCACCAGGGGACTATGGTCTAATGCAATCACTGAGCATTGGATGTGCTTGAATAAAAAAATAAATAAAAATTACAATAAGTAATTTTTTTTGGAGCCAAGGAAGAATGACTAATAGTGAGCGCTCAGCTTCAATCGGTAATGGTAAAAAGTCAAGTCAAGTCAAGTCACACTTTATTTAAAGAGCGCATTTCACGCAACACATTGCGCTTTACAAAGAAATACAAAAAAGAAAGAGAGAACGTAGTTGTCAGCCGGTCATTACAAAAGAATGCCCCTGAAACAACAGCAACAACAAAAGCAACAACAAAGACAACAAAAACGACAATAAAAGCGACTCCAACCACAGTGGCAGCAACAGCAACAGAAAACAACAACAGCAGCAACAACAGCCACAAAAACAACAACAACAGCAGCAGTAACATCAACACCAGCAGCAACAACAACAGCAGCAACATACATGCAAAGACGTCACCGGAACCAGATATGGTAGCTCTCACCGGAACTGCAAAGGTTACTCAGGTTAGAGATAGTTAAGTCGAGGTATAAGGCTACGTTAAGTTGAGGTATAAGGCAAGCAAGAGTCAAGTTTAGGTACAAGGTTAGCAGCAGCAACAACCACACCGGTTAAGGTATAAGGTTAGCGGCACCAACAACAGCACCAGCAGCAACGACAACACCAGCAGTGAAAATACCAGCAGCAGACGACAGCAGCAACAAAAGCAGCACCAACAACAGCGCACAAGCGAAGATGTCATCGGGACTGGAAGTCGTAGCTCTCACCAGAACCAGAAATCTCCTCATCTGTATTGAGTCAACAGTGTGTACCATCTCTTCTGAACAAAGTAAAGCACAGCAAAGACGTCACCTGAACTGGATGTGGTCACCCTCACCGGAAACTGACATTTCAACTGTGTGCACCATCTCATCTTAATCCAGTCACAGTCCTTTAATTAGCGACCCTAAGTTACGGGTCAAGTTTTCAATGAGACCTCGGGAGAGAGATCCTTTTGACTATCTCTCTCTGAAAACACACTCTTCTTATGATCCTCTAAGTGTAATATCACAACAGAAACAACCACAGCAACAGAAATAGAAGCAACATCAACACCAGCAGCAACAACAGTAAAACCAAAGCATGAGCAACAACAGCAACGCACATGCAAAGACCTCACCGGAACCGGAAGTGGTAGCTCTCACCGGAACCGGAAAAGTCACTCAGGTTAGAGATGTTGAGGATGTTGAGTTGAGGTAGAAAGTTAGAGATATTTAAATGAGGGTATAAGGTTAGAGATGTTTGAGATGATTAGGTTAAGGAATAAGGTCAGAGATGGTTAAGTTTAGGAATAAGGTAACTAGCAGCAATAACAACACCAGCGGCTACTGTACCAGCAGCAACAATAGCAGCAGCAAAAACAGCAGCAACAGCGTACGAGTGAAGACGTCACCAGAGCCGGAAGTGGTAGCTCTCACTGGAACCAGAAATCTCATCTGTATTGAGTCAACAGTTCTCAGGGAAGCAACGTACAGAAAAGACGTTACCGGAACCGGAAGTGGCAGCCCTCACCAGACACTGAGATTTCAACTGTGTGCACCATCTCATCTAAATCCAGTCACGGTGGATGGTTAAGTTTAGATATAAGGTTAGCAGCAGCAACGACAATACCAGCAGAAACAATAGCAGCAACAGAAAACAGCAGCAGCAATAGTAGCAGGAACAGCACACAAGCGAAGACGTCACCGGAACCGGAAGTGGTAGCTCTCACCGGAACCAGAGATCTCCTCATCTGTATTGAGTCAACAGTGTGTACCATCTCATTTCAACAAAGTAACGCAGAGCAAAGACGTCACCGGAACCAGAAGTGGTAGCCCTTACCAGAAACGGAAATTTCAACTGTGTGCACCGTCTCATCTTAATCCAGTCACGGTCCTTTAATTAGCGTCCCTAAATTACGGGTCAAGTTTTTCATTCTAACCTCAGGAGGGAGATCCTTTTGACTATCTCTCCAAAAACACACCCTTCTTATAATCCTCTCACTGTAATATCACAACAGAAACTACAACAACAGCAACAGAAATAGCAGCAACTCTCAGGTCCCTCGGTAGGGTGTTCCATTTACTTGGCGCACAGATACAGAAAGCAGCTTCTCCTGCTTTAGAGTTGGTACGAGGGATAGTGAAAAGACCACTGCCTGTGGACCTGAGAGTTCTTGCTGGTTCGTGTATAATTAGCATTTATTTTATATACTGAGGTGCAAGGCCATTTATAGGTTTATATACAAGTAGCAGAATCTTAAAATCAATCCTAGCTTTAGCAGGGAGCCAATGTAGAGATCTGCGAACAGGTGTGATGTGTTCAAACTTTTTTGTCCCAGTGAGAATGCGTGCAGCCGCATTTTGGATTAAGTGAAGCCGCTGCACAGCTGATTTCGGGAGGCCGGTGAATAGGCCATTACAGTAGTTCAATCTACTCGTTATGAATGCATAGATAAATTTTTCGGAGTCTGCTTTTGACAGGAAACCTCTTAATTTTGAAATGTTTTTTAGATGGTAGAAGGCTGATTTTGTTATTTGATTTATATGGCTCTTAAAATTTAGATTGCCGTCTATGATTACACCCAGATTTTTGGCTTCATTCTTGCTCTCCAGGGACAGAGAACTAAGATGAGCTGCAATTTTCTGTCTTTGAGCCTTTGCACCAAAGATGACTATTCTTGTTTTGTCTTTGTTCAGTTGTAAACAGTTCTTTGACATCCATGTATTAATATCATTAATACACTGAGTGAGGGAGTGTATGGGGAGTAGGTCATCAGGAGATAGGGATATGTACAGTTGTGAACCATCTACAAAATTATGGTCATTTATTTTGTGTTTCTTTACAATATGTGCCAGTGGAAGAATATAGAGGTTAAACAATAATGGTCCCAGAATCGAACCTTGGGGCACTCCACATACAATATCCACTTTGTTTGACACAAAATCTCCAATGGACACAAAGAACTGCCTGTAATCTCGCTATTAAAATCTGATGGTCAAGAGTGTCGAAGGCAGCACTGACATCCAGGAGCAGAAGAACAGATCGTTTTTTTGCATCAGTGTTTATGTGTAGATCGTTCAGAACTTTAATAAGTGCTGTTTCTGTGCTATGGTGAGGTTGAAAGCCAGATTGATAGGTATCTAAAAGGCTGTTTGAGGTAGATAGTTGTTAAGCTGAAGGTAAACTGTTTTTTCAAGTATTTTGCTGAGGAACGGCAGGTTGGAAATGGGCCTGTAGTTGGCAATAACTGCTGCATCGAGATTGCTCTTCTTCTTCTTCAGAAGAAGAAGAAGAATCTTTAATTGTCACGCACCACACTACAACACATGCATACACACACACACACACGCACATGCTTTGGATGGTGGCCGGTGAAATGTGGCCTCTGCATTTGACCCATCCTGGCTTGTCCTTCCTCTGGGGGGGGCAGCCAGGAGCAGTGGGCAGCATCCGTCGATGCGCCCGGGGACCTGGTACCAAGTGTCCATCGAGGAGGATTTCCTTGCAGGTATAGATATCAGAGAAGACAGCAGATATTCCACCGCCTCTCTGGTCAGTTCTAGTGGTTTGGATGAACTTGAAATTAGGAGGTGCTGTCTCAATGAGTGTGACCGAGCCATTTCTATCCAGCCAGGTCTCAGTTAATAGAGCAAAATCCAGGTTATGAGTACTTATAAGCTCATTAAATAAAAATGACTTGTTAGTTAGTAACGTTACGTTTAATAGAGACATTTTTATTGTTCTGGGTGCATGGCTTTGCGGGGTACTGAGAGTTTGAGTCCAAACCGGTAGTAAATTGTTTAGATTCAGGTTTGTTTAGTTACAGGGAAGTTACGTAATTTCAGTCTATGGTTTATAATTACAGGAATTTGTCGAGCAGAGTGACAGTCATTAATGTCAGAGTGGATCGGACTCACCAAACATCAGCAGCGAACAGAAGATTTCAGCGTAAGTGAAATTTATGTCTCCAAAGCTGGGACACGGCAGCGGGCCGGAGACGATGAACCGGCGGTCTGACTGTAGAAGAGTGTCAATAAGCTTCGTAAAGTCTTCTTTAAGTGTCACCGATTGTTTGTTCCTGAGATCGTTGGTTCCAACGTGGATAAGAACAGTGGAGGCAAACAGGTTTTGATCCAGCAGCTATGGGATTCTGGAGTCAATATCCCGGACGAGAGCACCCGGGTAGCAGATGGTTTTAGCGGCAGGCAGGGTGATGTGTCAAACCATGGAGGACCAGACAATGAGCATGGATGGAGGTACGGCAGCAGAGGAGTTCCGAGGGACAGCAGCAGCCGAGCCTGGAGAGCACTGTCCTCCCGGAGGCGGCGCACTCAGGCGGTCCAAGTCAGTGGCCGCAGGGGAGCCCCGACGGGTGGAGATCGCGCTGCATGAGCCGAGGCAGCGCTCTGCGGTGTTGAACACTTGGGATTGGGAGCGGAGGCCCGGGCAGGCGATGGATAGTCTGGCGGCAGTGGGAACGAGGCCGGCGATGGTAGAGACTGTCTTGGTGCCCTCAATGCCACGGTGGACTGTGAGCCCCCCCAAAGGAGGGAATTCCCGCATATCTCTGGCATCGACTGTGGGTTCCAAGGCTTGGAATCTGTTCTCCAGCCGGAGAATCTCCGGCATAGAGCGGCACAAGGAGCGCACGCACCGCCGGCCACGGTTTGCCGCCAGAGTCCAAGGCTCTGGGGTGGAACAGGTCCGGGACTTGGGCCATGGCTCCTCTATCACAGCCGGCGGAGCGTCAGATGGATCCGACTCACCCACAGTGAGAATAGATCCGGGCCATGGGAGAGTGGAGTCTAAGTCCGGTCCGATCACAGCAGAGGACATGGAGCAGGAGATGTGCTTAGCCTGAGCGCTAGCGATGGAGGTCAGACGCACAAACAGTTCATTCTTCTTCTTCACGTCCTCACGCAGGCTGTGGATGTCTTTGAAGGCCGACTTCTCTAGAGCGCTGAGTCTGAAACCAGGCGCAAACAGTTCCCACAATGCGTGGAAGTAGGCATCGATGCCGGCATAGTTAGCAATATGCTAGGCTAACAGGCTAGCTAGCATTAGCCAAGCACTGGCCAAGCCAGTGCTTGGTCAGGCGAGGTGAGGGTAAAAGCCAGGAAAGAGTAGGGATATCACAGTCTAAATAATCTGAGATCCGTAATCCAAAATCAGGTAGTTTGGGAAGCGATTCAAAGAAGTAGCACAAACCAAGCCAGAAATCTTGGTGTAGTCATGGACTTGGACATTAATTTCAACAGCCACATTAAAACAATTACATGTCAGCCTACTATCACCTTCAGAATACATCAAGGATTAAAAGATTTACGTCTCAGCAGAATTTAGAAAAACTTGTCCATGCATTCATCTTCAGTAGAATAGACTACTGTAACGGTAAAAGAAAAAAATGTAAATCCCTAGAAGATCAATCAGAGAGCTGCAGTTGATTCAGAATGCTGCTGCTCAAGCCCTCACTCAGACCAAGAAAGTAGATCATATCACTCCAGTTCTCAGATCTTTACACTGGCTTCCTGTCCGTCAAAGAAGTTCTTTCAAAATACAATTGTTGGTTTATAAAGCACAGAATGCTTGTTGTTGAAATGTGAATACTAGTGGATTCATGCACACTTTATGTTAATCTGAAACAACGATGTCTGTTAACTGAAAGATCTCCAGACCGGTTCTCTGGGACTGGGATATCGCCTTGACAAGGTAAAAGGCTTTTCGGGGAATAGGCAAGATACTTGTTAACAAAGAGTTAAACAAGGTTTCTTTGATTTGTTCCTTGCACGGCACTATAACTTTTATGCATTCTATGTATTGTATTTTTTTAACTTTATGCAATCTATGTCCTTTTATAATGTGTTTCTTTGCACTTTGTCTTCATGCTTTTCATGTTTTATGTTTGAATTGACTTGTTGTTTAAATGTTCTATACACATTTCAACAATGCGATAGTGGCGCCGCCCCTAGCGGTCGCCTGCGCCGGCGGTCCGGTTGACTCTTGCACTTTTTAGTATTTTTTTTTCCATTTTTTTATCATAATGATTACATTTCACTGCATATATGTATGAAAGTATGTTTATGTAAGTGACGAATAAAAATCTTGAATCTTGAATCTTGAAATAAACTTGCCTTGTCTTGCCTAACTATAAAAGACATCTCGGGTCAGGGTGGTATTTTTAAGATGAAAAGGAATAAAATGTAAGAATATAAAGACCTGTCTCCGTAGAGACTGGACGTGTTTCAGTTTCTCGTCTTTGCAGCCGAGCGCCACGGTTTAAATCGGACTCCCCTTTTTCGAAATGTTTTTTTTTCTTCCCGAAAACCAATAACTTTTTAAATATTTGTACAAAATAAATATTCGTAAAAACTCACTATTTGTGCCTTATTTGGATTCGACCTCCACCCATACTTTACGGAAATCTGATGTTTCCATTCCAACATCCTTCCATTCACTGCTGTACTGGCATTTTCCCGTGAATGACACTAGGTCAAGAGTGAGGAAATTTACGGAAAGACTTTTACGGAACATGGACACCAGCTCCTCTTCCCACATGATGCCTAAACGGAACATTCGGCTTTCAGTGCAAGTGGGAAAGGGCTCTCGTCTCTCAGTTTGGTGAGCCAATAAAGAGACTGTTAAAGCAAACTTTGTCTTACTTCACTGGCCGCCACAATACATACAGAGACAGATAGAGATTCACTCCTTTATTAGTTAGGTATAGAACCCAAGTAGGCTAACACAAGTAACAACATAATTGTTTGATTAGCAACTGTAATGTGATTACTGAATTTATGAACAGTAACGTGTTACATTAGTCGTTACAGACAAGTGTTATGTGATTACAGTAATGCGTTACCTTACGCATTACCTTGCGTAATGCGTTACCTTGTAACGCATTACCCCCAACACACAATACATTTTACTAT
>NC_137209.1:4064417-4214417 GCF_960531495.2 Zeus faber
TATATACACCAGCCACCCCCCTTACCGTGAAATAACACTATATACACCAGCCACGCCCCCTTACCGTGAAATAACACTATATACACCAGCCACGCCCCCTTACCATGAAATAACACTATATACACCAGCCACGCCCCCTTACCGTGAAATAACACCATATACACCAGCCACGCCCCCTTACTGCGAAATAAAACTATATACACCAGCCACGCCCCCTTACCGTGAAATAACACTATATACACCAGCCACGCCCCCTTACCGTGAAATAACACTATATACACCAGCCACGCCCCCTTACCGTGAAATAACACTATATACACCAGCCACGCCCCCTTACCGTGAAATAACACTATATACACCAGCCACGCCCCCTTACCATGAAATAACACTATATACACCAGCCACGCCCCCTTACCGTGAAATAACACTATATACACCAGCCACGCCCCCTTACCGTGAAATAACACTATATACACCAGCCACGCCCCCTTACCGTGAAATAACACTATATACACCAGCCACGCCCCTTACCGTGAAATAACACTATATACACCAGCCACGCCCCCTTACCGTGAAATAACACTATATACACCAGCCACGCCCCCTTACCGTGAAATAACACTATATACACCAGCCACGCCCCTTACCGTGAAATAACACTATATACACCAGCCACGCCCCCTTACCATGAAATAACACTATATACACCAGCCACGCCCCTTACCGTGAAATAACACTATATACACCAGCCACGCCCCCTTACCGCGAAATAACACTATATACACCAGCCACGCCCCCTTACCGTGAAATAACACTATATACACCAGCCACGCCCCCTTACCGTGAAATAACACTATATACACCAGCCACGGCCCTTACCGTGAAATAACACTATATACACCAGCCACGCCCCCTTACCGTGAAATAACACTATATACACCAGCCACGCCCCCTTACCGCGAAATAACACTATATACACCAGCCACGCCCCCTTACCGCGAAATAACACTATATACACCAGCCACGGCCCTTACCGCGAAATAACACTATATACACCAGCCACGCCCCCTTACCGCGAAATAACACTATATACACCAGCCACGCCCCCTTACCGTGAAATAACACTATATACACCAGCCACGCCCCTTACCGTGAAATAACACTATATACACCAGCCACGCCCCTTACCGTGAAATAACACTATATACACCAGCCACGCCCCCTTACCGTAAAATAACACTATATACACCAGCCACGCCCCTTACCGTGAAATAACACTATATACACCAGCCACGCCCCCTTACCGTAAAATAACACTATATACACCAGCCACGCCCCCTTACCGTGAAATAACACGGGTCCTCGCTTAGCGATCAATTTGTTTAATGACCTGGTTGTAGGAACGGAGCTCGGTCGTTAAGTGAGGAGTACCTGTATATAGTGGTGGTGACGTTGAAGTTATGCGACCGTGGTGTGGTTTATTTATTGCCTAATGTTAACTTTTTACTTCTGGCGATGGCATTTACGCTTCAAAAATAATATAAATTGGTGTTCATTTGTGAAGATTATCCTGCTGGACAAAACGTTTAACTATTATAAACGTTTGTTTGCCACACACTTTCTGCAGTCATCCAAAATCCATTGGGAAAAATCTCATCGGCTTTTTCTCGAGGGAACGAGGACGACGCCAACCTCCGCGTTGCTATAACAACATTACAACGCGTGGTCCCCGCCGCGCTCTGAGCCCGCGAGGTGCCGTGACGTGGAAAACCCCCCACGTCCCCACGAACCGCTTTTCCCGCCAAATGAACCGTTCTCTCCGTGATTGGTTCTCGCTGCGCCGGGGAAATAAGACGCCAAACACGATTGGCTCCGTGCCTTTCACGGCGTACCCGGATGGAGAGGTGTTCTATATAGTCTCTGGCAAGTCGCGGCGGGTGTTGCGGTCCAAACAAATATCCCGGACGCGGAGCCCGCGGGGGGGTTGTGTAGCGGCAATAGACGCTTCCCATAAAAAAAAAATGGTGAGATTTTGCTGCTGTGTTGTTCTCCGTTGGGTACATGCACATGACACCTAGAGTATACACCCATATTTATACGAGTGAGCGTCGGCGAATGTTCGACGCTACCCTCTCGGAGCGAGCTAACGTATCGCATTCGCGTTCTAGCGACAATTCAGAACGTTGACCGTAAATGGTCGTGAGGCCGGTGCCGTTTGTGCTTGTACCAACGCGTCCTGCGTTCGCCTCCTGGGCTTTAACTGCGAGCAGATATGGCTGTTTGACTCGCTAGCCTGCTTTGGGAGCTAAGCTAGCATTTTGTGTGTCCAGGCTGGTGGAAAGGCTGGTAAAGACTCCGGGAAAACCAAGACCAAGGCTATTTCACGCTCCCAGAGAGCAGGACTGCAGGTTTGTCTTCGGAAACCGCGTTCAAAGGTTCAGGTCTGGACAAGAGGTTGAATCAAATGTAAATATTACAGGCTAAGTACATGCTTTTAATAACACATGCCGCACAAGGCAAGCAGATGGACAAAATATTCCTGAATAGTTGGAATTCCTTGGATTTAAATGGTAGCATTCTATTGGTTTATTCCTTAATGAAATTGGGATTCATTTTATATTTTAGTGAACTCTTCAAGATTTATTCAGTTTAAGTGAGACAAGAATTAAATGAAGAAAGACCTGCCAAATCAAACCCTGTCGTGTCTCCCTGGTTATGTTTAACTTTTATTCTTTTTTTCACCCTTTCAGTTCCCTGTGGGCCGCATCCACCGACACCTCAAGTCCAGAACTACGAGTCATGGCAGAGTCGGGGCCACTGCCGCAGTCTACAGTGCCGCCATCCTCGAATATCTCACTGCCGAGGTAACGAGTCGGGAGTCGTGCTGGGTAGCCTGAACTCAAAATGTTATACAGCTCACCTGTGGCTCGAACCCTATCCTCTCTGGAGCGCAGGTCCTGGAGCTGGCAGGCAATGCGTCTAAGGATCTCAAGGTGAAGCGCATCACCCCACGCCACTTGCAGCTCGCCATCAGAGGAGACGAGGAGCTGGATTCGCTCATCAAGGCGACAATCGCCGGTGGCGGTAAGTAGGACGGCGGAAGCCGGGCTATAAGCGCAACTTTCTCCAAACGACGTGTGCTCGCATGCTGATTTATTTTAATTTGCAGGCGTCATCCCCCACATCCACAAATCTCTGATTGGAAAGAAAGGACAACAGAAGACCGTATAACAGGTGCCATTGAAGTTCTGCCATCTCGGGACAACGTCTGCATCACATGTTTTAGCTTAGTACACGTCATTTGTATTGTTGGGCTTGCGTTTACTCACCAGGGTTATTTAAGTGGCTTCAGAGAAGCTTTGCTTTTTGCTTTTTTTTGGTACTTATGTTTTTGTGGCATCCCAGTGTTTAATGTGGTGTTTTAATAAACTTCAAAAGGGTATTTGCCTTGGGTCAGTCATTTAATTATTTTTGAAAGTCATCCTTTTCACACAAGCCTGCTCTAAACATTATCTGTACAATCAAGGCTTCAGTGAGTCAATGTGTTGGGTTTCCACACTTTATTTATTGTGGCACTGAAGTGTGAAAGCAAGGGCTACCAGATTCCTACTTAGTTTAATTTGAAGGATAAAGTACACACACGTTGCATGTTAGTGGGGAGTGCCAAAGTATCTGAAAGGGTAGTAGCACTATTGAGCTATGTTGCCAACACAGCATGTTTAAATACTTTAAACATGGCTTCAGCAACATAAGCCTGAGAAGTAGTAAGGTTCATTTAGGAGGATTTTAATGTAGATTTCATACAACACAGCCAATTAATTCTATTATAGAATTGTGATTGTGGCCACCTGCGCAAGCAACTCATGTCTATTACGCGCATGTTAATATTTTTAGAGTGTGTAATCACCGGGTGTCGTGACATTTCGCGGCATATACAGGTATGTATGTGACATAACCCCTTGAACGTGGTTTATGATAGTGACTGCATAGCATTTTCATGACATGGCGTCATCCACTAGGTTGCGCTATAACATCAGTGACGACACACCACATGTATTTCACCTCATGTTGGTCAGACCAGTTGCAGCTCGTTCACTATATCATATAAAGATGTAACTGCTAATTAAATCAAGTCAATGACTTTGGAATAAACAGAACATTTATCTAGAGCAGTTAGAGACGAGTCTTGCTGTCGCAGTTGCCCCGAAAGCTGGAGTAGAGGCTTCTAGTAATGACAATATCACATCCAAACGTCACATTTTAGAACTTGTAACTGTCTTATGTACCCCCCTTTTATTATGACGTTTGCCTTGCTGTGACTCTTATATATTTTTTTTTAATCTTGAATTTCCCTCTCGGGATTAAAGTGTCATTTTATTTCAGATTATTCTATATGCTATACATCAACACATGTTTATAAATAGCGATAATGGTTGATGGAACTATCACAAGTAAAAAAACAACTTAATGGTCACTGAATAAAAACTATCAAAGTATCCAGGTTATCACATTGTTGATATATGCACAATAATCATTATCAGGCGACCAATAATTCGTATTAATAAGCAAATAATCCCTATTTCTGCTTTGTTGTGATGTCTTATCACTCTCACTTTATTGTTCCTTATAATTCATGTATGTTTCATGATTGTGCCTTATGCCAAATAGAATACATATTTATATATTTATTGGGCAGTGTGTGCATTCATTTTTTCCTAACCCTATTAAAAATAAAAGGTTTATGACATCACCTGTTGGTTTTGAACAGACATTAAGAAGCCTCAAGTTAGGATTTATACTTGCACCAATCTCAAACCCATGCATGCTCCAACTTGAAAGAGAGACCTGTCAATTCAAGCAACCCTGCCCTCAAATATATCCCTCCTACATAATTAATATATACTGCGCCCCTATGTCGATCTGGTCGCGCTTCGCCTATCTCTCCTAGTGCCAAAACTCATACTCAGTACATACACCACACAATAGGCCTAGGGCTTGCGGGATGGGCAGGGTGCGAGCTATGTGGGTGGGGATGCGGCGGGCGGCTGCCATCTTGCCTGTCACGCCCCTGCCGCAGCGTGTTTCTAGTCAGTCCCTAAATTTTAATCCCACTCATATTCGCTTCGAACACGTACGCTCGCACACCAATCCTACTCCGAACAACACTCCACCAGACCAGGGTCTGCGGTACAGGAGGGGTGCGAGTGATTCGGGTTCGACTGGCCTGATGGACTCGCACTCACACACCCCGCAATTTTAACTGCAATTGCCAACAGCACACATTGAGCACTGGGGTTTTCTGGGTGGTGGGTGGCTCGGTGTGGGGGTGTTGTTGGAGTGCACCCCAGCACCCTCCTGGTTGCATTCCTCTCCTTTCCTCCCTCATTTACAATTACCAACAGCACACATTGAGCACTGGGGTTTTCTGGGTGGTGGGTGGCTCGGTGTGGGGGTGTTGTTGGAGTGCACCCCAGCACCCTCCTGGTTGCATTCCTCTCCTTTCCTCCCTCATTTACAATTGCCAACAGCACACATTGAGCACTGGGGTTTTCTGGGTGGTGGGTGGCTCGGTGTGGGGGTGTTGTTGGAGTGCACCCCAGCACCCTCCTGGTTGCATTCCTCTCCTTTCCTCCCTCATTTACAATTGCCAACAGCACACATTGAGCACTGGGGTTTTCTGGGTGGTGGGTGGCTCGGTGTGGGGGTGTTGTTGGAGTGCACCCCAGCACCCTCCTGGTTGCATTCCTCTCCTTTCCTCCCTCATTTACTGCCATAATTATGACAGGAAGAGGCCACGTGACCAGTTGTAGTTCCAGTTTTCCTGGACCTAATTCAGTTTTTCAATACATGTTGTCGTTCAATGTTTGTTTTTGTGTAAATGTTGTTTGGTTCTATGTTTATTTGTCTCACCATGGTGATTCTCCCCCTCTTGGAGTAGTGATCAGTTGTTTATAGACCCAAACATGATAAATAGTTCTCCAAAGATGGGGGTTGGTGGTGGCTCTCCATAACCAAAACTGTGCTCTTGTCATTCTACAGGGCGTCCACAGGACAGAGTTATTGTAGCAGTTCTTGATGATTTAAGAATTAATAAAGAGTTGCATTGCAGGTTGAAAACTTGAACTCCACTTGCAGACTAACTCTGTCCTGGATGCAAATGGCATTCAAATACTCTGTGTCGTATGCCCAGCATGCTGACAGCACAGGTTATATAAAAAAAAAAAAAAAAAAGAGAGACCTGTCAATCCAAGCAACCACGCCCTCAAATATATCCCTCTTACATAATTAATATAAACCAAAATCAAACCCAAGACACCCATTAGTCTTCACTAGAGTCTGGATTTTCTGGAGCTGAACTGCAGTTCCACATTGGCCCTCCACATCAAGTCGTAATGGCTCCCGCTTGGTTGAGAACCCTGGAAAAGCACAAGACGCAAACCAGGAGGGCTCTCTCTCTCTCTCTCTCTCTCTCTCTCTCTCTCTCTCTCTCTCTCTCTCTCTCTCTCTCTCTCTCTCTCTCTCTCTCTCTCTCTCTCTCTCTCTCTCTCTCTCTCTCTCTCTCTCTCTCTCTCTCTCTCTCTCTCTCTCTCTCTCTCTGGTCAAAATCAAACTTGGGCCCCTCTCAGTGGCTTTAGAGTAGCTGAATAGCCAGCAGGCCAGACTTCTCATACGGCCCCCTCATCACACATGGCTAACTTATCAGAACGGACACAATAAAAACCAAAGACAAGACTGACCGCGATTATAATCTGTGGAATGGGGACGAGGCTCTTCGATTCAGTCTGTTTCAAACACATTTGTCTACAACCCCCCCCACCCGCCTTTTTTCCACCCCGTCCCTTTTTGTCTCACCCTCCTTTCCCTGGCTCACACACAGGCAGGGTGGCCAGGCAGAGGTCACGCTTGGAAAAGCCGCCTAGATCCGTCAGTTGGAACAAAGCAGGGGGAGTACAGTGCCAAGCCCCCCACCCCCACCCCCCAAAAAAATCCAAGACCAGGTTTGGGATTGGGAAGTGCTTGAGGGTCTTGGTGAGACCCTGTGTATATATGTATGTGTATATACATATACACACACACACACACACACACACAACTGGTACAGACTCAGGATTTCTCATTAGTTATTACATCGCGAACAATTTAAGATTTTAACCATTCTAATTTATTTCACAAAATGCACAGTAATGTTACGTACAATGGTTTTGCACTGTTGAAAATAGTGCACAGTTAGCTTTGGAAAGCTTTAATGAACAATGTGGGACAATCTGATAAGATTTACTTTGATTCAATTGAACTTCATTTGTTCTGTTTGTATGTATTCATTCATTTGACTTAACAACAGCTGTATGATGGTGTGACCTGTCACAGAGATCCATACACCATAGTTGGAAACTGTGTTTACGTTAATAAATTGTATATATATATATATATATATATATACAGTGGGGCAAAAAAGTATTTAGTCAGCCACCAATTGTGCAAGTTCTCCCACTTAAAAAGATGAGAGAGGCCTGTAATTTTCATCATAGGTTCACTTCGACTATGAGAGACAGAATGGAGGGAAAGAATCCAGGAAATCACATTGTAGGATTTTTAATGAATTAATTGGAAATTCCTCAGTAAAATAAGTATTTGGTCACCTACAAACAAGCAAGATTTCTGGCTTTCACAGACCTGTAACTTTTTCTTTAAGAGGCTCCTCTGTCCTCCACTCGTTACCTGTATTAATGGCACCTGTTTGAACTCGTTGTCAGTATAAAAGACACCTGTCCACAACCTCAAACAGTCACACTCCAAACTCCACTATGGCCAAGACCAAAGAGCTGTCAAAGGACACCAGAAACAAAACTGTAGACCTGCACCAGGCTGGGAAGACTGAATCTGCAATAGGTAAGCAGCTTGTTGTGAAGAAATCAACTGTGGGAGCAATGATTAGAAAATGGAAGACATACAAGACCACTGATAATCTCCCTCGATCTGGGGCTCCACGCAAGATCTCACCCTGTGGGGTCAAAATGATCACAAGAATGGTGAGCAAACATCCCAGAAGCACACGGGGGGACCTAGTGAATGACCTGCAGAGAGCTGGGACCAAAGTAACAAAGGCTACCATCAGTAACACACTACGCCGCCAGGGACTCAAATCCTGCAGTGCCAGACGTGTCCCCCTGCTTAAGCCAGTGCATGTCCAGGCCCGTCTGAAGTTTGCTAGAGAGCATTTGGATGATCCAGAAGAGGATTGGGAGAATGTCATATGGTCCGATGCAACCAAAATAGAACTTTTTGGTCAAAACTCAACTTGAAGTGTTTGGAGGAAAAACGAAGCTGAGGTGCATCCAAAGAACACCATACCTACTGTGAAGCATGGGGATGGAAGCATCATGCTTTGGGGCTGTTTTTCTGCAAAGGGACCAGGACGACTGATCCGTGTAAAGGAAAGAATGAATGGGGCCATGTACCGTGAGATTTTGAGTGAAAACCTCCTTCCATCAGCAAGGGCATTGAAGATGAAACGTTGCTGGGTCTTTCAGCATGACAATGATCCCAAACACACCGCCCGGGCAACGAAGGAGCGGCTTCGTAAGAAGCATTTCAAGGTCCTGGAGTGGCCTAGCCAGTCTCCAGATCTCAACCCCATAGAAAATCTTTGGAGGGAGTTGAAAGTCTGTGTTGCCCAGCGACAGCCCCAAAACATCACCGCTCTAGAGGAGATCTGCATGGAGGAATGGGCCAAAATACCAGCAACAGTGTGTGAAAACCTTGTGAAGACTTACAGAAAACATTTGACCTCTGTCATTGCAAACAAAGAGTATATAACAAAGTATTGAGATGAACTTTTGTTATTGAGCAAATACTTATTTTACACCATAATTTGCAAATAAATTCTTTAAAAATCAGACAATGTGATTTTCTGGATTTTTTTTTTCTCATTCTGTCTCTCATAGTCGAAGTGTACCTATGATGAAAATAACAGGCCTCTCTCATCTTTTTAAGTGGGAGAACTTGCACAATTGGTGGCTGACTAAATACTTTTTTGCCCCACTGTATATATATATATATTTTTTTTTACATTTGGTATAGCGTATAGGTTTTTGCTTGCCTTTGTCCTTTGAATAACCCAATCTGATTTTCTATATAGTTGCGAGATACATCCTGCGGATGCGCTGGGACACATCCTCATTGATGTTACCTGGGGTCACTGGGTGTTTCAAGTATCACACACCCTCGCCCAGGCGACCCAACCAGGGTTGATCAGACCCCAGCCTGTGTCCCAGCAGCATTGGCACGGTTCTGCCTTCTTGATCCAAAGCCACCTGGTGGCTTTCTCCGCGGCTTCGGTTACAGATCTGATGGTCTTCCCCTTTGCCTTCCCCGTGATGCCCAGCAGCGTCAACACTTTGCGGAGTGAGCGCCCTGCGAATCCTCTGCAGCCCACCTCGCAGCGAGTTCGCCAGCCATGCCTTCTGAATTCTTCCACAAGCTCCTGGTACTTAGCCTGCTTCTTTTCATTGGCCTCTTCCATGCGTTCTTCCCAGGACACTGTGAGCTCCAGCATATGAGAGAGAGAGAGAGAGAGAGAGAGAGAGAGAGAGAGAGAGAGAGAGAGAGAGAGAGAGAGAGAGAGAGAGAGAGAGAGAGAGAGAGAGAGAATTTTATAATAAATATAATATTTACTCAAATAGAAAGAAAGAAGAAGAAACAGTCTTTATTCGTCACGCAACACACCACACTACAACACATGCTTGCACACACACACGCACATGCTTTGATGGTGGCCGGTGAAATGGCTCCTCTGCATTAATCCATCCTGTCTTGTCCTTCCTCCGGGGGCACAGCCAGGAGCAGTGGGCAGCATACGTGGACGTGCCCGGGGACCAGGTGATGAGTGTCCATTGCTGGTCAGACGACGATGTGTGCATGTTTTTGGTGGGGGTCCTTACTGACGTGAGGTGGAGGAAACCCCAAGTGAGCACGGGGAGAACATGCAAACTCCACACAGAAAGGCTCCTATTTGGGAGATAACCCGCCGGAGCACGGTGCCAACAGCGCCCCAGGGGGGAATCAAACCCAGGACCTTCTTGCTGTGAGGCAGCAGTGCAATGCACTGCGCCACCGTCACCAAATATTGCACGTAAGTACGGTGCAATTGCGGCTTGGTTTC
This sequence comes from Zeus faber, assembly GCF_960531495.2. Taxonomy (NCBI): domain Eukaryota; kingdom Metazoa; phylum Chordata; class Actinopteri; order Zeiformes; family Zeidae; genus Zeus; species Zeus faber. The sequence continues at coordinate 4,074,580 of NC_137209.1, forward strand.
ACGTTGTCTGAAGTCATGTATTTAACGTGAAACCAAGCCGCAATTGCACCGTACTTACTTACTCCTATACTCCACTATATTTCAAAGCAAGTATCATGCTTTTCACTCTTTGCAATACCTACAAGTAACCTAACCCCTAACCATTTTAATTCAAGGCGACCAATACTGGACTAACACTAACCTGCGTAGAAGGACGAAATGTGTCATAGTACTGAAATTTGAGGTGATCATCTTGGACAACTTGGAGTACTGAGTAATTATTTCTGACACTCAGGTTTTTTCTATCATCAAGTACTTGAATACTTCCTTGAGGTGCTTTCTGGACTGCAACTGACAACTGGGGGGGGTGCTTTCTCTTACCAGCGCTGGCCTTGTGCCAGAGTGACGATCAATGTCTCTTCTACTTCTGAGCCCCTCCACACCACCCCCACCACCACCACCACCCACCTTTTATTGGAGGAAATGGTATTTGGGAGCTCAAACAGGATGTCCTGCTGACTGGCCCGGGGCATTGGCATTATCTTCCACTTTTTCCCCTCTGTTACCGTTCCACCGAATCCGGCCTTGCTCTGAACCCTCTCCTTAAGAAACCTCTTTTGGAGACAAAATAGAGACTCGACGAATTAAGGTGTAAGTACGCCCAAGACCATGGTAGCCTCAAATAGTAGGCAGCCACTTCCTTTCAGCACACTATGGGTTAATAACGACACTGCATAGAAACTTTTACCAGCTTACTCTGCGTCCAGTGCATACTGTGGATGTGGTATGTCATCCTGGTATCAACCGTTAGGGTCTAATTTGAATGTTATTGAACAAACCTCCCAATGATAACAGTATTTTATGCACTCTTCCAAAATATTATGCACAAGAGTTTCAAAACATTTTATAGGTTTTAAAGAACTGAAAATGGTCATTTGTTGAATTTGCAGCACGAGGAAGTCATATTTACTGAAATCAAAAGCTATTTCAATCAAAAACATCTTAACAGGCCAAGTTACATGTTAACATAGGACCCCTTCTTTGATATCACCTTCACAATTCTTGCATCCATTGAACCTGTGAGTTTTTGGAGAGTTTCTGCTTGAATTTCTTTGCAGGATGTCAGAATAGCCTCCCAGAGCTGCTGCTTTGATGCGAACTGCCTCCCACCCTCATAGATCTTTTGCTTGAGGATGCTCCAAAGGTTCTCAATAGGGTTGAGGTCAGGGGAGGATGGGGGCCACACCATGAGTTTCTCTCTTTTTATGCCCAGAGCAGCCAATGACACAGAGGTATTCTTTGCAGCATGAGATTGTCATGCATGAAGATGCTTTTGCTACGGAAGGCACGGTTCTTCTTTTTGTACCATGGAAGAAAGTGGTCAGTCAGAAACTCTATATACTTTGCCGAGCTCATTTTCACACCTTCAGGGACCCTAAAGGGGCCTAAGGCTCTCTCCCCATGATTCCGGCCCAAAACATGACTCCGCCACCACCTTGCTGACGTCGCAGCCTTGTTGGGACATGGTGGCCATCCACCAACCATCCATTACTCCACCCATCTGGACCATCCAGGGTTGCATAGCACTCATCAGTCAACAAGACTGTTTGAAAATGAGTCTTCATGTATTTCTGGGTCCACTGCAACCGTTTCTGCTTGTGAGCATTGGTTAGGGGTGGCCCAATAGTAGGTTTATGCACAACTGCAAGCCTCTGGAGGATCCTATACCTTGAGGTTCGCGGGACTCCAGAGGCACCAGCAGCTTCAAATACCTGTTTGCTGCTTTGTAATGGCATTTTAGCAGCTGCTCTCTTAATCCCATGAATTTGTTTGGCAGAAACCTTCCTCATTATGACTTTATCTGCACCAATCCGTCTGTGCTCTGAATCAGCCACTAATATCATCACAGTACGATGATCACGCTTAAGTTTTTGTGAAATATCTAATGTTTTCATACCTTGTCCAAGGCATTGCACTATTTGACGCTTTTCGGCAGCAGCGAGATCCTTTTTCTTTCCCATATTGCTTGAAACCTGTGGCCTGCTTAATAACGTGGAACGTCCTTCTTCAGTAGTTTTCCTTTAATTGGGCTCACCTGGCAAACTAATTATCACAGGTGTCTGAGATTGATTTCAGTGATCCAAAGCCCTGAGACACAAACCAATGCATGAGTTTAATTGAAAAACAAAAAATTTTGCAATTCCAATTTGCATAATAATTTGAAACGCATCTGTGAAGTGCAGAGATTAATATCTCTGGTGTGATAATGACGGGGGTGTGTGTGTGTGTGTGTGTGTGTGTGTGTGTGTGTGTGTGTGTATATATATATATATACACACACACAAACACACACATACACATACATACATACATACATACATACATACATATAGCCATGCAGGCTGTACCCTTAAATATAGCTGCAGGCAATACGCCAGGGCCCTTCGTTAATGTTCAATGGAGGAGTGTGCTTTGGCTCTCTGTTTCGGTGGGTTACATCACTGCAGAAGTTCATTCGTTCCAACCTGGCTACAGTGTAATTTTATGATCGGGTCCTTCGCTGCAACTAACGGTCGTTATCATTCTGAAGTAGGGCTGCATGATTATGGTTGAAATGAGAATCAGGATTATTTTACCGAATATTGTGATCACGATTATTTATCACACACAAAAAACTGCCTTCACAATAAAAATGTATTTTATTAATGAATAAACTAAAATGTACAAATCTTGAAATCAAAATACTGAATTTGGTGTTTGTAAGGCTATATATAAATTACATTCAAACAAGAAGGTCAGTTACATTACATCTGCAGATTTTTTGCAAGAAAAGGGTTAGGGTTACCCCCACTACTTATTTTAAGTTTTATCTTTATGTAAGACTGATCATTTGTAAAACAGGCAAGTATACAGCAGTGGTGTAAATGTGTAAATGAAGACACCAACATGCTTGTTTCCCATTTCTGCAAATGAAACAAACCAAATCAAGTGTGTTTTTATTATTTTCGATGTATTTACTTTTTCCCCTATTGAACGAAACAAAAAAAAGCCCTGTGTGTCCCCTGTCTACGGAGCGTGTGTGTTGGCGTTTTTCCACGGAGCCTGCAGGGGGCTCCCGCTGGTGCATGGATGCACAGATTATTTACTTTGCCACACATGGATAATTGCGATCAGACGAAAAACAAGGGCAAATTGCACTCAGCTGAAATGCCATGTTGTAACTGCACCAAATACAAATCTTATTCGGATTGTCTGTGGGTTCGTGGGATCCATGACATCCATAAAGTTCTGAGGTCATTACATCTGCGCGTGCCACCATCTTGCTGAGGTCCCGATTGTTGACCAATCACTGGACTGCAATGCTATCATATGACCTGTGCGCGCAGATAAAAACTATAGTTTTCTACTAAATTATTCCATAATAATGGAGTGATCATGATTAAACTTGGACGATGGCATCTCGGAACTGCCCCAAATACACATTTTATTCATTTTGTCTGTGAGTGCAGTGGATACATGATCCACACACCACTGACATAAATTTTTCCCTAACAAAGCAATCGGGCTCCCACCACTTTGGGGTGAGAAATGGTGCCCTGTCTGTTGATGGCTCTCTGTAGATCCAAGATAGGAATACTTAAGTCCACATAAATGTGAGAGGATGGCAAATCACCTGAAAATATTTTGGTACAGTGTGGTCATATATTCAGTCGGCCTATTCCAAAAGAACTTGAACATTAGGTAATGCAAATATCCCCTCTACACGCATGCACAAATTAGCACATTTTTAGAAAATGTTAGTTCATAGTTAATCACATAAACTGCAGTGATCAAAAAACAGTTTCTAAAATGTAATTTCAAAAATATTATTGAAATATTTTGATACCTCGTGGGCATAATGACAAACACACAACGACAGTTTGAACAATCACAGACGGGCTTGTAACGAGAATAAAGGTCCCCCCAATAATAAGTAATAACATTCAGCATTTAAATAGGTTGGACAGTGAGCAATTGGCGACACAATTTCAAAGTCAAGGTGTTTTATTTGTCAAATGCACAGTAAACCAAGGTCATTGTGAACATTGAAATTCTGAGACATGGCGAGCATCAACTACGTAGTAGCCATAAAACATATTGAATTATAAAAATAATCACAAATGAGAATAACAAAATAAATACATAACAGGAACACACTAGCAGCAGTTTCAGACACTGTTATGATGGGGAATATGAACAATAAGAATAGAGTATTATAATATTATAAATATAATATGAGCTAAATATTATATAATATTTTATTTAATATTATTTATTAAATACCGGTCTGCCACAACATCAAAACCACCCCTAATATTGTGTTGCTCCCCCGTTGAGGCATGGACTCCACATGACCTCTGAAGGTGTCCTGTGGTATCTGGCACCAAGACGTTAGCAGCAGATCCTTTAAGTCCTGGAAGTTGCGAGGTGGGGACCCCCTGGAACAACATCCAGCACATCACGCAGATGCCTGATCGGATCGGACCCTAACCCCAGCCATCCGCATGATGTAAAGACAATGTGATTCATCAGACCAGGCCAACTTCTTCCACTGCTCCATCGTCCAGTTCTGATGCTCGCGTGCCCATTGTAGGCACTATTGGTGGTGGACAGGGATCATGGGCACTCTGACCTGTCTGCACCTACGCAGCCTCATACACAGCAAGCTGCGCTGTGTGTTCTGACACCTTTCTATCATAGCAGCGTTAACTTTTTCAACAATTTCTGCTACGGTCGCTCTTCTGTGGGATCGGAACAGACAGGCTAGACTTCGCTCCCCACGTGCATCAATGAGCCTTGGGCATCCATGACTCTGGCTAACCAGTGTCCTTCCTTGGAGCACTTTTGGTAGGTACAAACCACTGCATACCTCGAACACCCCACAAGACCGGCAGTTTTGGAGATGCTCTGACCCAGTCGTCTAACCATCACAATTTGGCTCTTGTCAAAATGGCTCAGATCCTTACGCTTGCCCATTTTTCCTGCTTCCAACTCATCAACTTCACCAGTCAGTGGTTTTAATGTTGTGGCTGATTAGTTTATATTACAACATGCAGTAGTTTCAGAGAGTGTAAAGATGGGGAACATGGACAAGCAAAATAGAGTATTATATTATAAATATAATATGAGATAGATATTATATTATGAGAATAACAAAAATATACATAACAGTAAAACACTAGCACCAGTTGTTGCAATGTTTATTAGTAGTTGACTACATTTTAAGCTTGTGCAAGTTTCCGCACGTGAACGACTTTGTGCTCGTTCTCGACAAGACAAAATGTGCAACAGCAACCTCTGCGGTCGCACATTTCAATGGTCAAAGATTACGGTTCAACACCCAAAAGCAGGACCAAATTTGTGTCACAGATCACCAGATCACCCGGGCTGACTTCCAAATGAAAAAATGTAAAATAAAAACAGGTACTGTAGGTAACAAAAAATACCTGACTTTTCCATTACATAAGATGTGGGGTAATGCACGAGTTAGCTACTCACCAACGATAATGACGACTCTTAACTCCCAACTCACTAACTGAACTTGTTTTGATGTACTACAGTGTGAAAATCATTCCCCGTTCTCAAAAGGGAGATTTATAATGCTTTCTTAAAGGCCTAAAGGTTTGCCCAATTGAACTGCATCAAAGCACAGCGAGAAGCTGCAGCAGAGCGGTAAGCACGTAACTACATTTTGGAGAAATGAACCAAAATATAAGGATAATATCACCCACTTAAACTTTTGATGGGGCTTTGGCTATTTTGGTCTTAGGGCAAAACTAAGGTTTTATCATTTATGAGGAAAAAAACAAAATACCCTTTGTGTGGATTAACATACCCTAAAGAGGATCTCTACCAACTTTGGCACTTTTATCCACACTGCGATTCTTCATGGTCGGACTTGATGTGGACAACCAGAGTTTTTAATGACATCAGCAGCCATACTGTGGACAAAAGTGTTAGTGCAACTGATGACATCATCAGGTTCCATCGGGGTTTCCCCTCACTTTTTTTACCACAAGACCTCCTTGACAGACTAAGCTCTCGCTGTGGTTGGCAAACGTGTCTTCAGTCTACGTCATCATTGTGTTGCAGAGTAAGTCAGGTGTTGTTTTTTTTGAGCACCTGCCCTTCTCAACGTCTCTGCGCGGCCTGCTGGTTTATATTCACTTTGGCAATTTGCAAACGTTTAACTGAGGTCTTTGGGCGAAGGAATTTTTTGTTTCTCATTTGGATCCTTTGGTATATCAAACATTAAATAAAATAAAAATTAAAAAAAGAGTGCTAATAACTTCATCCACAGGTTGCACATCAACTCCTTATATCACACAGAAGGTTCTCATTTTAATTGTATGTCCTTTGGAATATAAAAGAACAAATGAGACAGGAGAGCAAAGACCCTTCCTCCGCTCCTTTGGAAAGTCATCTTTGATACAACCAAAAGACATGAGATGGGATGATTCGGTCCTTTTCCTCTTTCCGTAATATTAATGGAAGATCATGGATTTAACTAATAAAAAATAAAAACCTCGGAAATAAATAAAAGATTTAACGTCTTCACCCGTAATGCACCCTTCTGACATAAAAAGAAAATTCCCGGATACTTACCCTCGCTCCAGCCCTCTGCGCGCACGCACACGCACACACACACACACACACACACACACACACACACACACACACACACACACACACACACACACACACACACACACACTTTACCCAGCAGGCAAAATGGCACAAAAGACACCATCATAGGAGACAGCAGTGCCAAAACACAGGAGGTCTCCCTTGTTTTGGTTTTGTTTTAAGTACAAACACGTATACACAATAAGGCAATAAGATAGCGACTTCCTCTGAATGATTTCATAGTCCCAGCAAGTAGCTGTGTTGCACAAGAAACCGACCCCACTTGTGACTATTGAGACGCGAATGTTCAAGCCCACGCAAAAAACAAAGAGACAAAAGCTCCATTTAAAAAAGGCCACCTCCAGCTAATCTTCAAATCCGGCCTTATGCCTCGATGGTTCTCAACATGGAAAGAAAAATGAGTGCGGTTGGTAATTTAGCACCTATGGCAGCCAGTAATAAATGTTGCCGATGCTCACAAACACTAGGCTATGAGCTAGTGTCAAAAATGGAGATTGAAAAATGAACATTAAGGTAATTTCATTTTAAGTTTTTGAGGTGGATGATTTTAACAAAATGGATATCCGACTCTGTGAATAAATTTGTCAGTCAGTCGCAAAGAGTAGCGTGTAAAGAAATGGTTTTATTTCATGGTGAGAGGGCGCTCTGCATTTGATTGTATAATTGATTGTGTTATTCATGTAATGCAGCAGGGAGTGTCAGAAAAACATCACAAAAATGAAAGAATTTAAATAGAAATTCTGGAGGTGACCTTTAATCTAAGGGGAATCGCAGGTCGGTACCAACAGGAGCACAGTATCATCAAGTATCATCACACTCGACAGTCATAGCACGGAGTCAAAGAAAATGCCAATTTATGAAGTGCTTACAGAGTCTCTGTTGCGCTTTTTTTCCTCTCCTTTCTTTCCATGCACGCACGCACGCACGCACACACACACAAACACGCACACAAACACGCACACACACACGCGCACACACACACACACACACACACACACACACACACACAATAAATAAGACTCACGTCATAAGGCAGTGTTGACCATGAATTTGTCACAATTAACAAATCCTCCCGCTTAGGGAGATGCAACATGGACACAAGACACATTCATTAAGATTAACAAGGTCTCCACATTTACTCTCCATCATTTCTTTTTATTACGCCAACTGGAGTTTTCAAGGCCTTCTGGGTGATCTCCTGGTCCGCAGGGGAGGAGGGGGGGGGGGGGGGGGCAGGACTGTCCTCCAGCCGTTAACATGATTCTAGAGCTTCTAGTTCATTAATGCCATACGGAGAGTAACGGAGCCATCTGCGAGGGGTGGGTCCAGGTCTTTTTGCATTTCAGTTAAAGTTTGTCCCAAAATGGTTCCCCCCCCACAGCAAAAAAGAGAAGGCAAAAAAAAACAAAAAAAAAACGGGTCCAACGGCAGCCAGCTGCTCAAAGGTTCAGGACATTCCGGAGGTTTCCAGGTAACTCTGGAGCTTGCGTACCGTGCTTCTGTCCAGTGAGCAAAGGTCAAAGTCGAACGTAGTGTTTGTGATGTGAAAGTGTCCCGTCTCTTCAATGAGGTTCACTATCTGGAAGAGAGAGAGATGGAGGCTCATTTTGAATTTGAATTGCAATCCTCAGCCCCCCCGCACCCCCCAAAGATCTCCCCACATACAGCAAGACTGATGTAGGACATTTGCTTTGTGTCTGTTTGACCCAGATTTAGAGGGAAGATTGACACCGCTTTCATCTCAGTGTCCAGTACAGAGATAGCAAAGAGGTGCATGCCAACTGTGCTAGCGCAATGCATGGCCACGGAGGGAATCGACTAGCCTAGTGCCCGTGAAATTAGGGGAATATACACCTTCCAGCAGCTCAGAAGCGGTTATTTTAAATCCTTTACACGACATGTTTATGACGTAAAAAGGACACTGTAGTCGTTTCGAATGTGGCTACGGTGAGAACTACTTTTTGGACGGTGACATCACTGATGAGACAGCTTACATGTAAATCTGAACATTGCTGGGGTGTTCACACTGTCTGCACTATCTTCTGCTCTACTTTTTTTTTGTCTTAAGGACATAGCAATGTTCAGACTACACAATGGTCCAAGACAAGGGTTCACACTACATGATCCTACACAGGCACGGGATAACCACGGGATGCGGACTGCGTGGATCAGTTCTGCATAGAGTCGGAGGTAAATTACGGTACCTAAATAGCATTGTGAAAGTGCAGCGCAAATACCTAATATTCCTTTATTTTAGTATACATTACACACATTCCATTTGGGGCTCTTATTGGCTGCCGCTGTGCCTTTACATCATCTTGCATTGCCCATGTCCCCATTGACGACGGCTCTTTTTTTTCTTCTCTTTTTTCTTGTTTTTTTTATCTCTCAACGTATATTCAAAACCGAGTTTGATTTATAAATAGTAGAAAAATGTTAAGCCGTGGAGTTATCTATTCCCGTTAGATTACATGGGGAAACTCAGTTCACTTACCGAGGCGCTAAACAACGCTGAACAACGCCGTTCCCTACGATCGAACGATCGTTTCCTATAATCATTCATCAATATTCCATGTGATATGAAGACACAATGTGAAACCGTTTTGATAGAATTCAACCTTTAAATTGTACCACATTTACACACACACACATTGTTGTGAAACGGCGAAGAAGAAAAACCCTTCGCGCCACACACCTGCGTCACTCCCGTAAAAGGACGGTTAAAGCGCAGCACGGGGGTGTTTCAGTCTCACTTGTCTATGAAAACTTTCTTCTCTGCATCGTTATGGATTACGCGAATCGGGTGGCGGAAGCTCTGAATCATATTTCAGACCTTAATCTGACCAGTGCGATAGATCCAAGTCAGTGTTAGCAGCGCGTACTGGACTTCATTTGCCGCGATGATAGTTAGTTCTCCTACGGCGATGCGGAGAACGACAGCGATGCTGAATCTGATATTACTCGACTTGACTTGGAGAACATTTCAAAGAGCGGATTTCAAACTTAATGTGATGATGAAACTCAATATTTTCAAGAACCACCGGAGGAGACCGACGATAAGTCCGTTGTTGTTACAACGGAAGAAGTCAATGACATGATGAAGTCTGTTGAGGTTGGAGACTCATAATATTGATAGACTCTACATTTTGTTGTGTTGTCCGTACTTTTAAACTCCAGAATAATTCCACTTTTATAAAACATGTATATTCTTACTGTTAAATAAAAGCTTTTTTATAAAAACAAATTAGTTGTGTGTTGTTGAGCTGTTCGTGATTGGCCCATTGAGCAGTATGTTAATTAGCCATGAGGCTTTGTTTGTCCGCCAACCCCATTTGCATTCTGGGAGCTGGCTGAATGAACCTGGTGTGGGTAAAACTTTGGAGGTGATTATTTCAGAATCACAGTTTGCCACACCCTTGTCATTAACAAGTCATAGCTTTAAAAAATATTTGCTTGATTTGCACAAGTGACACCTTGGTTGGAAGCTCTGATTCTCCACATTCAAATGATGTGAGAAAAAGCCACCAAATGACCCTAAAGTATGCGTTGGGTCACAAATTGCGTCTTTCATATAACGGTTGGTCCCACAGTAAAAGTTGTAGCCAAACCGTTGCCTCTTTTTGGTTCAGGTCATGCTGAGATAACACCAGGAGGAACAGAAAAGCTGGTGCCACACCCGTAGAGAAGCTCACAGGTTACTATTATAGTACCCAACCCCTACGGCACTACACAGCTTACGTCGCCAATAGTTATGCCAGCTGCTCACCTGTTGTAGAATATGCCCCTCCCTTAGTGTCATCAGCCTTCTGTGCAGTTCCACTAGCTCATCCAGGTAAGCCTTGGGAAAGAAGACAAGACTTTTAAGTCTTCACACTAAAATGTTCAGCAGACGCTTAATGTCGACACATTTCCCAGAAGTAGCTAGATGATAATGTCCTTAGCGATGCAGAAACCTTTACGCACCTTGTCACAGTCGATATTCTTGTTCTTGTCCACCTTGCCCTGCTTGGCTGGGCTCTTCACTTCCAGTAGCTGGACAGTGGAGGAAAAACAAAAAAAACAACATTTTGAGTAAAATTTGACACATTCCTTGGTGTCAAGCAGTGAGCAATAAAATGTTGCCCATGTTTTTGAAACGTATGCATGTTGTGTGCTTGTGCCAGTTATTTGGCGAAAATAAGTGTTGACCATCATCATCAGTGGGACCAGGAGATCACTTCAAGGTAGGTGTCTCACAATATTGTTAAATTTTACCAAAAGCCGAAAATAGAAGAGACAACACTAAAAATCGAAAAACGCGACCCATCGGGAAAATGATTGTATGTTGTAACTGTGCCGACTGGCAAACTGGCTAAAACTTTATTTGACCCACCACAAATACGTGCACCGAGTTAGCAATGTGGCACTTACCTGACTGCTAGTGGTTTTTAATAAGGACGGGGCCTCGCTTTGGGACGTGGGGATGGGAGAGGAGCTGCTGTCGCTCTCGCTGCCGTCGCTCAAGCTGACCCTGCGTTGCGCATGGAGATGGGACAACTTCAATCAGAATCCCAGGGGGAAATTACTAATGGCGTGACATCTCCGTGAATTCTACACGACAGGCCAATTGGTACATAGGGATGTATGGCAACAGCGATATTAAATACACCATGTCAATGGTGACGCAGTTTCACAACAATAACAAAAACACTGGGGGAACGGAGACGGTCTTTTGTAACTATAATGCAAATTTCCCATTAACTATAAGGAGTGGTTTCAGTTTCAGTCTTAGTTGGCCGAAAATTCCTCACGATCACGATGCATCCACGATAATAATCATGCGATATTGGGGAGATGAATCGTGATCCTTCAATTATTCAAATTTGACCCGAAACAATGAGAAATCTATTTAAAAAGTAATAGATCGAGTGATAGCGATACTATGATTTCATTTTTGAGAACAAAAACAGAAAATAATCTTCATCAAAATGTATTTAATGGGATTTTTATAGTATTAATGCATTACTACCCTTGACAGCGCAAATGTTGAAGTGATGGTAGAGGTCGGTTGCGTTTCCCCTGGTCGTAGCCACCACTGCCTGGTACATTTTAACAGTTGTCACTTCATTAATATCCAGTACTATGATGTACTTCTCTTTTTACTACCAAATCTTCTCCAATGACATTTTTGCTTTGAGACGATTCATTGGTATTGCGTTTTCACGAGTGAGATTGCTGCAGACAGCAGCAGGGCTCCCTTTCGCACGACTGCCCAGATGCCTCGAGTCGACTGAATCGGCTGAATCGGCGCCCGTGCGGTGCTGATTGGTCCGATTTGGGGCGGGGAGCATATTATTTATACTCGTGGCCAGCGAGCCATTCCATTCAACTTAAAAAATAAAATATAAAAAATTAAAAAAAACTCTTGCCATTTTGGCGAACCACCACCAGAAAGACTCTGTGTACCTCACTAAACCCCTACGTGTGAGCAGACTTCCACAACCTTCTTTGGGACCTGATTTTTATTTCTATACTGAACACAAAACCTTGATGCAATTAACCCGAGTCGAATGCAGTTAAAAGTATATATATTATCTCAAAGACACATGTTTTCTCAACGCCAACACAGCCACCCCGTTCGAAGCGCTGTGAGCCAACCTGCGCTGGTGGTGCGTCATGTGCGTGTGCGGCAACCTCTCGGGGTCCGACTCCATGTCGTTGTCCTCCTCTTCCTCTGACTCCTCGTCGTCTTCAGAGTTCAAGTCCGGAATTATTGACTGCAGTGGACCCAGCACTGGATGTGTGTGTGTGTGTGTGTGTGTGTGTGGGTGTGTTTTCATCGATGAATGTGAGGGAGAGATGATATACAGGGGGAGGGTAGAGAGATAAAATCGTTAACATATGCATCAGAAATGGACAGATTTAATATGGTATGGTACCAAAACATAGCATGCACAGAGCAAGGGAAGCATGCTGCGCATGGAAAGGTGAGGGTGAGATGATCCATTGCGGCTGAGAAGCAGACAAACGTTAGAGCTTTAAAGGGAACCTATTATGCAAAAGTCACTTTATCAGTGCTTGTGCACATACATTTGGTCTCTGATGGGCCTACTAACACACAAACTGTAAAATAAGACAACCCAGTCAGTTTATTGTGAGCTGTCCGTTTCAGAAAACATGTCCTAAAATGAGACGTTCAGATTTGCAGCCCTTATCTACGTCATTTAGGGTCTCAGTAGAATTCCCCACCCCCCATCTGAGTAACTCCACCCATGGCTGGAGAATAACAAAGTACGCAGACTAAATACAATGGAATCTAGAAGTGAAGCTCAAACACCATTGGCTGACAGAACTAGGGCCTCAGGCCACCCACAAAAAGAGCTTGTTTACGAGGATCATTGCTTTGTTTAATGGTAGTCAAATCAACAAAAGCGTGGAAAAGGAGATGGTCTGTTCATCTGAGGGCGCTTGAACTAATGTCCTGCTCAGCATTTTATTAATTAACTGAACTTTGGAACCAAGTCACAATGTGTAATTATTCTCCCTCATTGCAAGATTCTTTAAAAAATAATCCGCACATAAACACAGATAAAATCAACAACCTCTTATTTGTAAATGGCACAAGAGCTTACCACCGACCCTGTTTATTTACTATAAAATCACCAAACCTGGGTGAGCTAGTTTGCATGTATAGTATTTTGGAATTGGTAGACGTTGAATTTCACGTCTGACCTGTGCTGCAGATCCATTTTGGCTAACATCAGAGAAATAACAGAAATAACAACAGCAAAAACATAATCTTCCACTGCAATTGTTCCATTCTGGACTGAAGCGCCTCTTGTGACAAGTCAGCACCCTAGTGACTGTGCCAAGCATTAACATAGCTTTAGAGACAACCTTGACATAAATAAATAAAAACTTAAAGCTGCCATAAGCAAAAGTCAATTGTACGTTCATGATTGTCAAGTAAGTTATGATTGACGTAGTCAATAGTCTCTTCCTCCCTTCCAAAAAATAAGATATTAAAAAAATAAGATATATACATATACACACAAAAATAGACACACACACACACACACACACACACACACACACACACACACACACACACACACACACACACACACACACACACACACACACACACACACACACACACACACACACACACACAGTCATTATCACACCAGAGATATTAATCTCTGCACTTCACAGACTGCAAGTGACAACTGTTGTCGTGCAAACAGGCAACATGGAAAGAAAAGTACCCTGCTAACGTGACGGTGCACAGCTAAAAAGATAAATCAAATTTCAAAATTTAATTACAAGCTAAAAAAAATGAAGAATAAAACACACTCGAAAATTGTGTGCATGCTTTTTAGGTAGATGTTAGATTTCTTTATGTTAAAAAATAGGATAAATAACAATTTCACAAAAACTTTTGCTAAACCACAGGATATTTTTTTTCTTCAAAATTACAAAAATCCGAAAATCTCATGAAGTAATTTTGCAATAGGTCCTTTTTTTATTTTATTTTTTAAATATATATATATATTTCACTTTTTTTGCAGTGTGTAGGGAAGGTGGTTGGGTGTGGCATTCCGCTAAAGGTTACCTGTGTGGGTGGTGGGGGGAATGGTCACCCTTTTCCTGACAATGAAGTCCACCACTGTTTTTCACATGAAAAAAAATAATAATAAATAAAAGAAAAAAAAAAAAACACACACACACAAGCACAAGTCATCCTCAAAGCAGGAAAACTCTTCCATCATCAAGGCATCTGAACTGAAATGCATTACTCGGTTGCTCGGCCTTCCCCTAGAAATACCCACGAAATTAGCATAGCTTTAGCTAACTGTAATCTGCTCCAGATTATCATGTTTTAAACATGATATTCCATGTTTCAATGGCTGGACAATATTCACTTCACATTGAGTCCAATTTATGAAGAACTGGCGATTTAAATTATTTCTTTCAGGCGGTATAGCAACATACAACCCGAGTCAAATTTGAACATTTATGTGCGTTTGTTTTTTTCAATAGAAGTCTGCATACTGTATACTGTCGCTTTGACAATAGCCTCTATGGTGTGAAGAATGGAGATTTTCTGTTTCCCCTCCCCAATTGCTTTGCATTGACCTTGAGGTTGAAATGTGGGTGTGGGTATAAAGTGTGTGGGTGTATTTAGAACACTTTTAAATTGTTCTTCTTTGATATAAACAGATGCAGAATGCCTGAAAGGAAGTTAAGTTATTACCGACTGTATAAAACACAAGAGCTACAATGACCCTGTTGAACTGCATTGAAGCAGAGCAGTAAGACACCATTCACACCCTATGTACGCAAACCAACGCAAGCTCCAGCTGCAGTACCGCGCGCAGCAGTGAGGGAGCACTATGGCAAACAAAGACAGGAAAAGGTCAGATCCAACGAGTGACGATGACTTATTTCATCATTTACACTTAAAGTCTCTTCTGCTCTTCGTGGCACTTCAATGCGACGAGTCTTTGACGAGAAGGCCAACTTGTACGTTAGAGCTTTCTCTGGTACAAATAAGTACAAGACGACACATTGGTCGACAGTTGACGTTTTTGTTCCCAATGGCTCTGGTTCTGTGTTGAACTTGAAGCACATTTTAGTATTTTTAGTGCTTATAGAGCTTATTGTGCCTAATCACCGGGTGTCACGACATTTCACTGCATATATGTAAGGCCGTATGAATATGTATATGCGGATTTCACTCTAACAACCAGATCCGATTTGTCCTGCCGCCCCCTGGTGGAACCAGGTGTAGTACCTCCACAGGAAGGCAGGAATGCACTACAGGGTGTTTGTGTACTTACATAGGGTCTGCTTTAACACTTAGTTTCTCAACATTAAGGCTTTTGTGGCCGATGTGAAAGGTGTGTGTGTGTGTGTGCGCGCGCGCTGATTACCTTGTCGTTTGTGATGCCTGTGCGCAAATCCTGAGCTGGAGCTGGAGCTGGAGCTGGGGCTGGCTGGACTGGGCTGTTCTGACTGTTGTTGTCCCCCCAGATCCCGATCCAAGGAGAAGGACACAGAGAGATGAACAAATAAGTGACTTCAACACCCTGCTCCAAAGTCAGCGCGAAGTCATACGCAAAAAGTCCAATCTTCCAAAGTGGGAATAAACAATCGATCTCATCTTTCTTATCTTTCGATATTAATTCACTAGACGCCTTCGGCAATGTCAGAAAAATAGGTAGTTCTATCGATTTTTTGGGGTGAAATAAGTAACTTTAAAATACAACTTCAAGAGTACAGCTGGGCAATGACTATAATTGGATGAGGTGCAGTAGTGTTGGTATGCTCTCATTCTTCACTATCATTTCATTACAAGGAAGCACGGACAGCACTGATATGAATACAAAAATGTACAGGTACCATAACAGTGTGATCATTGGTTTTCACTAATGTGAGCCAATCAGCAATTCCAAAACCCTGCTCTCGTCCCCCTTATAACATAAATAATATAAAAATAATAATATATAAATGAATAATAAGAAGGAATGAATAATAAAAAAATAAATAAATGTTACTAAATTATATGACTTCCACTCCTCGTTAATTTATTTTTTATTAAAAAAAAAAAGATACCGGTCAGAAATGTACCTGTATAGGTTAAGAGAAGATACGCTTCAATTAGCGAGAAAAAAAACCATAAAAACAAAAACACAGCAACATTTTTTTGTGGTTAGTCTTTAAGAAGTATGGGAGTGTGCGCCCGCGACGCCCACACCCATTAAAAGCGGTCAAGGTAGTTTTTCTTGTCAGCGTGTCTCTTCCAAATGCAGTTTGTCGTTAAAACGCAGCACAATGGAGGGGCAAACACAGAGCTCTTGAAGTGGGCCGAGCGGCTCTTCAAACACAGCAAACCAAAGGAACAGCACCGTTGGAGACCACTTATATATACCGGGCTGGACAGACAAAACGTGGATTTAGAAAGCTTTACTCAACTTTAACATTACCACTACAGGCCGGTTGTCAACAGATGGATCTGTCAATCTGACTGTTTATTCATTTGACCACAAAATGAGATTTAGTCTTTCAAGCTGCTGCTTCCCTCACTTAAAAAAAAACACAGAGACCACAACATGAAACCTGTCAAAGTCAGTTTTCTCCGAAGATCGCTTCATATTGCACACATTTCGACTGCGGAAAGAGACGACTCGTGATATAATTAGTTTGATGGTCATGCAGGAGAAACGCCTCACTCCTCCATGGCTGCACACAGGCTTCCAAGCACACCTGCAACCAGTGTTCCTTCCCAGAGTGTTGAGCCAGTGGGCACATTCTCACACCTCCACGAGCACAACGAAAGCCAGAAAAAGTGAACATGCTGACGCTTTTGCTCTTCAATCTCTCTTGAAAAAGACCAGGGTTCTGCACATCTCTCTAGGCCACAAGGCTAGCAGCACTGTTTGATGACAGAGTAGTGCCACAGTGTTGTTCATTTTGACTCTATGCCACAATGCCAGGTGGAATTTATTTAAAGAACAATCTCACACAATGTTGCTATTTATTTATGCAGGGAAACCTTACAATTGATGAATACCTTATTTCAGATTGGGTTTTTTTTTGATTCATTCTGCTGTCCTTTCTGTACCCCTGTCTGCATGATCTGAAAACACAAGTTACAGGTACTCCTCACTGAACAACCAACCCGTTTCAAGACCAGACTTACAACCAGCTCTCTGACCAGTCTGAATTGTACGCCGTGTACAATACTGCGGCGTGCGAGCGCTGCGTCTCAGGGTCAAGCATCTGATCGCGCATCACACTATATTCTATAAACACTATATATACTGTATACATCTCGTCATCACCGTTCTCAGTCCCGTTCCCGCAGTTTGTCAGTATTCACTACACTAGCGTTCACAATGGCCACGCCCCCTTAGAATGAAATAACACAGGTCCTCGTTTTTCAAGCAATTCCCTGAACGACCTGGTTGTAGGAATGGAACTTGGTTGTGAAGTGATGTGTACCTGTGCATTTACCAAACATAACTAATGGACCAATGTGAATGTTTGGATATCAGGTTGATAGGTAGATTTTTTTTTATTTTTATTGATTTATTTTCTCTCGTTGTGATTACCTGCTGGGTGTTGGCGAGAGTCTGAATTGGTTCTTGGTTCTTGTTTCTCACTAAAAAGGATATCCACAAAAAAAAAAAAAAAAAGAAATGATGTGTTCTATGATGCAATAGAAATATTTGTTTCTCAACAAAACTTAAGGTGAAGTGATTCCAGTATGTTTTAGTGCCATTTTAATACATATTGTGATGATTATTTGGATAAAATCGTTAATCACAATTAATTTGGCCACGAAAATTGTGACATCTCACACACACACACACACACACACACACACACACACACACACACACACACACACACACACACACACACACACACACACACACACACACACACACACACACACACACACACCAGCAGAAAAAGAGCCTGAGAAAGATGGACCAAGAAAGACAAACAACAGTAAGAAAAAGAGAAACAGAGAGAAGCAGACACAAGGAGAGAGAGAGAGAGTTTTTCTCTCTCTCTCTCCTTCTGTTTCTAAGAGAGATGGACAGAAAGGGGGAAACTGAAGCCCCCGTTTGCCACGGTCAGGCTGAAACGGTTCCCAGTGCGGTTGATAGGGTTACGGTTACGGTGGCACTTCCACTACGCACAGTTTGGCATGGAGCGGTTGTGAACGATCCTATTCCTAGGTTTTCAGCCCCGGTGTATTCACCGTACTGAACGGGGCCAAAATGTGCTGCGTGGAGGCCAAATTAGGTAAGTCATCCATGGTTGGTTTCCATCCCATACGTGGTTACATCCAACAGCACCATTGTTAAAAAATATTGAATAATATTGAAAAAAATACAACCTTTTTTTCCCCCTCCCAATGGTTGAACATGTTTATTGTGACATCAACAAACAAACAGTGGGTTCGTAGTAATGAAAAGTGTATTTGCTACGCAGCTGTGAGGGCTTCTTACAGACATTAATGAACAGAGCAGCAAGGGGAAAAAAGAAAAAATCAGAGAAACGCAAATGGAAATTCTCCATTGGGAAAGGGTGCGTCAATGGTGAACGTCTCATACGCACGACGCAAGACCAGTGTTGTCGTCACTATAGTTTTTCTTCGGGACTTCCTGGTGCCGATTCCAGCTCCGCCCGCGGTTGGGCGCGGCTCGGCGCGGCCGCCCCTCCACCCCAGAACGGTCGTGGAAATGAGGCTCATGTGAAAGAGACAGAGAGAGAGAGAGAGAGAGCATAAGAAAGGGAGAGAATCGAGGGTAAGGAAGAGACAGACATTAAGGAAGCGGAAAGAGAACACAGGGAAGTAGAAAGGTAGGGAGCCTGAGACGAGAACGGGGGTGCGAGAGAGAGAGAGAGAGAGAGAAAAGAAAGGCATGAATGAACAAGAGAGATCAAACGGGAGGAAGAGGGGAAAGCGCTGAGACCTGATGTGCTCCCAGCCAGCGATGGGAGGGCTAGATCCCAAGCTACAGCAAGTCTCTGCGGAAATCTGACAATATGTGTTCCAGAGGGGAAAAGGTTAAAAAAAATAATAATAATAATAATAATAAAAAAAATAAAAACAACCTTCTAGACAAGAAAGTGCTGAAGGATTTTATTTAGGGTGGAAAAAAGAATATTACAAAAGCCTGGCGTGGGCATACACACATTAAGGCAATTTAATACAAACTATTTTGAAAAATAGCAAAACCTATCCTTCAAGTTGACCTCAACTGCGTCTTTTCTTCACATCAAATTCTGTTCAAAGTGTGAGTTTCTGGATGGCCGCCATATTTTCAAGCTAATGTCTTGTTGGACCTCGGGGAGCAATGATGCTCCTTGTTACACCTGTTAATATAGGTCTGAGGTCCCCAAAACATGTTTTTGAAGTTTTTTGACAAAAATACCACTCAGATTACGCATTCGGGCCATTGTGACATGGCTCTAAACCCTGACTGTTCCAAAACGGGCTGTTTCAGTGTGTGCAACTCTAATTGTGAATGAGCAGCCAAGCCCCTATTTGTGATCCAATTAGGTTTGAGCTTTACTCTGTGCTCCGTTTTATTTACTCCGTAAACTTTCACTTATTTCATCTGATCATTACACTTAATCTGTTTCTGAACAAATTTGAGGTGAGAAATAAGCAACCCAGTTGTGGAATTTTCACTCATAATCGATCAGATAGATAGATAAAAGGCCTAATTTAAAAGTTAGTTCTGACTTTGGTTGCCATGCTCCAGGCTTGTGGGAGACACTGCACCTCTCGCATAAACGGAGCGTTCAGAGGGGTCAGAAGCCCGAGCGTTTTGTTCACAGCGATTACTTTATCATGAGTTCACCTCATTATTTGACACTTATATATATATGACAGGAAATAAGCAAAAGAATAACAGATCCCATTTAAAACCTAAAACTGCTAAACGTCAACGGATCTCATTCAGTGATTAGTGCAATGAATGATTAGGCACTGAATTGTCATTGACTCCTTGAGTCACCTTTGAGTGGTGGGATAGTTGTATAACTGAAGGTACCATAGCTAGTCTGATCTCCATCGTACTCCCAAGCACCGACACAGAAACATTGTTTCAACGTTGGGAGTTACCCCAGACCTTAAGGGGCATTTGCAGGGGTTTCGTCATAGCAACATGTATGGCAAGCCATTTTAACATCCAATAAGACGCATGTCTTCTCAAGTTGAGAGATCCATAAAACTAACTAGTCACTTTTCAAAGTTACTAGTACCTAGTACATAGTTACTAGTTGCTATTCCAATAGTTACTCGTAACTATTTTAGTTTTACCAGTCAAAATGTATTAGGTTATTGTACTTATTTATTAGATACTATTAACTATTCCAATTGTTACTATTAACTACTGCAAATGTTCTAGTATCTTTCTAGTATTTCAATTTTACTAGTTACTATTAATCGAGTACAAGTACTTATTCATTAGTGACTAGTTACTTTTCCCGTTGTTACTAGTAACATTTCTATTATTTTTATTTTATTTTAAATTAAATTATCAACAAGCAGTTTTGACTAGTAATTTCACGTGACGGGTAAGAAAATACATTGTTGCTGGTAAAAAAAAAAAGTGTTACTAGTCACAGAAAGAAAAGGCACTAGTCACTAATGAATAAGTACTAGTATTCAATTAATAGTGACTTGTAAAATTGGAATAGATACTAGTTGGAGGAAAATATAGCATTGAATAACAAATTGCCCAAAATGTTACTGGTGACATTGCAATAGTTACTAGTAGCAATTGGAATAGTAACTAGTATCAAAGGCTGGGTATTGTTTAAAATGACGATACCAGCACCTATAGCAGTACCCTTAAAGTGATACTGATACCAATAGATGACATTCGATACCCTTTTTCTACTATACCCATCATGTGAATTGAAGCATTTCAGCTGGGTAAAATGCCACCACTCCTCCCCATCCAATTGACTTTTACACAAATACATCTTGAAAGTGTTCAATTTACATTAATATATCTATTAAATAACTGTACAATGAAGTATTTGGGCAGTGTCATTTTAAACAAATACAAAAACAAGAGGAATGATTAAGGAGAGGAAAACCTCTCTCACTGTTCATATGGACACCTGGCTGTTGTTTAAAGACAGACTTGAAACGGTTTGAACCGATCCTTTAACATAAGGGTTCCCAACCACTGGGCCACGGGGCATTTGCCACCAGGCTGTGAGAAGGTCTGTACTTTTTTTTTTTTGGGCAAAGACGATCAGCGTGACCTGAAATCAAAAAGCTGTGTGCCGAACATTTTACTTTTTAGTGTAGATATATTTATCCATTTCCTTCCCCGTACTGTATACGCTGCCTAGGGGTTGTGTGCGGTGGGAGTAGCACGGCGCGCCTCGCTCTGCTGGTCCTGAAGTCGGCGGAGGAATTCCGTGTTTATTCTCGAAACTCAGAGTTTATTTTGCTTGACCCTAATACTCTTCTTGTAGATGTGTTTATTTTCTCTGTGCGTTGTAACGAGGAGACACTCAGACACCCCCGGTCCGTAAACATTTTGTGAGCTGCGGTCCAGCCCGTGATTGGCTGGCTTGTAGCTGCTGGGGTAGTGGGCCAATAATACGCCGCATTAAATTGAAGAACGCTTGCAGTGATTGGCTGTGAGCAAAACCCGACAAATAGTCTTTTTTTCTAGATGAGTAAAAAAAAATATCGAATGCAGGTATTGTTTGACTGGAGAAGTTTCGATACTACTTGGTATTGAGGTATTTTGGTCGATACCTTAAAAAGGTATTGAGTACCAATACCCAGCCCTACTAGTATCAAATACTAGTAACTAATACATTTTGACTAGTTAAACTAAAATTGCTACTAATAACTGTTGGAATAGCAACTAGTAACTAAAATTTAAGTACCATAAGTTTTAGGGACGAATGAATTAAATGTTAAAACGGGTTGCCATACAAGCGTGCGATTGTCTGTGTAAGACAAACAGTGACCGTGTCAGATAGAAAGAGCGATTGCTTATGTCAGTATTAAGAGCAGCTGTGGTGACTCAGAGTGTTAAACTGACATGGCACTAAAATGAGAGTCTGCAGTGGGGGGCAAAAAAATTTGGACCGATGGAAATCCTGTATAGTATTTCTGTGGTGTTATTATCGGGTTCCATGTTTATTTCTTCTCCCAAACTCACTCGGAACATGTAATACTATGACGTCACGATAATATGCCGACACTACGCATCATTATAATATGGCTCAACTATGATATCACTTTCATAAAATTGCCCTGTTCTGAGTAGATTTAAAAAAATAATAATAATTTTCAAGTACATTTTTCAAAGTGGAGCATTACATTGTGAAAACAGGTTTTTGTCTTTAATTTGCTCCTATACTTCCCTCCATTCTCCCTTGATGCTGGTTATATTTCCCTATTTAACAAATCAAGGGAAGTTACAAACTGACTGGGATCCAATGATGATGATGATGATGATTAATAATAATAATTATTACACTGAAAACTGCACCACAAATACACTAAATAGCTTGAATTTCTTGATTCGCTGAAAAAAATAAAATAAAATTGTTATGAAATTTCACAGAAGTCTTGAGAGTCGATACCATCAATGCAATTTGTCTCATGTCATAAAAGCACTGAAAATCAGAGAGAGAGAGAGAGAGAGAGAGCGAGCGAGCGAGAGAGAGCACGAGCGACCGAGAGCGAGAGAGACAAAAGGCAGAGTGACTTCAATGGCTATCGCCTTCCGACACCTAACAACATCCAGCTGGTCTTTGGTTTATGGGACAGGTCCTTCACAGGGCTGTAAATCGCACTTTGGGGCTCTTTGTCTCGCTCAGCTCAAAGCCACCAAAGCAGCCCCCTCTTCAGAGACGATAAACAGGCTTCTATCAATGGTGTGCCCTCCTTCATCTGGCCTCTGCTCTGAACTCCTTGGCACGGCTCAGGAGGGCTGGACAGGGAGTTATTAGCCTGGCAAAACTTGTGTTCGGCAGCGGTGCCCAAAACAAACAAAGTGCCATTAATGTGAATTAATACGTCTTTTGGTTCGACACAGTGGGTTAAACCAAACAAAGGCGACTCGATTGAACGGATACGTTGCGGTACACCAGCGCTATAAATTGGTGTTGCATGCCATAAATGTGTCGGCCCTTTAGGAACAACCTCCAAAGTACAGTGGCCTATGCAAACACGTCCACACATGCATTATCTTGAATTTATTTATGCCTTACCTAAAACAACCTTGGGAACCAAGATTTTCCAGCCATGAGACCTTGAAAAATAGTGAAAATATTCCTTAAGTACTTAGTATGCACTTAACCGTTAAACATTTAGTAATTGCCCCGCACAAAAACAAAGTCATTACCTGAAATTTCAATCAGCGCTGAAATTATTATTTTTGGTTGTTCGGGGTCAGACAAACATGGGGTCACGTGTCATAACAAGCAAGATCCCTCCCTCAATACATCCAGTACATGTACAAAGCACTCTTCTTTCCCTTTCCTGTTACATTATAGACATTTCCTCACCTATGTGCTGGTTCTGGCCAACCGCACTATGGAGATCAAACGAGCGGTAGCATGCGTGTGATGTGGAAGGATGTGGGGACGTGACAGTCCGGCTCGCCTCCAGCCGCCATGCGTGTGAGTGTGTCTGTGAGGAGGGGGAGGGTGAAACACCTGGCATTTGTCGTCGCCCCCAACCCCCAATAACCCCATTACTCTACACACTGACACACACACACACACGCACGCACAGTTTACAACCTGCCCCATTTCACCCTGCTTACAGCCCACCCTGGGAAGACAGACAGTCCCTGAAGCACACAACAGGAAGAAGAAAGTTGTGACCCTCAGAAAGAATCAAGCACAGGCAGCATTTTCTGCTTCAGGTGTGTGCGTGCGTGCGTGTGCATGGGTGCGTGTGTGTGTGTGAGAGAGACAGTGTGAATTTCTGTCTATCCCAAAGCGGTATGCTGCCCCTCATCTCGACAGATGTGTGTGTGTGCATATACACCAAAGAAATTTAGTCAAAGCACACAATTTAACTGCGGAGGTTTACGAAAAGAGTGCTCAAAGTGTGAGAATAGAGGTAATGAACCATTCTGTTCAAAATGCAGAATGTTGGCAACGTTTTTTTTTTTTGTTTTTTTTTGAGGGCGGGGGCTTGTTCTTAAAAGATTAAAAGGAGGAGTTCGCTCCTTTATTCATTGCCTCCTCTGTCCATTCTCCTCAGGTGTTGTAAAACCATAAATCTCTCTTGCCTGCTATTTGCCTTTAAAACTGCCTTTTTTATAGAGGGGCTCTCTGACAAATGTGTGAAGACCTGGAAACCCAGTGAAAAAGCCCTGTCACTTCACAAAGGGGTGCGCTGATGGGGCTGACTGCTTTTGCCCACCCCACTCCCACCACCCTGTCCAAATTCAATGCACTCAACAGCCAACTACACAAAGGAAAGTCATAGGGAGTTGTGGTACAGCCTAAAAATAAACATTCATCTTTTCCTCTGTTTTTCATCAGAATATAAATGTACACAAATCAAAATTAGCAACTCAATCATCATCTCAGATAGTTAAAAAAAAAAAAAAAAAAAAAAAAGGGGGCAAAGCACATTGTCCATTTCCTGTTTCACCACCCAGGGAAAATGCACCCACAGAGTTTATTGGTGCCTTCCCCTTCTGCCGCAACACCTCCCCACAGACCAAACCAGTCCCAATGAGCCCAGACATCAATAATAAAATAAAAAGCCTTTTTCATGCATAGTATGGATGGGTAGATCACCAACAACTACTCATCTCCCAAAAATATTTGAATATTCTCTTTAACACATTGCTGTTCAAGTTTAAGCACCCTTTCAGCTCACAACTCTAAAGTATGCAATACAATACCAACTAAGAAGGAACTTGATGAGAAAGAACAAGCCCCCGAACACCACTGGCACGATACTGACTACAGGGTGTATTCATCACGGTACATTGAGGGAATGAATTGCCTTGAAATCTGCGCCTCCCCTCTCAACTTGAGAAGTTCCTCAAATCCTTGTAGGGCTATCTAGTCCATCTATTAGTCTATCGACCTAGTCCACCAGAAAGCCCTTTTATCTTCCATGGTAACATGCTGACACAAATCAAATTAACAAAACAAAACACATCAAAAGTGGGTTTGGTCCAAAATACACCAAAACAACCTTAAATTTGGAATCAAGAAAAGTGGTTTAACTTACATCTGACTTGCCGTTCATGTCTTCTATGTCAGAGTCGTTGGGATCCACCAGTTCTTGGAACGGGGGTAGAGAATACGATTTCCTCTGCTCGCCCTCTTTACTACCAGCCTGCAATTTACCCATGCGTATCTGAGACTTGTCCTTCACCTGCTTTTTATCCAGGTTATGGGTGTCTGATGCTGAGACTGACCTCCCGACTAGATCAACAAGGCCCTTTTTGCGCTTTTTGGTCGCATGGTCACCATTGGGGGCTGATGGGCGTTTGCCAAGACCCAAAACCTGGGAGGGCCCCTCAGTACGCCGCTCCTTGGAGATGGACTTGGGCTCCTTGAAGCCCATCTTGGGGTTAATGTCTCGAAGTGGCTGGTTCTCTTTGGGTTTCCTGGAGGGTTCTTTGGGGGCCTTGCTGGGTTCCCAGCCACAGTCTCTGAAGGCACTTTTGGGTTCTTTCAAGTCTTTTGACAGCTTTTCCTTGTGGTCCTTGGAGGGTTTGTGGAGTTTGGAGAGGCTGCTGCTGTTAGTGCAGGTGGTTGTAGAGGCGGTGAGGAGGGCAGCGCTGCTTCCTTTGGAGCCGTCCTGTGGATCAACACAAACGCATTAATGAGAGGCTATACGGAAGAACCCCACTTATGAAAACTTCACTTATAAAGACTTATCCAGTCAAACAAACAAGCACCGAACAAAACACGTTTCATTTATTTATCAACCTTTTGTCATAAAATGTATATTTCAACGGAGAACCCATCAAATAGACTTGTGAGCCAAGCATTTTGGAAAGTGATCCCTAACACACACACACACACACACACACACACACACACACACACACACACACACACACACACACACACACACACACACACACACACACACACACACACACACACACACACACACACACACACACACACACACACAAAATGGAGGACCTCGAGGATTATATCGATTTTTTTTATAAAGCCTACGTGATGGAAGAAGACCAGGACCGCAATAATCCCGCGAAAAGAAAGAAGACCGACTCAGCAACAGACACTGATGATCTCAAACCGGGTGCCGTAGAGGTTAGTGTCTTGGATGAGATTAACAAGAAGCTGGACATGCTTGGTCCACTTCTCCGAGACGTTACCGAGATCAAAGCCAGTCTTGATTTCCTGCACCGCACGGTCAGCGAGATGCAAAAAGATAACGCGGATCTAAAAACCTTGGCGAAGTGTCTCACAGCGGAGAGGAAAATTGTAAAAAAATTAAATAAAATAATGAAAGAGACCATCCTAGAAATTCAATCCAGAAGTATGTGGGACAACCTCATCTTTTTTGGGATCCTAGAGAACAACACAGAGTCCCCAGAAAATATGGTGACCGCCCTGGAACTCCCGACGGACACAATGAAGCAGATCACCTTCCACCGAGTTCATCGACTGGGACACCACGTGGGGAACCGTCCCCGCTCCATCATTGCTCAGTTTGAACACTTCAAGCACAAGGAGCCGGTTTAAAGCAAAGGACGGGAGTTGAAAGGAACAGGGCTGGGCATGAGCGATCAATTCCCCCGGGAGATCAACGACCAAAGGAAGGTGCTGTATCCTGTCCTGAAGGAGAACCGGCAGAAGGGTAAATGTGTATTGATGGTTGGTGACAAATGATATGACGGTCTGTTACCGAGACTCCTCCACCACACCCTGGTTATTCTGATCATTATGTATGTATTCTTGTATTTCCGGTTATTATATACACTGCAAGATGTAGGAATAGGCATGCTATCTATGTCAGTATTTAAAATATCGCTCACTCTCATCTCACCTTCCTAATTCCCCCTCCATACTTCTCTCATCATCTCACCTCCCTAATCCCTCTCTCCTTACTTCTCCTATCACTCTCACTCTATACTGTCTTTCACTTTATGTATGTCTAATCCGGCAATGTTCTGTGTTTATCTTTGTCTACTTGTCATTTGTTTGTGTAGTTATGTATCCCTACAAACTTCCTACAATACTATGGCAGTGAAAGGGAATGTAAAGGAGGAAATCCCAGACTTATCTATGAGAAAGCATGGGAACGGTAGTATAGCTATTGCCTTGGATGCACTGTGCCATCACCCCCTAACTAGCTTCAATGACACCCATTACGTTTGTTAGTTGGAATGTGGGAGGCTTGGGCTCACCTGCTAAACATAGCAAAATCCTAACTCACTTCACCAAGATGAACCCCAGCTTCTGTCTACTGCAAGAAACCCACCTCACTGCATCTGAGCACCTCAAACTCAAAGCTTAATGGGTTAATCAGATGTTTTCTGCATCATACAACTCAAAAAAGGGGGTGTATCTATATTGATCAATAAAAGTATCCCATATCAAAATAAAACCACAATAACAGACCCAGAAAGGCGTTTCATAATGATTAATGGGATTTTAGGTAACATCAAATTAACCATAGCTAATTTTTATGGGCCCAATGAGGATGACCCAAATTTCTTTCACAATATATTTTCAAAACTTTTTGAATTTTCTGAATCAATTATCATATTGGAAGGAGACTTCAACACAATACTGGATTCAAATTTAGACTGCTCTCAAACCAGAAATATTTCCAAATCCTGGTGTTCGTCGGACACTATAAAACAATATGAGTGATCTTGCTCATAGGGATTGTTGGCGATCAAATAACCCACATTCTAGAGAATACACATATTATTCCCCACCCCACCAAAGTTTCTCTAGAATCGACCTTGTCTTGACAAGTAACTCCGCACTGTCCAAAATCGCTAATCCAGAAATCCACCCTATTGTAATTTCCGATCACGGGCCGATTAATTTCAACCTGATAAATGAAACAAACTGGAACCCTCCCGGCAGGTGGCGGTTTAACACCTCACTTCTGACAGATAAAGAATTTAACCATTTATTTTCAAGAGAATGGACTTCCTTCATTGAACTGAATGACTCCCTAGAAATATCACCATCCTTACTTTGGGAAACAGCTAAGGCAGTTCTAAGAGGTAGTATTATTTCATTCTCCACTCACAAGAAAAAGAAAGGACAAGAATGCCAAAATAAACTCAAAGAGCGACTAAAGGAGTTGCACTCCCAACAAGCCCACTCATCTTCTGAGCAAATCCGAAATGAGATCAGGACAATTACATCTCAACTAGAAAATATCATCCATCGAAAGACACAATTCCTTATGCAACGAACAAGAGCAAATTATTTTGAATTCAATGATAAATCAGGTACATTTCTTGCCAATCAATTGAAACGTGATAGAGAAAAATCACTTATTACAGCCATCAAAGATTCACAGGGTAGGATAGCATACAAGCAAGCAAGACATCAATTACATATTTAGAGACTTTTATAAGAACCCATGTCACTCAGACAATGAATCGAATATATCAAACATTCACTCATTCCTTGATGATATTGACCTTCCTAAACTTTTGACGGAGCAGGCTACCACCTTAGATCAACCACTTACTCTTAAGAACTCAGGAAAGCGCTCTTCTCTCTGCCCAACAATAAATCACCTGGATCAGATGGTTACCCAGTGGAATTTCATAAACACTTCTGGCCACTTCTCTCCCCATTATTCATCAGAATGGTTACAGAGGTCAAGTCAACCTCCACCATGCCTCCGCACATGAATACTGCTCTCATTTCGGTTTTGCTCAAAGCCAAAAAGGACCCAACCCTCACCTCCAGCTACAGACCCATAAGCCTTATTAATTGTGACCTTAAGATAAGTAAAACACTAACCAACAGAATTGAAAAAGTAATTCCATTTATAATTCACCCCGATCAAACAGGCTTTGTCAAGGCAGATACTCATCCAGCAATATGCGTTGTTTATTCAGTCTGATCAGCATATCTAAAAGGAACAACTTCAATACTATTATTGCCTCTTTGGACGCCGAAAAAGCATTTGATAGAGTGAATTGGACATATCTCTTTTCAATCCTCAACAAATTTGGCTTTGGAGAGTCCCTCATTCAATGGATCAGAATCCTCTACAACTCTCTATCTGCTTCTGTCATCACCAATGGTTACACCTCACAGCGTTTCACTCTACAACGCGGCACAAGACAAGGATGTCCGCTCTCCCCTTTACTATTCGTCATCTTTATTGAACCCCACGCGGCATTTATCTGTCAAAACAGTTATATTGTAGGCATACAAATAGGAAACTCTGTTCACAAAATCAGTTTGTACGCAGACAATATCCTTTTGTACATACAGAACCCAATATCATCCCTTCCGGAGATGTTCATTCTTATATCTAAATTCTCAGCTATCTCAGACTATTTAATAAATTGAACTAAAACCAGTCTTGCCACTCATTGGCGGGCACTGTAATGCTGCAACCCAGAAACTTCATTTAACCATCACAACGGGCAATACTAGATACGTTGGTATTGATATCTCCCCCAATCTATCAGGTTTGTTTACCCATAACTTCACTCCATTGCTCAAATCCATTGAAGACCTCGTTCGATGGAACAACCTACCCATCTCACTAATTGGTACGATAGCAGCAATGAAAATGAATATACTTCCAAAAATAAACTATATATTTTCAATGACCCCAGTGCAACCAACAGTACATTGGTTTAATACTCTCGACTCAATAGTCAACACATTTAATTGGAAATACAAGAAACCGAGAATTAAACTAGCAACACTACAGAAAAACAAAGATTGTGGAGGCCTAGCAGCCCCAAACTTTAGATACTACTATCTAGCGAACCATCTTCAATTTATAATTAAACGGTTACAACCAGAGCAACAATTGGCCCATGGATGGCGAGACATTGAACAATGAATGAATGCCCCCCCCCCCCACCCCTTCTGGCCTGGCTGAAGTCCTGATGGCTTGCGCCTGGTGGCTTGGGATGTGCTGCGACCTGGCAGGGCTGCGGAGAGCGCCGCCGGGTGCCTTCCGGGACCCCTGGGGGGACTGCTTGCCGTTGTGGGGGGCGGCTGTTGGCCTTTTGCTTCTGTGGTGCGGCTTCTCTGCTGCGGGCGCCCCGGGTGCTGGGGGTGGCAGAGGGCCACCCCTGGCGGCCTGCCGGCATCGCCGGGGGGTGGGGGGTAACATCGAGGTGCCCCGCGCTGGGCACTCGCTGCTATGTGTATGGGCACTTGGCACTCACTCACTCTGGGCGTCTGGTCAGCTGCGGTGGGGCGGGCTGCTCGGCGGGGTGTCAGTCTATCGCCGCGGGGCCGTGATCTGGGCCCGCAGTCCGTGCCTTGTGCCCGTGGCCCGGATTCTGTGCCCGCGGCTGCGTCTTGTGCCCGCACCTGGGGCTTGGTTGTATGTGTGCGTCCCTGGGGTGCGGGGTCTCCTCGTGCTCCCTGGGACTGGGTCATGCTCCTTGGGGCTGGGCGTGGGGATTGCTCCACAGCCCTCTGTGGCTGCAGGGCAGGGTACCCAGGGATTTCCTGCAGCCGAGGGGTGTCCACGGGGCTGTGGAGTTTGGGGGGGCTTCGGGGCCCCTTCCACTGCTTGGAGGCGCCGCGACATAATACCGATCTTCTACACCAGTACCAATGGGGCTAAGTCTCACACACACACACACACACACACACACACACACACACACACACACACACACACACACACACACACACACACACACACACACACACACACACACACACACACACACACACACACACACCTCAAGTGCACCCCAGCACCCTCCTAGTTGCATTCCTCTCCTTTCCTCCCTCATTTGCTTCCATAACTATGACAGGAAGAGACCACGGGACCAGTTGTAGTTCCAGTTTTCCTGGACCTAATTCAGTTTTTCAATACATGTTGTCGTCCAATGTTCATGTTTTTGTGTAAATGTTGTTTGTTTCTGTTAATTTGTCTCACTGTGGTGATTCTCCCCCTCTTGGAGTAGTGATCAGTTGTTTATAAACCCAAACATGATAAATTGTTCTCCAAAGGGGGAGGTTGTGGTGGCTCTCCATAACCAAAAACTGTGCTCTTGTCATCCCACTGGTCGTCCACAGGACAGAGTTATTGCTGCAGTTCTTGATGATTTAAGAATTAATAAAGAGTTGCATTGCAGGTTGAAAACTTGAACTCCACTTGCAGACTAACTCTGTCCTTGATGCAATGGCATACAAATACTCTTGTGTTGTATGCCCAGCATGCTGACAGCACAGGTAAAAACAAAAAAAACAAAAAAAACAAAGCAGACAAAATCCAAAAACCTTTGGCCATTCACTTTTTTCTACAATAGTTGGTGGGCTCATGGTAAAGGAGTTCCTTGTGCCCTCTGTGATACTGGCTAAAGGTGAGAGGCTTTCGTGACAGACACATGTGCCACCGCTGAGGCCACACAGCTGACACAAGGTAGAAGGGCAGTGGTGGAAATGCATCTGCATCGATTAGGTGGGGTGGGGGGGGCAGGTTGTATAGTTGTTGGAGCTACGCCTTTAGGCCTTCCCTGTCAATATTTCACCAATGCAGTAAAGCCATTAAGGCAGTCTAGACGGCGGGGCGGTGTTACGACTTGGCCCAGCCACCTTCAGAAACCTCTCATTTTGTCCATCAGCTCCTGACCCCGGGACCTTGGGATGTAAAGCTGCCGCTCCTACTCACACTTAAAGCCCAGGCCCCCTCCTCCTTCTCCACCAAAGTCTTTGCTTATGTTCCTCCTGAGGCAACGCAACATAAAAAGCGCTTCATCTGCGAGACTTTTAGTGCTGTGGAAATGTCATGCTGTGTCAATCCAGCCATCATTCAACTGATCATGAAAGAGACAGCTTTAATTTTGGTTTTAGGACCGCTGCAATTAGCGTACACAATTTTTTGTTTGAATATCCCTCGCCAGTATGCTTCATTATATTTTATTTGTCTGACCTTTTAGATCTGGTGGAAATAAAAGCCATTTTTAAACAATGCAGACACAACAGGCGCTTGTTGAACACAAAGCCTCTGTAAAATGTGCTGCAGTTCTCAAAGACCACAGTGGATGCAATAGTTACAGCGCTGACATTACAGCATGAGTTAGGAGTGGAACATTAAGAGTTATATACACAACATGTGGAGATATTTCTAATTACACAGAGCGGCAGTTTGTTCCCTTGTTTAGTCACTGGCCAATTATCCAGAGTAATTATTTACTTGGGTGAACGTTGACAAAGTTGCATCCTGATAATTCCTTGTTTGCCTGTCATGTTGTCACTGGCAGACCAAAAGTTAGTTTGTAACTTAGCTTTACTAATGGAGCCCACTCATATTTGATGCTCAGATTGCTAGGAGTAGACTATATACTAGAATCCTAGAAGAATGGTGTAGGTACAGTATATGGTAACTTCAATTTTGTTCGATTGAAAGTCTTGAAGGAATATATGGCAGTAAATGTGGAAGTAAATTCCAATGAACTCTCAAAGCAGTGAATACAAGTGCTCTGTATTGGTTGCACAATTCACAAATCAATCCAAAGCGATTAAGAATATAGACATGTTCAGATCACTCTTTGGTCACTATTAAAACACAATAAAGAATGCATTTGATGCGGGGTGTTGACAAATGCTGAAATTTGTAACTGTAATCCTATATCTGTAGGGCTCCAGACTAACTTTTTACATTGGTGGTACTGGTGCGACTAACTTTTTCGCTTAGGTGTAGCAGCACATCATTTAGGTGCACCCAAAAATTTGCACCGTACCTTTTGGCGCAATAATACATTTATAAGTATAACCTTTTTTGTCAGTTCCCATACACATTGGTAATTTCTTAACACATTATGTAAATGATTGTAAACAGGAATGAAGGTGCAGATAAATGTTTTTCTATATTTAAATCAGAGCACACTCAACAAGAAATCACAATAATCTCAATTGTTATTGAGAAAAAACATATTAAAAAAATGCTGATGTTTAAAGTTCTTGACAAACTGAAATAGCTCAGGTTGAATTTGCACATCCTATTTCTTTTCAAAGTGTCGGCAATCACCCCAATGAACTGGCACACTCACCTTTGGGTACTTGCCAATACCAAGTACCGATACGAGTAAGTGAAAATACTGCAATTTTCAGTTACCACAACAGTGAGATTGTGTTTATTATTGTTGATTATTCAATATGGAACAATAATAAGAACATGAAACTGTTCATGAATTCCAATAAAATCAAATACAACATGGAATGGTCACTGAGTTCCAGTAAAATAGAATATGGGACTGTCATCAAGTTTCAGTACAATGCAACCTGTAACTCTCACTGAGATTTAGTAAGACACAACATAACTACACAGAAATGTCCAGTTCAAACTTGATGAAATGAAAGTCTTTTTCACTTTTAACTGTGAATATACCTTTCTATTAGTGGCTATATACCTTTCTAGTGGCTCTTTTCCTGGACCTAATTCACTGTGTTTCAATACATGTTGTGGTTCAATGTTTATGTTTTTGTGTAAATGTTGTTTGGTTCTCTGTTTATTTGTCTCACCATGGTGATTGTCCCCCTCTTGGAGTAGTGATCAGTTGTTTATAGACCCAAACATGATAAATTGTTCTCCAAAGAGGGGGGTTGGTGGTGGCTCTCCATAACCAAAAACTGTGCTCTCATCATTCTACAAGTCATCCACAGGACAGAGTTATTGCAGCATGATCTTGATGAATTAAGAATTGCATTGCAGGTTGAGAACTTGAACTCCACTTGCAGACTAACTCTGTCCTGAATGCAATGGCATACAAATACTCTGTGTTGTATGCCCAGCATGCTGACAGCACAGGGGGGGGGGGGGGGGGGGGGGGGGAAGAACCACCAGCTATGCTACACTGTAGTGACAGCGATAGAAACGTAGTCTGCACAATTTTGGAAAATTTTCTTGGCTGAGAAGAGCTTGCATTCTGTTGCATTTTTATCCGCTTCTTTTACCTTGAGGTACCTCCAAGCGGACGACATCAACTATGCAACATTACGTTGGTATCAGGCTTAAGTATCTGAGCATTTTTACTAGTATGAGTACATGTGCACAGTATCGGGCCCGACAGCTCTAATAACTTATAGTTAATTTACACCTGCCACAATTATTTGAGAAGATCATGAAGACTCGTTGTTGTAGGTTGGGTTTACATTTAACCCGTTCATAAGGATGATCTGGGACTTCATTTTAGTAAAAGGGAGCTCTTCTTTGGCTATATTATAATCAGTGTTAAATTTTATTATCATTTTGAACTCCTCACTGCTTCGGTTTGCCGCTGCCTGGCACTGAAAGGTGTGGGGAGGGGGCTGCTCTGCCAGCCACATTAACTCGCAAGGAATGTGGGAGGAGAACAGGGTGAGGAAACACACACACACACACATCCCACTATACGCTGACGAAATAATCGACAGAAAATAGGCTGTGTTTTAAATATTTGTTCAAAGGCAAATGTCTGCACTCAATCCACTATCGGCAAAGCACAAATAGTGGATTTTCACGAATATGTATTTCTTTTAAATATATAAATAAATAACAATTTGGGAAGGAAAAAACTAAACTAAACTAAAAACAAAGATTCTGAGAAATGGCGAGTCTGATCCCAACCATGGTGCTTGGCTGCAAAGACAAGAAACTGAAACATGTCCAGTCTCTACGAAGACAGGTCTTTATATTATTACATTTTATTGTTTTACTTCTTAAAAATGCCACTCAGCCATTGTCATAGCCATAGCCATAGTTAGGTTAGCTATGATTGAAACATTCCAAATAATAATTATCATGAAATGATTTCTCAAGCATGCAGAGGCATATGGCTAATTATTATTCAGAACGAGTCATCGGACCTTCCCAGGTGCAATGGAAATTTTTTCCAACTATTGGGGTGTCGGAACAATGGGCAGTCCTCCTGCCCGTGCCGGAAAGAGAACGCGCGAACAAGGAGAGGTAGAACGGGTGGAGAACTCCGGAGGCAGAGCACGTAGGACAGGTTGAAAATGATCACACTGATTTAATACATTGGTTTAGGATTATTACGTCCAGGGACGGGGGCTCTGTTCCGGATCCATCAGCGGAGGGAAGAGTTTGTTAATAGTGGAAAATCATGCTGGAATCTATGAAGGGCTGCCCCCTGAATGTTGATGAGTCAAATCATCAGTCGGAAACCCGTCAGTCGACTGAAGCTGCTTTCACATACTCCGGACAATGTCCAGATAATCAGGTCCAGACATTGTGCCGGAGTTGTCCTTTCACACATGTAGCACACAACCGGAGATTGTCCGTGTCAGACCCGTTCACACTACCTGTAAATACTCTGGTTGGTTCAGACGAGGGGCGGAGCCTGGGTAGAGCATGCATGAGGTAAGACATGATGCAATGACACTGCAGAGTTTTAGCACACCCAAGATGGCGGACGAGGCTACCGACTTATCTTTTTATGGCGTTGATACTCTATGTATTTGGACGTAATATAAACCAAAGAGTGAAAAGGAATCTAAAGGAAAGCAGAAAGGAGTACGAAGCAGCTACGTTCCGTGCACGAAGATCCGCACAAAGGTAAATAACGGCCGCATGATAGAGACGTCATCAACACTTGACACGCCCACTCACTTGCTGTGAATGCTCCGGACAATTACCTGGATGGGTAAAGTCCGGGTAATGTCCGGGTCAAATGATTCAGTCATTTCCGTTCACACATACAGCTCCTCCGGATTATTTCAGGGTTGTAGTGCATGTGTGAAAGCAGCTTGAGATTCTTCAAGTCGAGCAATCATTTTTATTTTTAACCCCTTCAGTGTGCATTACAATAACAGGATAAAACCAATTAAGCTCCATATTTTCACTTGTTCCACAAGGAGATAACCTTATAACCTAATAAAATAATCGACATCTAAAATAAAAAGACACCATTTGGCACACCGATCGCGGGCACCCTGTCGCTGGTGATGCGTGTGCCAGTGGTGCCGTCAGAGAGGGAGACAGGTGCACAAAATGCACCTCTATCACTCCTTCTCTGCGCCCCTGCTGGGGATGACACTCTAGGTGGCCGCCTATCTCACCTATAGGAAGAGACGGTCCGGCTCTGCCCCCTACCCCCCGCTGAATAATCCAATATTGGCATTGAACAGCCGAATCCGATTAGACTGACAAAAAACTGAGTCGGGTACAGCCCTAAATCTGTGTGTGTGTGTGTGTGTGTGTGTGTGTGTGTGTGTGTGTGTGTGTGTGTGTGTGTGTGTGTGTGTGTGTGTGTGTGTGTGTGTGTGTGTGTGTGTGTGTGTGTGTGTGTGAGCATCAAGTTTGTGTGATCTCCTCCACAGACAGTAATTCATCACCCAGTCTGTTTTGATCTGTAACCATTTCCATGTACACTTGGGCCCCCAAAAAATGTTATTTAAAATGGTTCCATTCAAAAAGGGACTAAAAAACAAGACATAATGGGAGGAACATGCCAGTTCATTGGCATTTGTGATATAGTGCATCAACATCTCTCTCCCCTCTGAAATAACAACAAAGAACTCCAAATGTATGCAGATTCTCATTTTGGAGACACTAAAACCATATTAGTGGGGATCACCATTGATTTGGAATTTATATAATTCGCCAAGTACACTTGTGTTACCAAATTTAGATCTGTTCTTCCTGGTGTCAGAAAGTATGACTTTTTTTTCAAGCCAATTCATTCAATACCAACTTTTAATAATCATGGTATATAACAAATATTTTGGGAAACTATTCATTTGCAGTCATTTAGAAATTGTGAATTTTGAAACTCCAAGACAAAACGTCCTTTAGAAGGAATGCATGTTTAATTAATTCTTAATCTTTTAAAATATATATAAAAAATGTATATTCTTTGTCAACACAAGCTTGAAATTATTTGTTTCCCTCTCGCAACAGCGATGGCTGATGGACTTTGACCCTAAAAAGGTCATAAAGTTGTCGATTAACTATGAACTATGTTTTTCCCATGTTAAACACTCAATCTACAAATCTATACCTTCTCTCAAAATGACATTTCTGATAATGAGAAACCTGATCAATCAATTAACTCCAATAATTTGCCAGATCAGTCACCACAGAAACACACACACACACACACACACACACACACACACACACACACACACACACACACACACACACACACACACACACACACACACACACACACACACACACACACACACACACACACACACAGATTTGTGAACAGCGTGCACTGTTATTAAATATCAGTGTTGCATTTTTGCTTCTTGAATACCTCAGAAAGAAAATTATAGAAAATCTATGGGAATACCATAATGAACAATCTGCATCATTAACACTTGTACCATTTTTTGAAATCCTTTAAATCAACAGAAAGACCATTCATAGAAAAAAAAGCACAGAGCACCCACTAGGAGTCAAAAGATTAAGCGGACGGACGTTGCTGTGTGAGCAGCAGCCAAAATACAATGTCTAAGGCTGAAAACGATCACACTGATGAAGTTCTTGGCCTGCCTCATACGGAGGAATCAGGGACCTCTGAGGGAAAAGAAGCAGCTGTGAAGCAGCGCAGGGAAGGGGCACAAGCTCCGGGCTGTACCTGGACTCCAAACTTACCTTTGGCCCATGGAAGCCCTTGCTCTTCTTGGGGTCGGAGAGGCTGGACGTCAAGATGCTGTTTGGTAGTGAAGGCAGCTTCAGGTGCTGGCCGAAAAGGGAAGTGGAGCCCTCCTGCATTATCATCACCTGCCAGTTAGCGCAGCAGTGTTAGGCAGGGCAACATATGACAGTGACAGTGTGGGTGACACCGCACTTGGACATATTTACACAACACACCTACACATGCAGTCAGGCCTTGAGTTCAATTGTACAACGATGCTGAAGGAGCCGCTACAGATTGTGCACTTTGTATACTCAAACACAGGGGACTCAAGATTCAACACTGATTCAGGTGACTCAACTTTGGAGACTCAGACTTGGACTCTAACAACACTAGGGAGTTGGGGCTCGACATCAAGGTGTCCTGACTCGATGACTAACGCAGACAGTCAGGTACAGTGGTGGTAGTTGCATCACAATGTTGGATTAAAAATGTATTTAAAATAAAAAAAAATAAAAAATTAAAATAAAAAAAGGGGGGGGGGGGGTGCTGCAGGAACATCTGCAAAAACCCAGTAAAAGTGATAAGCTTTGGACAAAATTTGGTAGATCACAGTCTACAGGGTTGGTTAATAAGTACACTCAAGACCCAAAGCAGTGACAGGTCTACCAAGTCTACCAATAATTAATTGAATGTTCGAATATATCCCTTAAATCATCACTTGATATTTCTGCCATCAGAGTGAAGGTTGAGCATCTTACCCTCCAAGACAAGGTAAAGCTAAGAAGTCCCTTTTGTCTCCTTTTTTCAACCCAGTTCCTATCATTTATAATCGCAGAACAACGACGCTCAACGCTGCTGCAGTTTCTCACTGTACTTCAATGCAGTCCAGTGGGGCAAATATTTAAGCTTTTAAAAATATGAAATCTCCTTTTTGGAAACGGGAAGTTTACACCTTAGTCAAGTTGCAAACAGTACATTTTATCAGGTTTTTCAGGGTTTTACGCTACTGCAAATCAGTTCTTTGATCTTCATCCAATCTTGCATGAGAGACTAGAAACATGAAGATTCAGCACTTTATAATATCTCAAAATGTGATACTGTCAATCAAAACATGTAAAAATAAATAAAATACAAAATTAAAAAAACACATTCCGACACGTAATCAAAAATGTGACTTTCGAAAAAGGATTTTAACCCACTTGAGTGCATTTAAGCACAGTGTGAAGCTGCAGCAGAGTGGTAACTTTCTCAATAGTAAAACGTTCAGCGAGGTTGTACAATCACCAGTAGGGCTGTCAAATCATGGAGAAAAAAAAAAAATGATATTCGAATCTGGAAAAAAAACATTTGCGGGAGAAAAAAAAACAAAAAACAAAAAAAAAAAGCAGTGTTTCAGCACGGATGTATTATTTTAAGGGCTGTCAGAATTAAGGCGTTCATTTTGTAATTAATTTAAAATATTTAACGCCTGAAGAAAAATTAACGCAATTAACGCAGCTGTGTTTTGGTTACCCCAGGCTACACCAGAAGCAACACGTCAGTGACACATCAGAGGGCTGAAGGCACCGGGACGGCAGCGTTGTTTTCGTCCCATTAACCAGAGGAGGACGCAGGAGATTTTCATAATGTAAAAATGTCTATCTATTGAACTGGAGTTCCGTCAACACCACGACCCAAGCAGGCAAGAATGACCATTCTCATCGCGAGGATTACCAGCTGCCCAGCAAAGATATCCGGCCGATTCTCACATCTCACAGGCTTCTGGATTTAAAGATTTCATCCGCGAGCTTAAATACATCTAGAATAAGAAGACACTGTTTATTTTTTTGTTTTGTTGTTTTTTTTGCCTTGTTTGGCAAAAAGATGGCTCTGATTGGAGCTATGGAACTGTTCTGCAGTGGAACCGTGCGTAACACCCTTTTGACAAATAACAAATGTCGGCTTTGGAAGAGTACTGTTGAGACTGAGCATGCAAATTGTCATACAATTATTAGAAAATACCAATCAATACAATTAAAAAAGTAGAGAGGGATGCACCAACTTCTCAGTTCTTACTCTTGGTGCTTGCAGATATGGAACGCAAATGCATATTCTGAAATTTTCAGTTCACTTGGGTGAGCTCAAGTGAGGTCGCTGATTTTGATCTGACCTTTATTATTTTCTGTAATAAATGTATTGCTTTATGAGTTCCCAAAAGTAAAACATAAAACAGGAACTCAATGCAACAGCATGTTACATGATAGTGTATTTGGCTATTGGGCATTTCTACGATTACAGATTATTATGATCTCTACATTTATGTTTCAAGGGGTCAGAACTGATATTTATTGATTAGAAAGAACATTGAATGTCTTACTTTGGAGTCTTCTGAGCTTCGTTTATGAGGATCCCGTTGCTGTCAAGGACAAAGAGACTGTTAGTCAACCAAGACACATTTTTTACAGTCACAGCCCTTGACCTAATACATCACAATTGGCTCACAAATGACAAATGACATCTCCTGCCCCAGACAATCACATATTGTGAAAACATCTGTGCTGTACAGTGTTATTCAATTTTCACATATAATAAACCCAGAAAACATTTTATTGCCATCAAAAGGAACAGTATAAAAGGCTGCTTTTTAATAAAATAAATCAACACAACACAACAAATACATATTGTAGATAAGTTAAATATATTATTTTCTACCACAGTGAGAGCACCCCCCCAGCACTGCCTCCGGATGAATCTAGGGACATGCAGAGCAAGGTGTGGATACTCCATGAGGAATAGTACCTCAGTCTCTGTAACCTGCTACTCCAACCCGTCCTTACCCTTCACCTACCCCTCCGGCTTTGAGCAGCTTCCTGCGGAACTCCTCTGTGGGGTTGTTAAATGTGAGCTTCTCACAACGCAGGTGATTCACGGGCGGGTGGCCATCCAGGTGGAGAAACAGGTCGTAGTCAAAGCGCACCTTCTTAGGTTCTTCCTGAGAGACAAGGGGTGGTTTCACCCGTTAGAGGATTAAAGGACAGGTTAGAAATTTTTTCAATAAAAGGTTGGTTTATTTATGATAATAGGATGAGCTATTATCGTAGGGCATCCTGGTTTGAATTTTCCCGAAAGAGAATACTACACATACATATGAAACACACCAATCACCTTATTTCTGAAGTAAACTTCAATAGGCAATATGAAGCCTGCGTATCCAGATTCCTCCACTTTGTAGGGTGGGTCCTTGCACACTGCGGTGAAAGAGAAGGTTAGCCCATCCATCCATCATCAACATGTGGAAATTGACCGTTGTCTTCATTGAGTGTTGGCTGATTTGGAAGTTGGAGTACTTTTAATGGATATCAACACCACATAACAAAGGCATGTTTTTTTTGTTTTTAGTTTTTTTTCATATTGGAAAGGCTGAATTATACTGCTTTTGACCAAAACCAAAGAACCAATCTAAAAGAAAAAACTTTTACATCAAAAATAAAAGTTACATTCAGATACACAAAAATGGCATTAATTCTCAAGAGAATACGTTCGATGCAGTCAATACCATAGAAGTATTGAAGTGGAAATTCATGTTAGTGCATTATAGGGGAAAACATGCATCCACATAAAGTGAAAACAGCTTTTACATAGCGGCGATATTGATCAAATCAAATATCCCTATATTTTCATCTGAATACCTCAATATTGATAATGTGACGTTACTTTGGTAGATAATCGTTAACAAACAATACTCACTACACATTATGCATTGCTGTGACCAATCAAGTCAAGTCATGAAATGTTCATTTCACTCACACATGAGCCACTTTTCTGAAGCAGTCTGGAAAAGACGCAACCTAAGCCATATATAATGACATTATAATAACTGAAACCTCAGACGCTATTTGGCCTCCTATCCCAATGGTTATACCACTGCTCATATCAGTTTTTTGAACCACTAAATATCCATTGTCTCAGGGGATATCATTAATGAGAAAACTCCAGTTCTGTATCTGGGCACATCAATAATGACAACCGTGGCTTGGATCCCAGATGCTGCTCGTCTAACCAGCTGCTGGCAAGCAGCAAATGCCTCCCACTAGACCTTCTCGAGACAAACAACCAGTACCTGAGGTCAGGTGTTCTCCCATGGCCCTGTATACGTCCCCACAGGCTTTGTAGAGCAACACTACCAATTAGTGCATTAGCAGAGCCTCTGTAAGTGAAGCCTTGCATCCTTCTCGGGGCCAAATCCTATTTTTGATTTGTCTTTACGTGACTTGAATTAGTTGTAAATGAATGAAAATACAATTCTTATTATGTCTTTGAACATCACATTTTTAAGACTAGTTATTCCTAATCAGCTGTTTGTGTGATGTCCAATGTGATGCCACACCCCCATTTTCCATTTGGAGAAAAATTGAGGGGGAAAAACAGCATATCAAATTCACTAGAAGTGTCTTAAAGTAAAGAGCAAGCTCCTTTGAGCCACTCCTGAAACCAGGACCCTCATTTATCAATCTTGCTCACGAACAGAAATGTGCATAAAACATACCAAAGACCATCTGGGATTAGTGCTTCGACCCCAGACCCTGCATGTACAGAGCCTCGTAGAATAAAATAAGAATGACTAAGCACATGCCATCATTTCAAGAATGTTATTGATGGCTGCGGCAACTTGATAGAGGCATTTAGGCCATTCCATTCATAATCAATGTAGAGTCTTCTAATCTATAATTTATGCAAATATAATTGAAAGATTTAAAATTCTGTTAACTGAATGGGTGTGCTGGTTATTAAGGCTAGCGATCCAACTCTTTAAAACGGCGATAAGGCTGTTGATTGAAAGACATTTAATGTAAAGGTAATATCTTCCTTGACTTTAAGGTTGAGTACATGCTGAGGTTTCTTGCGCTAAAAATGATGACTGGCTGATCAGTCAGTTCCATTTTCCCAGGGCCATCTTATTGGATTTCTTTGGGCAACTGTCAAAGTTTATACAAATTGCACAAACATCATCATCATCATCATCATCATCATCATCAAAAACACCCAGGTCTTCTCCATTTCTTTTCATTTCTGGCCACCAGAACATTTCCAGAGGGAAATTGGAGATTAAACTAGTACTTGACAACCAACCCTCAGCCACATAATGCTGCCAGCCAGTGCAATAATTAAATTAATACATGATCATGT
Source organism: Zeus faber (assembly GCF_960531495.2). Classification (NCBI taxonomy): domain Eukaryota; kingdom Metazoa; phylum Chordata; class Actinopteri; order Zeiformes; family Zeidae; genus Zeus; species Zeus faber. Next base: position 4,117,686 of record NC_137209.1, read on the forward strand.
ACAGTTCCAGTTAGTTAGATACTACGCTACAGGCGACAGTAAAAAATTGCTTGGACATCATCACTGGGCTTTCCAATGCGATTGGAGGTCTATTACAATAAAAGTATCATCATTACACATATTTATTTTTGTTAATAGGAAAGTGTTATCATATGTCACACAATTCTATTCTCTATATCAATTACTCTTTATTATACATTATTCATAATATTAATATCGGCCTGTCTCATCTGCAACTTGCTGCAGTACAACCCCCATTATACACTGCCCCGTACTGCCCCCACGGTCCACACACACAACCAAACATTTGCGACACAGTGGTTGCACGTCACAATTAGACAAGACTTTTGTTGTCACAGCAGCGCAGCTGCACTGAATTTCTTGCATCAAATTCTAATTAAATGACAATTTCACTGGAAGGAAATTCCACTTTCAGAGTAACTCTTGGATGCAATGGGATACAGATCGCTCGACTATCATTTTGGTGGTTGAGTTGACACCACTAGTGTACATAATTTGTGATACAAAGGTTTTACTAAGTGCTGTTACCAAATGGCTTAGTGGGACACAGGATTCCTTGTTGTACAGAACAGCACAATAGGAGCCCAACCTCCAAAATGGCCAAGCATGTGAGTGAATGTGTGGGATTTAAAGGGGGACTGGGGAACTGCTTACAGGTGTGTAAGCCCAAGCAGGATGAACCCCAATTTCTAACATTTCTGATTAAAAATGTGAGAAGTGGTTAACAGCACCAGCCATAGAGTTAGTGCATGGACACTGCACGGGAAACAATGAACTTGTTATATGAACTATCCAAAAAGACAAGTATTAAATGCATGCCATCTTCCATTTACTCCAGAGACCTTGGACACCTTCCAAGTACTCGTCATAGTCAGCGGAATAGTGGGGCGACGCTAAAAATCACCACAGGAAACTAGTGTCTCATATTACACTGGGGTCGACAGCCCCCCACCATGGGGCTGGGGCCAAGTTGTCCAAAAGTTAATAAAGCTGCATAAATATTATGGGCCACAATGAAGTGCACAAAGGTAAAGGCCTATTCACATTGGGACTGCATTATCCAATGAGTCCCAGTTTGAAGTAGGAGATGAGCTTATCCAACCACAAACTTGGGTGTATGTATAAAGCAGACATGAATTATCCCAGTTGCTATAATGCTGTGTTCCAGTATATATATTTCTTTTTTCAGTAAATGCACCCATTCGCTCGCTCACTCACTCCATATTAGGGATGCAAATTTAAAGTAATTTCCTTAATCGATAGTTGTTAACCTTAAACAATCGAAGATTAATTGACAACAAAATCGAATTACGTCACCAGAGGGTGACGCCATGGCCCGTGGGGTCCTACGCCACGTTGCGCACCTCAAACGTTTTTGTGACGGGGAGCAAGGAGCGTTTCCCCTCATTTCATTTAAGAATGGAGACGTTTGAGGCAAGACGTGCTGAGCTGGTTCGAACATACAGGAATATTTACTGGCCCGCCTTTCGTCAGTTAAATATTTAACTACTACTTTACTGTTTGTCTTCCTCTGCAACGGAATGAGCAGGATGTTACATAGCATATCAAGTCTGGTGCAGATATGGACAACAAGTGGTGAATAAAAGTATTAAACATTACTAAAATTCTTATATACGAACAGACACAAAATCATTTAGTTGAATATATTTTATTGGAGTCAACACAGCAACAAATCGCTTGTTTCATTTTGCAGACTCGTACCTCTCCCTCACTCCGGGTTTTCTTTCTCCCCCCGTGCCATTCAGAAAGTGCCGTTATCCCGCTCCAGTCTACAGTGTTCCATCTGAACGCAGCATTAATTGTTGAGGAACAATAAACAAATTTTCCTCCTCAGCATCAACGCGCGCAGCCATGTTTGTTGTTTGTCGTTCTTCCGGAAGCCTCCATCTACTTCTATTTCTTGCTCCCCTGGCCATTTTGTCTCCACTGCCCCCCGTCATTCCGGTGAGTACTACTACTTCCTGGCTTAGCATTTTTATTCTTGCGCCGCAAAGACTCCTGTTGATAGACGAACAACAAGACCCCAGATTGTTCAGTTCTTATCATGAAGACAAAATCTTAATCGATTCAATTCTTATTAGCAATGAATCAATAGTCGATCACTTGTTAACATCCCTACTCCATATCCTTTGAGAATAGACCCCACATTCCTATCCAGAGCACCCGGATGAAACCCACATGAACACATGCGCCACTCTAGTCTCTACCAAGTGAGCTGGGCCTTTCCAGGTACAAACGGCAATGCCTCATGTCAGAACATTAAAGTCATCAACAAAAAGCCAATTTCAGAACTGGAATATCCCTTTAAGACAGAACTGAAACAGACTAGTTCTGCCACCCAATGACAAGAACATTCACAATTACGATTCTACATTTATGACTTAACATTATTATCTCAAGCGCTACCAAGCCTTTGACCCATTCCAATCCAGCTGAATACCAATACATTTGTCTACCTTTAAATGTACCATGGGTCAATAGACACCAACCAACAAGACACACTCGCGTAAAATGATTATTGCCCAGGATGTCATTTTCAGTTCAAAGACATAAACAAATTGACTGTATCACTTGTAAAGATAGTGGCCTAACTAAAACACACGCTTCTGCATAGGTACACGTAAACGTATCTGCCAAGCTACACAGCGAAGTGTGTTATGATAGGTCGCAATGGACAAACTGTTGAAATATTTTCACATGCATATTTCTAAGTTCAAAAATTTTTCAAATAAAGTTTGGAAAAAAACATTTCAAACACGGATTTCTTCCATGTTTTCTGTACATTGTTGTTAGTAGTAGTCACCTAATGTTATTCACAAAATCCATACTATTAAAGCAAACAGCCATGTAAACCCGTGCACGTTTGCTTACGTGCAGACGGAGAAGCATGATCTAGCCTTCACACGGAGGAGGAGCTGGACTTGATGTCACGACAAAAAGTGAGCTAGGTAATATGGAACTGGTTTGGATGTGCCATGTCGTACATTTCTTGAAGAAATAGGTTGTACATCAGAGAGGTTACAACTGTGCCCATCTCACAGATAGCATTATAGCTTATAGCGAGTACAGTAATTGTTGGAAAGAGGTAATGGATGCTGTGACATTTTACCTGGACAAGGACATGTATCAGATAAAAACTGTTGAAAAACAAAGTTCCAGAAGGCTACTTCAAATAGACAAGAGACTGAATCGCAAATATAAAAAAACAAAAAACAAAGCTAATCCATGTCTGCACTCAGTTTCTAACGAGAAGGAAAGAAAGTTTAAAAAGTGTATTTTCGCTCGTGTCATACTTCAGAGTCCTATTTGAACTTGAACTTGAACTATTTGAGTTTCACTATTTATTTAAATGTTATAATGTTTCATTTCTTTCATTTCTGTTCAAGCCATTAGTCGCACATATATGATATTCATTTAATTATTTATGTTTTTGAGGCATCAGAAAATGGTTTGAGTTCCAGGGCTGAGAGAGTGTTATAACTAACATTTTTAACACCGTGCTACATTACAGGTAAATACAAAACCTAATAACCAGCCAGAATTGAAAATATAACATTTTTTTCAAGCACTGAGCACGAAGCAACTGCTTGTTAATATAGACCGGTTAAACTTACTAGGCCATATTATTATGTTATTAATGTACACATTTAAATGACATTGACATCATTTGCACGGAAATGTGGACTGCCTTACTCACTGCACCTTCCCCGTCCTCTCGGGGCTCAGGCACCACCAGACGGCCTCGGCTCGCGCCATCGGGACATTAAAAATACGATTTGGTTATTGCAGAATGTGATTAATGGTTTCAAATGCCTCCAATAACATATATATTTCTTTAATAATATATGCAATATTTTCCTCCAGACTTTCAGACTTGTCTAAGTTTAAACTTCCATTTAAATGTCAGGGAAATAAGTCATCAGGCACATACGTATTCTGAATGAGTCAGAACAACCAGCAAAGGGACTTAATTTGTTAATTTATCAGTAACACCAACACAATAACTTATAACCAGCCATTAAAATCAAAAAGGTAACAGCAAAAGCTCAATAAAAGCTGTTATTAGTCTTCTGGAAGTTTATTTCAAATCAAAAAGCCCTTTAGAGTTTCAAACCCAGGCCCAGTCTTATCCCGTAGGTTTTAAGGTTCATGTCGACCAGGTGCAGCTCCTAAATGGAGTTATTTTCCTGTGACCAACCCACCACTAAGACTCTTCTCGCCCAATAACATTTGGTCAACTATTTGGGGGCAGCCCTAAGCAGCATATTCTTAAAACTGCGTAAATGTATTTTATAATGACGAAGTTTGGTTGTACCGTTAAAAGTACAAACCGAAAGAGAAAACCCTTAAAGCCCCTGAAATGGCATCATGCATTTTTTTTCCAAAAGTATTTTTGGTGCGCACAAAAATGTATATTTGTATGTCATCATTGGGCACCACGGTTAAGACAGTTTGATATTTACCAGACATTCAAATTTCAATAATGCTTAATAATAACAATAATTTAGATGTTAAAGGTATACTTGAGTAGACACCTGTCGATTTGTGAATTTTGTACATATTGCACAACAAATTGAACTGTTTTAGATGTATACAAAAATTTAAACAGAAATACAGCGCAGTTTGATGGCTGGTATGTTTCAAGTGACCTCAGAAATCGGAAAAGCTAAATCTCCCAATTTCGAATGATACCAGATTAAATTAAAGAATGTACATTTTAGCTGCGAGTGCCGGGCGTGTAAAGGTTAAGGAGGGGTGGACAGCTTCAGGGATTACATTTAGTTGGACTTATTCCCAGAGCTTAAATAAATACAACTCACTGAACTCGCCATTGGCGTCAGTGATGAAAGATAAAATATTAACAGGAGTTACTGTTGATAACGCACACCCACAACATGGGACAAACTACAGATGGGAAGGTGGTGATTAGGGGGCTGCTGTGTTTAGATTTAGATTATGCTAACATTGAGCTTGAGTTCAAGCTGACTGTGCTCAATTCTTGTTCTTCTTTATTTTTAATTGTTACACATGTGCCCACTTGATGCTCATCACTCACCGAGAACGGATGGATGATCATGTCCTGCAACATTTATTCTTCTTCTGGGAGTTTTTCCTTCTGTCTGGGGGGGGTCGGGTGTATCCTTTAAACATGGGCCTGTACAGCCCTTTGAGACTATAATACCCCTTTCCCGTTGCACTAAAAACCCGGTAACACCTGCTAACATCTGGCATTTGTCATTAGTGGGAAAGGTAACACCCCAGTTTCAGTCCAGGGTCAAAGACCCTGCAATAGACACTTTTTTATCGGCTCCGGCTCTGATCGGTTCTGATGGAAACGGGACACCCGGGTCGACCCACACATTTTTGCCCCTTTACCGGCACGATGCAAAGTGTGTTGAAGCTACGTGCCAAGACGTTGGCATGTAAATAGACAGGAATATCAATGTATCATTCGATCATTTCATATGCGATTTAGAATCCAAAATCCAAATCAGAAGTTATTGACTTTTTCCCCCTAATGGGCGACCATGAAATGTTTTGAGTGTTGGGATCGCGCCACGGGGACCACAGCGGAGAACCCCCACGCTCCCTGCTGGGCTCTGAAGCCATTCCAGCACCGCCCCAAACTGGTCTCCGAACCGGAGGAGCGTCTCTGCTCCCCGCCACAGAAGGACCAGTGCGCGGGTGTCGGCATGGATACTCCATGCTACTTCTACTTTAGTGTTGTGTTGTTCCCGAACAATCCAAATCTTTTGAATGGCTCTTTTGTAAGAACAAAGGGAACCGCTTCTCGCTGGGTGATGAGCGGTATTTTTCTTTTGCCAAGTTTTACAATTTTATGTTTTTTTATGTAGTTAAAGTTGCTATCTCCTCCACTATTTTTCCACACTGTAACTACACTTAAATCACACTGTAACCATGACACCCCCTTTTCGGCGTGTTCATGGCATCGAGCGTGACACACCAGAAGAGACAGAGAAGAACGGTATTTCTCCTGGTAATGGGAAAGCCGTCAATCGCCTATTCTGAGCAGGTTTACCTGCGTTTAAAAAAATATTTTTTTAAATATTTTATTTATCTCATTTGGGTGTGAAAACGGTATAACTGTAATGAAGGGCTATACCTAAATGCTTGGCTTGATTCGCATACCGCTTCTGCAGGTTGTCCAAAACCATATGTTTGAAGTTCGTTTGATTAATTCATAAAAAATAGAAAAGGTTGGGGTGTCAGTCCTACCAAGAGACATTCCAGAAACTTTTTTTTTTTTCTTTTTATAAATGGCAGACGCAAGTGGGGAGAAGCCAGTGAAAGACCTGGCAACAGACAGCCCATATAAACTGTGCTTCAATAAACCATTTCCTCCGCCGTCCTTTCATTGACAAAACCAGAGGAGAGAGAGAGCACATTTACAGCTCAGTTCCTGTTTTTTTGGCAGCGGCGACCCACTCTACCCCCCTCTCTGTCTGCAAACTCCCCCCCTCTTCCAGAGTCCTTTCATGCCGCCACAGCAGCAGCAAAAGGCAGCAGCCTGCAGTTTCATGGGTCTGAGTTCTTTGTGTCCCACCTATACAATTAGGTACGATTTCTGTAGAATCGTAAAGCAATTACTGGCAAATTCCTGCAGGCCTGCAGGCCAGTGGGCCGGCAGGCCACCCCCATTTCTTGCCAGAGAGAGCAAAAGGAGAAAGAGTACCAGTGGTATATCAGTAGGTTGAAGAGTGCGTGCGTGTCCATCATAGACTTGACACATATCTCACAAACAAAGATGTTACTCCAAACAAATGTATTGTTGAAGGTCTTCTATTTGTCTGGAAGGTAACCGTTTCTGAATAAATTATTTTCTGGTTGATTTGTCAATGAACATCTTTTCCAAGTAGAGCGCACTGACTTCACACCAATCACCAATGAGGAGGCTTCTCCTCAAGGCTAATATCGAACTTCCCTCATTCCCTTGATACCCTGCGCTATTTCCAGACTTTAGATAGAATCTTCCAGATTTTGTGTTACCCTTCATCCTCTAAAATGCTACATAAATGCGCAAAGTCGTTGCACAAATGTGCAAAGTTGGCTTTGGAGCAGGAGATTTATCTGTTTATCAGTGAGAATTGTTCACAAAACATGCAAATATATTGACTTTTACCAATTGTTAGGCTGACGGTGGCCAGTAGGAATATTTTGACACATCACCCAACCCTAATTGGTGATGCCACATATTTATAACAACAATTTCTGTGCTCTTGACATTCCACAGGTTATGTAAAGGACAGCGTTGTTGCAAGTAGTTATTGATGCTTATTGAAGATTACCATTGCAAGTTTAGAATTTGAACCACACTCAGAGTAAACCTGTATTGGATACAATAGCATACACATACCCTCTGTTGTATGTCCTCTCAACCAAAGGCAAATAATCTCTTTGGCTATATCTGTGCTAATGTAAGAAACTAGAAACAGAAGTTGCACCACTTTTTATCTCTGTAGTCTATTGCGAAAGAGATCTAGTTCAGAAGTTTACCAATGCTTTGGATGTAGTGCAGCAATGAGACTATAGTTTGAATTTCCGGTTTTCAAAAAGGAGATAAAACATGTTTTTCAAAGCTTACCAATGTTTGCACCCATTGGACTGCATTTAAGCACAGTGAAAAGTCAAAAAGTAAAAGTGAAAAGTAACAGTAAAGCTTTCAGCAAGGTTGCATTTTAATAAGGTCTATCAAACCTATCCTTTAATATAGGATGTGGCTGTGTGGATTAGCCTACCAGAGGCTAATACATTATTAAATCTACCTGATTAAAAAACTCTGCTTGTACTGTATTATTTTTACTATGTTTTCTACACATGCACCAGTCTTTCCTATTTGTACCATCTTGGATTTGTCCATAAATGCGCCATTTCTGAAATATTTGTGTTGCTTTTTAAGCCTGACATTGAAAGTAAGGGATCAAAGTCGCAAACAGGGAATTAAGTGGCACAGGCAATTTCCAGAAATAGCACCCTTTCAGCGGTGGGAGTGGTGTTCGTCACAGGTATTCTCTGCAGTCTTTCGAGATGGCATTGCCGCGTGGCGTCTCCATGGCAACGCTCAAATGCTAGCCATGAGAAGCGGTGCAGTAATGAAGCACTGAAGCATTTTTCTTTACTGATTGACTGCTGCATCATTAATCACTGTGACAGAAAGGTTTCTTCTCCCCTTCATTTATAAAAACATTGCTCTTTCTTAAAAGGAATGATCAACAAAAACAATTACAAATCAAAACTATTTTAATAAATAATGGAAGAATATTATTTAAAATAATGTATTCAACCCTGCACACCCCCATACCATCGCTATCTCGCAAATCAGTGGCAGGACTGTTTTACGGCAATATTTTACAGCACGGTGCTTTACGTTATTATTTCAACATTTGCCCTTCTGCTACCATGCCACGACAACGTAAGGTGAGCAAGTCGAGAGCACGACTGAAATATGCAAATGCACGTGTCTATTTGAATCCACTATTCGATAGCCAACCCTTCCAAGAACCCTTAAATCTGAGTAAACGATGTCATATCAGACAGACTTCTTTTGTAGATTAGTCATGGAAAATGAGAACGGTGCAAGTTTTCCTTTTGTAATCAAGCAGCAAAATAGTTGCACCATGACATGTTTGAATTAATTTTCCTGTACTTGACATTGCACGTCCTGCGATGTGATTATTGTGCATGGGCGATGACGATGCTGAAACAATATATCGTGCAGCCCTATACAGCATACTTTTTTTATTGAAAGAAAGGAACACACAGCAGAACTTTTTTTTAAATACTTACATTTGCATCATCTGCATACAGTTTGTATTAATTCCTCTCTTTTAAAAGATTTGTGTTGTTCCCAGCGGAACTTGTTATTCTTCAACCAGGGGTGGAGTTACTCAGATGGGGAGTGGTTCTAATTCTACTGTGTCTCAAAGTGACATAGAATTGAGATTCAAATCTGAATGGCTTCAGAAACCACATTTTCAGAAATACACAGCACACAAAAGTGTGCACACAAAAACTGACTGGGCTGTCTTATTTCACATTTTGTGTGTTAGTAGGGCCATCAGAGACCCAAATGTCTGTGCACAAGCACTGAAAAGGTGATTTTTTCCATAATAGGTCCCCTTTAAAACCTACAAATGTGTCTGAGTTAGAGCTGTGACGGTATGAAAGCAAGCGTATAACTGTGCTATTGCAGGGGGGGGGATTTTCTTCTTTTTGTTATTCAGTATGCATTACAATAACACAATAAAACAGAAGCTTACAAATTCCTCCACAGCGATGCAAAACACAAATCAAATTATAGGAAGCTTTTGGTGGGTGGTGGAACCAGTTTTACGTATAAGTGTAACTATTTTTCACATTGTTGATGTGGGTGCATTTTTCATTTAAGAAACAAAATAATTCCAAATATTTATATTGCATTTACTGAGGTTCCCTTTGCCAAATATTATGTTTTGTTTACAGATCTTAAATCATTCGATGGGACAAATATGCAACAATAGAGGTAAGAGAAAAGTTGGGAAATACTGTATTTGTTGTCTGCATTTTCACAATAATTGATAATAACCACAAAAAAAATACTCATCACTGGAAACATCATTATGAAAACAAACTGGGACATCTGGTACAAATAACATCTTTTGAAAACACCTTTTCCTCTAAAAGCAACAATATCATGATTACTACGGCACATGCAACCGAGTCATTTATTAAGATGTTACTCCCAACTTCTAAGGTGGTGACAGTACAAGACACCTGGATGGAAGCAATTAAACCCCTTCCACTAACTACTTAGTTAGGCTACTTGAAGGTTTGACTGATAGGCCTGCCAGACTATTTTTGCTCTTTTGACAAAAAACTGAAAATGCACCCAACCATGCACCAACCCTGTGCAAACTGACCAAAACGGCATATAATGTAATATGGAGGCAATTATCCTGATGGCGGCTATAAAAACAAGTCCAAAGTTTAACGTCACATTTTGTTTAAAAAAAATCTGTCATACGTGCTAGTCCATCACTTAACTTCAAATCACCCAAAATTTCTCACAGGCACTTGGATAAGGGTTTTCAATATCTACAAAACTGAGCAATGATTGAGCAATTCATACAGTACATGTAAATGTCCGACTGTAAAGGCAACATAGTGCAGGCTCTCCTAATAAACAGAATTTTTCCCAATATGTACAATCTAGTTGTCATATACATGGATCATTTTTATTACTTCCACTTTCTTCAGACTAAAACTGCCTGTGACCATGCACGTAAATGTGCCAGACCTTGCAGGGAAGTCTTTTCCACTGTATATTTTTTTAACTATACTTTGGTGCCAATTTCCTGGATAGTGATGAAAAAGAAAATCATTTAAAAACATACTAATTATGAATCAGCTTGCTACAGTGTTTACTTTTGAGATTGTAGACCCAACCAAGTGTATCACTTTTTTTTTTGTGAAGCTAATTAAGTAATTTAACTTTTAGACCGCCCATTCAAATTTCACAGAAATTGCCCACAGACATCACATTGATAATTATTTTATTTTTTTGTCAATATCTGTAAAACTGAGCTTACAGTGCATGTAAATGTACGGCTGTAAAAGCACTGTGCTGAATTTTATTTTCTCAAAAGCATAATCTTTATGAAAATAAATGGACATATTAAGCAGGCATCGCATGTGACCTGTACCACATTTTTGCCTTTTAACTCAAAAATATATAGAATAGTATTTAGGATGCATTTGTCATGTACATAAGAGAAGAGGGGGAAATGGAGCATCGTCATTTCCTCTCCTTTCTTCGAAACACTTCTGCCTGCCCTGAAAAAACAGCTAAGCTTTTTCCTGGCCTTTTAATTGCTTCTTGCAGCTATATTTGATTCTAATTTCACACCACAGCCACCGTATGTGGGGAGAATTGTCAATAAGACACAAGGCATTTTCCCAAAAGATAAAATCAAGTCTGGGAAGATTGCAGCTCCCAAAATGAAATCCAACATGAGGATATCCAGCAGCATTTTAACCCTGATGCATTGCCAAAAGCTGCCCACAAAACTGGACAAGTGGGGGCTGGGTGGGTGGGGGTTGATGGCAATTTAAAATCACTGACATTTACCTCTGGCTCCAGAAATGTTCCTTCTACCTTAAAAACTTTGTGAGTAAAATTCCAGTAGCTAGGACATGGTCCGGTTCCAACCAGTGTAAATCTTCAGCGCTTCCGTCACTTTAAAATCTCTCACAGATTTCTTCAGGGACAGATATGGTGCTTAAACGACGCAAGATGTATTTTTTTGCAGCCATGTTAACAAAAGGCTTCCCTTTCAAGTGAGGAGAGCCTAATCCTCGCCAGCTGCAAAGTTGACTAAATTAAACAATATGGCCTCAACGGGAGGGGGAGATAAACTCAGAGAGAAATGAGGGCGATCGGGAGGGAGAGACAGACAGAATGAGAGCGAACAGGCGAGAGCTAGCCAGCTGTGCCCTTGTAAGACCACTCGGCGAGCACTTTTGGTAGCCACGGGGTCAAAGACATGTTGGTCTACGTGAGGGGCGAGGCTTGCCCTCCAAACTTGGCTTGCTTGAGTAATCAGGTGCAAAGCCGATCGATATTAGAAAAAAAAAAAGCTGCTTTCTCTGTCACAAAAAATTAGCCCCCCCTCATCCGCCAGGTGTGCATGTAATTGGCCACAAAAGATTTGCCAAACGTATTGGGCTTTCCATTGAGAAGCATACTCTATTACAATCATTATCATCGTCATCATCAATATCCCATTTAAAATTAAGCCCAAGGCAAAACATTTAACACAAGGAAGCATTCCTCGCTTTTGACATGCTGGAACAAGATCAGGCCAGTATGCAGGGCTACTCCAAGTGTGACATGGTGCTGCCCCCCGAGTAGCGAAAAAGGAAAATGATGAAGTTCTTTGTCACTGCCTCTGATGCACTAGAACAAGGTTTTAACCAGAAGCCCAGCTCTGCCAAATATGTTGGTCACCGTAAAAAAAAAGGCTAAGAAAACACACAGGCTCCGCAGACTTTGGAAGGATCTCATGGCATGTGTCATCCCTGAAAATTTACTGAAGGTTAAACTTCTTCCTGCCGGGCTTGGGGGCTGCACTCTGGGAGCCCCCGCATTACATTTATCAGCGCCGGATCAAAGTGAGAGCGGTAGAAGAGTGAGGCAAGACACGCAGGAACCAAAATGGATTTGGCCAAATCCGGTGTCATCAAAGGCTCTTTTTTGGGGGGAGAAGACTCTCGAGCGTTGACGGTCCCGGGTCGAAGGCTTGAGAGCCGCTTTGGGGCGATCCGGGGGGTGGGGCATTCAATTTGCCCACGGCCCGTCTCGAAAAACATTATTTTTGGGGACACATCATTTTGAAGAGTCTATACCCTGCATCTAAGTGGTAGGTGAAAATTGTCTTTGTCACACACAGAGAGCGAGAGAGAGAGAGAGAGAGAGAGAAATTTAAGGGTTAGGGCAATCAGGCATATGTAACTTTGACCAGCTAAAGCTTACACCCATTCAACTTTGAGACAATTTTCTAACACAATGGAATGAGACAACCAGCACGTGTCATCGAGCATGTGAGCGTGGATATCTACCAAAAACAGAAAATTTGCTGAAACAGATCCATATCGCCTAAGGAGGAAAGATTGCCTGCTTTTTAGTCAGTGAATATAGCCAACTATGTTGTACAGCAATCGTTGCACACCAGAAACCAAATGAAAGCCTCAAAACGTGACGCTTATGACTTTCTCCATGTGTGGTCGGGTGCACAAATTGGGAACCAGGGTTCTAAAGGAAAAGCGTCATCTTGTTTGTCGCTGAGGAGAGTGGCCACTGTCCCCTTCAAGACAAATCCTGTCATGTTCCTTTAAGTATATAGATCAAAACAAAACCCACAGACAAACTATTACAAGAAACCTTGACACAACCTTTCATAAAGTACTCGTGATGTTTCAGCTTCTTTTTGGCTCCTTTGGTTTGTTTCTCACTTAGATCGACTCGAGCAACCATAACCAAGCGCGAGCAACACAAGCATTCTGTCTGTGAACACAGCTCGACTCCCCTACTTATCTACCAATTCAATGTTTCCCTGACCACAAGCAAAGTGATGCAAGATCAACTCTTAAAGTTACACACTGGCTGATGGGGGCAAAATAATTCCTGTTGAACCAGAAGGAAACGGACCCGTTGCCAAAATCACAGTATCATCACCATCTGGCCAGGAGCTCTAAATTTCTTAAATTGGGTCGGATGAGTCATACAAACCAGGAACCAGCCCACGTACATTCAAACATGTAACAAATCACATTATTCAAGGCGCTTCTGTGCCATGCAAAGAGCTGAGTCGCAAAACAGCAAAAGGAAAGAGGGTTTGAATTCTCAAATCGTTAACATCTGCCATTGAGTAGAAAGCTTTACCCTCAAACGGAGAGTTCATAAATAAAAAGGTAATGACAGCTGCATTAGTTCTGATCCTCAAAGTCATTTCAAGTTAATCATTTATATATTGCAAGAGGTGCAGGGTTTCGAAAAATTCATTCAAATCCAACTGCGTAAAACTATCCAACTTGAGAGAAAAAACAGCAGAGCAATGTTACGACTGTTTTTAATAAACTGTGAACGTTGCCCTGCTAGCCGAGTCGCGTCTAATTACAATGAGACGGGGGTCTCTCCGGCGAGGAACCAGGCTTGGCTCGCTGCCCGGCCCTTGTCACGCCAAAGAACCCTCAAATGCACCAGAGGCAATTGGAAAAGTGGGGGTCAAAAATTCCAAAACCAGCAAATATTTTAATTGATTTCTTCCTTGCCAGACACCACACCAGTCCAGGACCCCATGCCTCGCATGCACACACAAGTTTGCAGTAGATTAACTAGTGTTCTAGATCGAGATGGGACCGATCCAATATCAGTATCGGGTGCCGATATTGACGTCATTCACTCATCGGATATCGGACTGACGTCACCGATCCAAATTCCATTCCATTCCAAATTGCTCTGCCTCCCCAAGAATTAAAATCAGCAAATAATTAACATGTAAAGCGCAATTCAATGTGTATACGAATAGGAACTGGCAGTTGGAGTTGGTCAAACCATCATGGATTGAAGCAGCCATTCAAGCTGTGTTTGTCCTTAAAATAAGACGTCACGATTCCGACATTCATAATATGCGCTGCCATAGAGCTACCGGGAGTTTTAGTTCTACTCGCACAGCACCACACTGAAACTGATCAACAGATGAGGATTAAAAACAACACAGATACATCCTTCGGCATGACGGTTGCATCCGGTTTAAAACCCGAAATAATCCCACATAGGGAATTTTGTATTTTTTTCGGAATGAGCCTTTCATCATTGCATTCGCTGAAAATCCTTGTTCCACCCATGAGGCCCCACCGCCCGCGTGCGCTGCAGGCCATGGACGCCGCATTGACTGCTTCGGCCCATTGCTGTGATACGTCAACGTCGCCGCCATATTGGAATGGACAAGACCAGCCTGTCAACCAGTACAAGTAAACAGGGGAGCTGCGTTTCTTCTCAAAAAGTTTTGAGAAGAAAAAAAAAAAAATTCTACTCCATGTAAAAAGAAAAAAGAGCTCTGGTATCGGAATCATTATCGGTACATATGCATTACAATCGGATCGGAACTGAAAAAACGTGGATCTGCCCATCTCTGGTTCTAGCCACATGACTACTACCTTTAGCATCAAAATGACCACATGCCTAATCTCTTCCTACCATCAGAATCTCAGAGGCCAAGTACAAGTTGCACAATTAATTGCTCTTGGTGCAGCTGCCAACATACAGAACAGAACATATTTAGAAACATGAAGATAAAAGGAATAAATAGAGAAAATATACAGATATACAAAAGAGACGTACAAACAACACACAAGAAGATGGCCAAACTGAAACGAGAATGCAAGAATTAAAAAAGACGTTTCAGTCAGCCAGTGAAACGGGGTAATCGGCACATCACTTAATCCACTCGGTGACGTTGGCCGTTTAAATCAAACTGTTCCTACGCACATGGTGTGATCTTTGCTCTAGAAACAACGAATAAATAAATATGCATACTCCACTGATTTCAGAATGGCGATTAGGAGGAATCACACCTCTGGTCCTGATCATGTTGCTCATTTAAAAAGGGATACTCCAGTTTTGGGGGGAAAATCTCACAGTAAGTTGTCTTGTAGTTGGCTGGTTGATCCCTTCTGCAGCCTTGCATTGAGCCAACAGTTAACACGCAGCCCGCCGCTATTTTTCTGCTGGACACACAGGGATGACATTTGTATTTGACCTTTCCGGATCTGGAAAAAGTGAATTTCCCCACCAAAAAAACGAGCATCCCCTAAAAACAACTTTCGGCAGAAGAGAGTGAGACTAATAGTGAAATCAGCTTTGTTCTCGGATGCCACCCTGTTCCTACACTATGCTCTGGTTGTCAGGGACGTCGCAGGACCGCGAGACCCCCGAATACCGGACGAAACATCGCCGTTACGAGACGCGGTGCATGTGACGTCGGCGTCCATCGTGACAATTCTGACATCAGCGACTTGCGCCCGGCTGTGGAGCGGAGAAGTTGCAGGATCAAGCAACCCGCGGAGCCCGGTAAGGGTCTTGCGTGCCTCGCTCGAACGACACGTCGTGTCACCCTTCACTTGCCAATGCAATAAAAACAAACAAAAAAAAAAAATGGGACTCACCTCTTTTTGGTTTGGGAAAGCTTTCGTGCAGGTGAAAGACAACTTTTTCCACGAAGTGCTGGATGTTACTGTGCTCCGGTCCGCGGACAAACACCGTCCAGTCGTGCGTAAATCCTTCTGCCGTGGGTTTTTTGCGGACCTGAGCGCGGTGGCCGAGTTCCAGTTTCACCTGAACTGCACCCTGTGGAATGTTGGGCTGGTGTAAAAAAAAAAAAAAAAAAATCGGAACGGTTTTTTTTTTCCCCTCTTATTTTTTTTTTTAAATCGTGCTGGATAAAATGGCCCCATGCACCGTAGGATAGTATCCGACATTGAAAAAAAAAAATGAATGACAACATCAACTGGACTCGGGGTGCGATCTCGGACGGGGATACCGCTTGGAACGCGAGGCAGAGACGCGCCGAAGGGGAAGGAACCGACGCGACGCGGACTCTACTCACCGAGTGGGCCATCGTCGAGGGCCACGCTCCGCCGCTATTTCATGGGGAGGTCGCTCTAAACGCGGGGACGGCGACGTCGCGTTTGCCGGCGGCGGCGGCGGCGGACGGCGGCGGCGGACGGCGACATGGTCTCTCTTCCCTGCGCTGGGGACTCAGCCTCGACTTTCTCGGGCTTCGGAGGAAAGCGGGGCGCATGCGCCGTTCGCCGCGCCTGCACGGGCGCACGGGGCAGGGGAGGGGAGCCAATGGGGGCGGCGCGCACGCACGCAGACGGCCAATGAGCTGCCCGCTGACTTTCCTGTAATTATATGCAAACGCTGGACGCGACACGAGCCCCGTGCGTGGATATCTGCGAAAGCGCCGCCGCTACAGAAACGCTGGAAGTGGTATACGTTAAAATATACGCCTGTTCCATTTAATGTGTTGGAAAGAAGAACTTTCTATACATTTGTCCACTTCATTTTTAATGTATGGAAAGTATGCACCAGCATGTCCTCAAACTATAAACCAAATTCCATTGCGTTTTTAAAGCCGCTTTTAATATTTAGTTGGATACACTAAACATTAAAGCGGTAATCCATGGGATTTTTTTTTGTAAAACATAATCTTATATTTGATGCTTTTTTAAGCTCGCACTTAAGGAAAGACACAGCCTTCATATGCTATTTCAATTGTTGGTGGCAGGTTCCACCTTCCCTGGAAAGAATGCACTGGTCGGCAACGTACAAGAAGTTTATGCAGCCGAGGCGATGTTGATAAACTTAGCCAGCGTA
This sequence comes from Zeus faber, assembly GCF_960531495.2. NCBI lineage: Eukaryota > Metazoa > Chordata > Actinopteri > Zeiformes > Zeidae > Zeus > Zeus faber. The sequence goes on from NC_137209.1 coordinate 4,134,664, forward strand.
GCTAATCGTGGTCAGTAAACCGTGGATGTGAATGAACATTCACAGAAAAGAAAAAGCATCCTCAGTTGAAAAAATACAAAAAAAAAGTACAGTTTCGAATGAAATTCTCTGTCTTGTATGGATTCCAGCCAACATAGATGATCTTCAACAAGTTTACCGCATGCATTTACAGCTTGAATCGTTGTATTTGTGTTGTATCTTTATTTGTTCAATAAAAAGATCAATACAGTAGCATTGATTTCCTCAGGCTTGTTGTAATCAATGTTTTATTTTCTCCACAAATGAATTGCTATTATTTCTTCATTGTAGAATACATTTCAAATTAACCACTGTGACTTAATGTGTTAGAAAGAAGTGGGTATCTATTGTTCAGAATTTACAATCTATTAAAACTGTAAATTATTTTAAATAGGTTGCAATTGCCAGGCTAACATCACTTATTTTTTGTGTGTAGGGAATCCCCTCAAGACTAATATCAACTCTATCAAGGGTTTCACCAGGAAGGAATAGTTGTTTTCTTTTTTTCTACTATATTGCTTTTCGATGCAGGTGGAGATGGTGGGGACTGTTTTATATTTTTGATAGTTGTCCAAATGCATTCTTAAAACGTGTGTACCTTTGAAAAATATATTAAGTGTGTTACAAGTTAATATGAAAGAAAATTTTCAATATATTTGGAGTGATTCAGAAGCCCCTAGGAAACTGTGCAAAATGTGCCTCGAGGAGCGCGGTAACGTGGTACATTCGCACTGGGACTGAAGTATCCACAGGTACTCCTCACTTAACGACCTACCTATTCAATGACTATTCGGACTTACGACCAGCTCCCCAACCAGTATGTGTTGTGCACTGCGTACAATACAGCGGCGTCTCAGCGTAAAGCATCTCATCGCGCATCACCGTTCTCAGTCTCGTTCCTACGGTCTGTCAGTATTCACTACACTAGCGTTCGCGATCGCCACGCCCCCTTACCGTGAAATAACGGGTCCTCGCTTAGCAACCTGATTCTAGGAAGTTGTGAGGTGTGAGGAGTACCTGTATGACAAAGCTGTAAATTTGTCTGCACTGTTTTACTTAGCAGGATAGGTGTTATAATGGCAGCAGTTTGTCTTGTAATGTGTGACTTCTAAGTATCGCCCTTCTAAGTATATTTGTAGACAATATCTCACAAAACAATACCTCAATGTCAATAATTACACATGTTTTGAGGATGACCATTGATACTGTTTTTTTGTTGTTGTTGTTGTTGTTTTTTTGTTTTTTTTTTACAATTCTTAAAACTCACATGCAGTGAAGTTACTATACCTATTACGATAATACTATCGACCAAATACGACCAAAATCCCAGAATTTATTCTCATATCAGTCTCATACCACGATGTTGATATTATATCAATGTAATGCCCAGCCCATTCCCCAAAACTTTCATTTATTACTAGTGGCTAAAGATTTAATGATCATGTTCCACCATCATAAGTGGAGTTTAATAAATATATTTTTACTGTTATGTAAAAAATATATAAAATAAGAAATAGTCAAATAATAATACAGGCAAGTCATAAATACTCATTAAAGAATCATTTTGCAGCGGACCCCCTGCAATGCCTTCACGGAACCCTTGGGGGTCTCGGGATCCCAGTTTGGCGAAACCCTCGGGTGCTTAGGAAGGAACAGACGGTTTTTGGAATAACGTAACCGGGACAGGGATTTATTTGTGTTTTTGGTGGACGTCTTTAACGTATTATTGTTATTCATCTGTAACAAATCAACCGTCGCAGAATGTGTACCGCATGCGCTTCCCCCCCCCCCCCCCCCCCACAATCGTTCCCCTTGACCCTCGCCGTACGCCGTAGTTGCAGCATGAAGCGGTTAGCGAAGTCGCACAGCTTCGAAACTTCGACTGTGAATACGGAGGTATGGTTGGATCTAACAACATGACACTTTCATTTCACAAACATGATCATTTGACCCACTGCAACTTATATTGTAGGTACTTCCGCATCTCCCCCTAATGCATTGGATTGTTTCACGTGGGTGTTGTTAGCCGGTTTAATGGATACACTATGTTAAGTCGTATTTAACGTCATAATATTAACTATGCCGTTTGACGTCGGCATCGTGGTTTTTCGTTCTGTTATTGTTGACAATAGGGGCAAAACATGATTCTCTTTATACACAGCATATGTGTAGCTGTTTGCTGAACTGCCACGAACCAGCGTCAGGACCCCACGAGACGCGCCATAAAATGAATCATGGTCAAGTGATATATTCAAACGATAAGTGATGACGTCAAAGTAACAACATGACACCAGCACCTGTAAACTTGTGATATCTCTCTAATCTCCCAAGAAACGAAAAGCCAAGTTTAAATTTGCTGTGACGTGTCGGTCGAACGCAGTTTTGCAATAAAAAAAAAACAAACGTTTTTATTTATAGACCTCTTAATGAGTTTGCTCCAAAGGGCTTCTTTACAGGGGAAGAAATTCATGGAAATAAAAGAAAAAGGCGAATTCAAATAGAAAGCAGGCAGATTTAAAAAAAGAAAACACATGCATTCTTCCAAAGGGTACATGCATATTAAAACCAGAAAATGTACAAAGTGTCTACAGATAGGTAATGGCTATATATAAAATGTCATTCTAGAAGGGTGGCTTAATTACTCACACACAAGAGTGAAGGTGCGTTTTAAGACAAGTTTTAAAAGATTAAATGTATTCAGCTGATTAGACACTTTCATGAAGGCCATGCCAGAGTCTTGGGTTGGCAAAAGCCCCATCGCCAAAGATTTTCTGACGATAAATGAAGACCGGCCAATAAGCCGCAGCCATGCCATTTCTAAAGCATGGTTGGGTCAACAGTGTCCAATTCATTGTCTCCCTCCTCTATTGCTAATGCAGAGCTGGCATTTACCGGCCGGGCCTACATTGTTCAGGGAGAGGGGTGCATACGGGCTGGAAACCCCTGGAATAGTTTCCATCTGTATCCGTGGGGTTTTAGCCTTAACCAATGTTAAAATCAAACCGGGAAATGCGTATGTTCAGTAGATAAGCCTTTAAAATATCACAGAAAGGTGGCTACGTTTTTTCTGTCTTCGATGGGAACACACCTGTGCCACTCATAATTCAGAACCACATGCCAAATTATTATGGAGACTATAAGGGGGTTAAAAATTAGGCCTGGCAGCTGTCATGGTTATGACAAATAATAAATAATCACCAATCTCTCCACCTAACATCGGCATCGGGGTCGACTTTTACGCTTTTCAAAAACTGACTCAGTTAAAGTAAAATACAAAGTACGCCATGACTAATGTAGAGCTGACTCGGTTTCAGTAGTAAGTGTCGGCAGTTGCCTACCTGCTTATGTGTCCATTGCAGTCCCTGGCGATTAGGTAAGGGAGGAAATACTGAGAGTGGCGGAACTTGCGCTGTGGTCTTGTGTAAAACAGCATGCCGGATTATCGGTCAGATAGCAGCAAGGGGGTGGGGTTGGGTGTCTATGTTTTTGGGGTGGGGGGAGTGTATTGTCTCTTACAGGCGTATTTCCTGTGTTTATGGAGAGTAACCTGCCTGTAGCCATCTCCCTCTGGCTACCGGCCAGCTGCGGACATTACATGGATATTTGACAGCTGGTGGTCACTCCCTGCGACATGTTGCTTTGCTTGATAAGAACAATCTGAGATGACCCACTTCTCCTTTTGGCTGCCCACAGCCGGAGAGAGGTTGGGGTGTCTCCACTGATTACTTGGAAATTATTTATCAGAAAAAACTGTTTTAAAAGGACAGTCCTTGGAAGTGCTCCAGGCATTGTGTCTGCGAAAAGGGGCTAGTCCACTTATGGCGTGGATTAACCGGTGGTTGCTGTTTTTGCATCAATTTTTTATTGTTCCTCAAGTCAGGGCGATTTGATTACGTGATTTTCAAGGCCGATTTGGCAAGGATTTGAGATTAAGCTGAGTTATGGTAGTCCGAGGTAGTCACACTGTAGAATCGTAGCTGTCATAAGTGTGTGAGTGAGACTCAAACTTTATACAATCCTTATCGGCCAGGCCATGATTCAATCATACATGTTTGATTGAATCAAACATGTTTGATTGTTTGATTTTATTGGGGCTAGTCTTTCTGAAATCCTTTGGTGTTTGCGCATCAAAGCCTCAAATCATAACAGCAATTTTCAGCCAATACAATTGTGTGCCTGCACGATGGCGAAGCGAAAGAAAACAGCAAGTGGGCGAGTATGGACTTCTGAAATGAGGGAGAGACTTGTGGAATTGTGGCGATTCATGAGGGTCTGATTAATGTATAATGTCAACGCTTCAGAGCTTTATGGCATCCATGTTTGTTTTGGTGTCAAAATATCGCAAGATATTTTGCATCTCGTGGGAAGATGCATTCTCGTGAGGGTTGGAGTACCACAAAACTCAGTCTGTTCTCCCTCTTCAGATCTGTGCTCCTCAAAGACAGCAGTTGTAATGCAGTTGTGGGTGCAGAAGGGACTGAAAATCTGTAAATTTCAGTTGTTAAATGTGTGCTGCTCAAACTTTTCATTGTTTTTCACAATTGGAAAAAATACCGTAATGTGGACGAGGCTTAAGACACACTTGACCACTTGTTTTTATTTTATTTTATTTTTTTAAACTATATTCCTTCTATGAAAGATTGATACCCATTTCCCACTGCAACAAAAACCCGGTCACACCCGATAACAATCGGCATTTGTCACCAGTGGGAAAGGAGAAACCAGGGTCTCAGTCCCGGGTCAGATGACCCGGCAATAGACCCGGCAATAGACCCGGGTTTAATCTGCTCCACCTCCGATCCGCTCTTATGTGAACGGGACACCCGGGTTGACACGCTCATTGTGGCCCCTTTACCTGCGTGATGCGAAGCGCATTGAATTTCACTGACTCAAAGACACCGTATAAATAGACAGACTGGAATAACCATGTATCATTCAATCATTTCATATCCCATTTAGAATCCAAAATCAGAAGTTATTGATTTTCTGCATTGGGGCCGTGAAATGTTGTGAATGTGGGGATCGCACCCTGGGGAGCACAGCAGAGAACCCCCGTGCTCCCTGCAGGGATGAACAGATTGTGAAATTCTGGCCCAGTACTAATGTTTAAAATAACCATTTGGCTGATACTGAGGGTCTTTTTTTGTTGTTGTTATTATTCCATCTTTTGGCGGCGCAGCACTGGTCTCTCCTCCCCCGCCATCGGGGAGGTGGGACGGCTAAATTTTTTATAACATTATTACCGGAAATTTTGACCAGCAAGTTTATCATTTATTGTTTTTTAAACTACATTTTACTAGGCAAAAGAACAGTTATTACCGGAGCCAAACATCAATCAAGTGGCGTAAAACATACTTTACACATGGCTTCGTACCCAAAGACCAAAGTTACATATTGCAAGAACAGGCATTCGGGGGTTGTGGGTGGGAATGAATGAAGTGCCATTCTACATTATTACAAGTCAGTGTACCATCAAAATGATTCTGAAGCTGTTATTTAAAGGTTAAAAAGTTAGATAGTATTGCTTTAAAATAATCCAATCAATCATCAAAGTTTAACTTTTTGCCGCCCTCCGCAACGGATTTCAGCCGGATGTTACAGTACATAGCTACCTTACAGACATGGAGAAAGCGAGGAGCCGACTTTACTGCGCATGTCTGCTGTGGCTGCCGTAGTTTATGGAGCTGGTAGATGCTGTTTTCTCCCGAATATCCCACTTAAAAGGCTTAAATCAAAACCGTGGATTGATATAACAGTTGTTTATCTATTTATTAATTGCACGGAGGCTGTTTGTTGCTATAGTGAGGAAGCAGATGGAGGATTTGGGCATGTTGGTCTCGCATGGCACAGTTTGTACGGTGATAAAGTTGCAGCTCCATGTTATTGTATAAATACTATAAGTATAATAAAAAAAAACAAGTACTTGTATAAATTGTTATACAGGTACTCATAACTTAACAACCAAGTTCTGTTCTTACGACTAGGTTGTTAAGCAAATTGGTCAACAAGTGAGGACCCGCCCCCTTACCGTTATTTCAATCTTGGAGATTGCGAACGCTAGTCTAGTGAATACTGACAGACTTTGGGATTGAGACTGAGAAAGGGTGATGCGCGATGAGATGCTTGACGCTGAAATGCTGCTGCATACAATACTGACTGGTTGGAGAGCTGCTTGTAAGTCTGAACTGTCATTAAACAGGTAGGTCTTTAAGTGAGGAGTACTCTAAATAGTTTTGTTTAATATATTTTATTGCAGTTTTTGTGCATCACCATAGCAACATATCATGCTGTTATCCCGTTCCCGTGTCCCCATTACGCACGTTGCTTGTTTCTCCCATAAAGAAACAGTAAAATAAAAGAACCTACATCTAAAATAAAAACACTGTTTTGGCAAACCGATCACCCCTGGGTTGGCACAGTCGATACTCTCGGAGCGCAAGCACCCCATCACCGGCACGCCGTAGGCACCGTCGGTACAGTAGCCTATGTCACCTATAGTAAGAGCCAGCCCTGCCAACACAACATTTGGCCAGCGCAAAATTGATGGGACACAACAGATAAACATCGGCCACTGCCATCGGTGAATGTCATCTTATTTGCCAATAGGCCTAGGACACTCAATAAGGTGAATTTCAGCGGATACCGATACACGGTCGATAAATCGGTGTATCCCTAGTAACGATTGGTTGTAATTACACATCTAATTTTATAACAATGCTCTCCGTTTCCTTTTCTTCCGGTGCTGTCACACACGTGTCGATTGATTGAATATTATTCTTTTTTAAATCTTAATGCTATTTACCTTTAATATGCTGTTTTTCCCCTGACTCTTTGACTCTGTTCTCAGGTTTGACTGCGAAAAATGAGTGAGGGTCTGAAGGCACGGTTTGACTTCCCCAATCCCATCATACAAGCTCAGGTGCTGATACTCGGCTATGTTGACTATACAGTAGAAACTCATTTTCTGCCACCAGCCCATATTGGGCTCAATAGCAGTCATCTTTACTGATCTTATATTTTGGGCATGACTAGTGCTTTTAAGTGAAAGGCTCTTTTGACAAAAACATGAGCTTCTTCTGAGCCAAAGCATTCCATCACGGCTATAGAACAGGCCATAAACTGTTTTGAATTTGTCACAAAGAAACTATTTATCATGTTTAGGTTTATAAACAACTGATCACTACTCCAAGAGGCGGAGAATCACCACGGTGAGACAAATAAACATAGAAACAAACAACATTTACACAAAAACATGAACATTTGACAACAACATGTATTGAAAAACAGTTAATTAGGTCCAGGAAAACTGGAACTACAACTGGCCACGTGGCCTCTTCGTGTCATTATTATGGCAGCAAATGAGGGAGGAAAAGAGAGGAATGCAACCAGGAGGGTGCTGGGGTGCACTTGAAGCAGGTGTGTGTGTGTGTGTGTGTGTGTGTGTGTGTGTGTGTGTGTGTGTGTGTGTGTGTGTGTGTGTGTGTGTGTGTGTGTGTGTGTGTGTGTGTGTGTGTGTGTGTGTGTGTGTGTGAGAGAGATGTCCACTGGTGAGTGTCTACTGGTGTAGAAGGTCGGTATTAGGTCGCGGCACCTCCAAGTCGCGAAAGGAGCCCCGAAGACCCCCGAACTCCGCAGCCCCATGGACACCCTACGGCTGCAGGAATGCCCCGAGTACCCTGCCCTGCGGCCACAGAAGACCCCCGGGCCCCCAGAGAAGCCAGAGGGCCGTGGAGCAACCCCCACGCCCAGCCCCGAGGAGCATGATCCAGTCCCAGGGAGCACGAGGAGACCCCGCAGCCCAGGGGCGCACACATACAACCAACCCCCGGGTGCAGGCACAAGACGCAGCTGCCGGCACTGAACCTGGGTGCAAGGCACGGACCGCGGGCCCGGATCCCGGCCCCATGGCCCGGATCCCGGCCCCATGGCGACAGACCGACACCCCGCCCGAGCAGCCAGCCCCACAGGCGAGCCAGCAGGACCCCCATGCCCACCCACGCCCCGCATAAGGGGAAGGCCCACCACAGCCGACCAGACGCCCCGCCTGGTGTGAGGGCCAATTACCCATACATGTAGCAGTGTGTGCCCAACGCGGGGCACCTCGATGTTACACCCCCCCCAGGGCCCCCGCCACCCGGGCCCGCTGCAGACAAGCCGCACCGCAGAAGCAAAAGGCCAACAGCCACCCCCACACCCACAACGGCAAGCAGTCCCCCCAGGGGTCCCGGAAGGCACCCGGCGGCGCTCTCCGCAGCCCCGCCAGGTCGTAGCACATCCCAAGCCACCAGACGCAAGCCATCAGGACTTCAGCCAGGCCAGAAGGGGGGGCCTGCCAGGCCAGAAGGGGGGGCCTACCCGACCGCCCCCTGGACAACCTCGCCCCCACGCCGACCAATCAGTGACGGGCCACCCCGGGAAACCGCCCCCCCCCCCCCCAACCCCAGTGCTCAATGTGTGCTGTTGGTAATTGCAGTTAAAATTGCGGGGTTGGGGGTGCGAGTCCTTCAGGCAAGTCGAACCCGGATCACTTGCACCCCTCCTGTCCCACAGACCCTGGTCCGATGGACTGTTATCCAGAGTAGGATTGGTGTGCCAGTGTATGTGTTCTAAGCTAATGTGAGTGGGATTAAAACTTTGGGATGGACGAGAAGCACGCTTGGGCAGGAGCGTGACAGGCAAGATGGCAGCTGCCAGCCGCACCCCCACCCACATAGCTTGCACCCCGACATCCCGCAAGCCTTAGGCCTATTGTGATATAGGCAATAGGGAGAGATAGGCGAGTCGCGACCAGATCGATCCAGGGGCGCAGCAGGCCAGTGAGCAACCACGCAGACCCCCGTCCCCCGGACCGAGCCGCGCCCCAGTGCGCCCACCTCCCATACCTGGTGGCAGCCGACCTACAGTGATCAGCCAAGGGCGCAGAGCGTCCGCCATGCGCCTCCGCCATGTCGGGCAGCTCCACGCCCCCCTGGTCAGCCCCCAGCCGCCAAGCATGCAGACTACAGAACAGAGGGCGGCAGACGGTACCCCCACCCACAGCCTGACCCCCCAGCGACGAGCACCCCGTGCCCTGAGAGTGTCAGAGGGAAGGTACCTCGGCTGCCCGGTGTGGTGACAGGAGAATGACCCCCACGAAGGAGGCCACATGGTGAGCCCCGCGCTTAGCACAGCCAGCCAGGTTCAGGACTCAGGTTGACAGGACCAGACAGAACGCCTAACCAGCCCCGGCAGGATGCCCCCCCCACGGGACGCAGAAGGCCACACAGGCCCATCCATGGGGCGTCGCGCCGACCACGGGGCCGAGACCCGAAAGAACTGACTGACTGTTCACTTGCTGCTTAATATATCCCACCCCGTGATAGGTGCAATTGTATCATATATATCCAAACTTAAGCTTCTGTGTGAGTGGCATATCTTTTTACACTTTTACGCTATTGTTTTTAACAGACGGCAAGAAGTCTTATTGCCGCTGTGCTGATGGAAAAGGGGCAAAATGACAAGATTTCTCAGGCCTCCACCCAGGTACTACTCTGCAAAATGAATTTCCTCCACTGTAAGGAATCGTGACATATTTCCATGTTCGCCCAGTTGGACTGTCACTTTTAAAAGTTTCAGTGCAGTTGAATGACTTTGTTTCTCATTTGGATGATTAATACTAACTTTTAATAATATAACTATTATGCTGTAAGTCCTATTGAACAATCTTCTTTATTGGCTAGTTGCAGCTATGTGATCATGTTTTCATAGTAGCACACATTTCCAATTCATAAGACCATTAGAACACACACCGCATAGTATATTCTAAATGTGCTGCACCATTATAATTAAAATATAAAGATTAAAATCTTTATATTATAAAGATTTTAATCAGTTCAAGATGTCAAGTAAAGTGTTCATGTGTGAGATACTAAACAAGTGTTTAGAATCTCACATGAACACTTTATTTTGTTAAAATAAAGTGAAGTTATCAGTTACCTGATATAGATATAATGTGAACAGTTTGTTATATGCCCGCTTGCTAAATGAAACATGCAAAATGTAGTCCTAATCTCTGAGGGGTGTGGATGTTCTGCATTAGGGCCCAGCTTTGGAGGCCCTGTGGGAGAGGTGCTGCAGTGATAGTTCCCCAGTACGCTCCACCTGCTGCGATGCCCTGATACTGCTGGTGGACCAAGGGCACGCTGATCTCCACTATGTCCTTAACAGCATTCTCAACCTCCTGCCCTCTGCTAGGTACTATAGGAAAAAGCAGAAAACTGCTTCTCCCACTAACTTGGCTGTGCAGGCATGCACGCGCACATACACACACACGCACATGCACACGCACGCACACGCACACACACAGTGCACATGTAAGGTGTAGCAGTGGACTCAATATACAGTATAGAATACTGTATATATTGAATATATAGAATTTGAAAGGACGATTACCAGAGGATTGAAATTGCAAACTTAACTGGCTAATAATTTTATATGGCAGCTGCAATAAACTCATAATAATCTAAACTAATAATTACTTTATATACTATAGAGTTTTTATTCTGGAACTAGTGGTGAATATTTAAGTGGTGAGTATTTAAAATGAATGTTAACTCAAGAATGACAGATTTACACTGATACACTTTGGGGACATTAACAATTCAATATATTTCTGGGTAAATTGCAGTAGATGTCTGAAAACTGACCAAAGTTGCTAATTGTAATGTGATAACAGCAGTTGGCAGCCCACTTTGTCCTGTACTAATTAGCTAAAGCACCACAATGTGCATGATGGCAACCACAACTGTTTATTTGTGACTTGCAACGTCAGTGGAAAGTGAGTGCTTGCAAACTGTCATATCCTGCATGAGATGAGATAAGTTGGGAGTGTAACAAGCCTAAAACCACCTAAAAGTAGCCAAGTGGTGTTCAACTCCAGAGTTGAAATACCGCTGCGGTACTTGGATTGGATCCTTTTCAGGTGCCGCAGCGGATGAGACAGTGGTATTAACCTTGTGTGAAGAAATGGGTTTTATTTCAGAGTTATCGGGTGTGGCATCCATGATAACCGCACATTTGGATACTGTCACCACATTTTTTTGCCACACAGAGCTTGAAACTTTGAATCTTTGTGTATAAAAAACACTTAACAAGATAAACAAATATATAAAATACTGTGGCCAATATATGTATGTATATGCTAACGCTCCTCAGTGATAGCTAGATTCAAAATGTTTATTTGTCACATACATATACAGTACATACAAGCATACATATATGTAGTGAGATATCATTGCAACGCACAGGGTGATTATACACAATAAGTAACTAACTGGTCAATAACTAACTGGCACATTAACAAACTATTTAACTAACTAATTCAACTAACTGATTCCTAAAACGCAATTAAATTAGTAAATATAATACAATAAGAGTAAGAAGGGTAATATACAAAGTGGGAGCACAAAATAGAAACAAAAGGAATAGACTATTATGGTATAAACAGATTTGTACAGTTAAGTGGCATATGAATAAAGTGAGGTAGTGTGTGTGCAGATATACAATACAGTATACAACAGTACGGCACAGCAATACAGTACAGTGTGCAGTAAGCCAGTACAGTGATATAGTATGCAGTACAGTATGCAACGTACAGTACAGTGTATGGCTGAAAGTCATCCCTAATTGGAACAGGAAGCAGGAGCAACAGGAAGCTTAACGGCAGACAATTCAACAGCTTACTATAAACTATTCCTATGTTCTTAATAATTGTCAAATTAAGCTGTACGATAGGCAAGAATGTTAGAATGCTCCTCCAAAAATGAGAAATCTGCCTTGCATGTCTCATTTCTCACTCTCATTTGTATAATTTTTTATTTTTTTCAAGAATTTTATGCCTTTGTGAAACAGTTCTAAAAGATGTCTGTTATTCCTGAACGAGTGGCATTAAACAAGAATGTGGCAGATCTGCCTGCCACACATTGACGTTTTCAGGCGCCTCTGGCACAGAGATACAGACAATGGAGTAGAAACACACCAGTTTATTATAGCAAATGGGCCAGGTGGAACAAGCCCCGGAGCAGAGGTACAGCATGTCATGACAAGGGCTCCTCTCCTGTGTGTGGGGACGGGGGTTTTATCTGTGGCTCGTTGATTAGTCTCATGAGCAGGTACAGGTACAGCCACCCTGATCCTGGGCCCCAATTACCTAGACCTAGGACAGATGTGGCTGCTCAAACCACACCATCCCCACACCACAAAGGATTTGCAATCAACTTGGAGTTTTAATTTAACAGTGCATGATGCTCATGAACAACAGCATGCTCACTGCAACCCTCTTTCTTCCACGGTAAACAGAAATGTCCAGGGGCTGATCAAGGTAATCGGGAAACTCCTTCAGATGCAGGCGAGCCAGATGGGCAGCGCAGCACCCTTCACGTGCCCTTACTCCATCAGGTCAGTCCACTTCATGTACACTTGCTGGTTATATGGTATGAAAGGATTTTGTATTGCAGAATCAAATTCTTGATTTTCTCAAATGTCATGTTTTAATCTCAGATTCTTCTTCTGTATGTACTGTATAACTATGTGTGCAGTGAATTTATAAAAAGGAGAACCTCCAGAAGCTGTGCAAAACAATAAGGTATGAATGTTTTGAGTTGTTGTTGAGTACAAGAATGGCCAGGCTATGCTCAGATATACGTGGGAGGCACTGCTCCCCCTTCAGGCGGAAGTTGCTCCATTGGCTTACTTGCAGATGGAGCTTCGGAGACACCGCAGGGGAAAGAGCGCACTAGTGACGTCATCCACTCTACCGTTGTGGGTTTACAGACCCAACACCCCAGATCTCTCTTGGCAATCAACAGGGAATTCAACTATATACCACTCTTGAAAACACTAACTCCCCTCTTACAATTTGCAAGCTGTAAGATGAGTGAGCACCCTGGACATGCTGTATGCCAACATGAAGGAGGCATACAGCTCCACTGCCCTGCCCCCCCTTCGGTAAAGTAGACCACAACCTGATACACCTATGTAAAAACCTGTTGTTAAGCAGCGGCCCGCCACCACCAGGACTATAAAGGTGACAACACCTTCACTCTCCTGGTGAGGACGCAGAGGAAAGCCTACAGGAGCGCTTCCAGATCACAGGCTGGGACCTGTTCCTGGAGGACCATGATGAAGGAGCATTGAGGGCCTCTCCCACTGTGTTATAGACTACATCCATTTCTGCGAGTACAGCATTGTACCCTGCAAAAAGGTCTGCTGCTTCCCCAGAAATAAACTATGGATCAACAAGGACATTAAAGCCCTCCTCAACAAGAAAAAGAGGGCTTTCATGGCAGGAGACAGGGATGAGGCCTAATAAGTGCAGAGGGAACTTAACAGAAAACAGAGGGAAGCCAGAATTTGCTACATGAGATGACAGAAGACAAGCTACTGCAGGACAATGCCAAGGAGGTGTGGAATGGAGAATGAATGAATGAAAGAATGACTGGCTACAGGCAGTCAAGTCCATCTGTGGAAGAAACCAGGAATGTGCGAATAAACTGAACCTGTTTTTCAATAGGTTTGACACTCCATCCCCTGTGAGCTCAACAGGACAGTGGACCCTATCCACCACTGCCCCCATTCACACCTCTGCTGCTGCCCCCCTCCATCTGCTACTGAAGACAAAGACCCCCCCCCCCCCCTCCCACCCTGCCAACCACGCACCACAGCAACAACCACCTACAGGTCAGCATCGGGAAGATGATGGAGCTGGTGGTGGACTTCCGATGAAGCAGGAAGCCACCAACCCCTGTTACCATTTAGGAGGACAAGGTAGAGATATTGGACTCCTACAGGTTTTTGGGTGTGCAGATAAACTGGACTGTAGCCATGATACAGAGGTCCTCTACAGGAAAGTACAGAGCAGACTGTTCTTCCTCATGAGGCTCTGGTTACTGCAGATATTCTACCAGTCAGTGGTAGCTAGTGCACTCTTCTTAGCTATTGTGTGCTGTGGAGGTGGCATCAAGGCTGGTGATGCCAAAAGGTTTAACAAGATGGTGCAGAAGACCAGCTCTGTTGTGAGGCTGGAACTCCACAGTCTGGAGTTTTTAGCAGAGAGAAGGATGAGGACAAAGATCAATGCCATCCTTGAGAACCCCTCTGTATGGTGAAGCTGATGAAGAACACCTTCCAACACAGGCTTATCCGACCATGATGCTTGATGGAGCTTTTCAGGTGTTCCTTTGTGCCAGTGGCCAACAGACTGTTCAACGCCACCTATGGTACCCTAGCACCAGTTGGCTGTAACCCCCCCCCCCCCCCCCATCTCACTAGATGGAGAGGGCAAGAGATAGATATATTGATACAATATGGCTTTAAACATTTACTATACTAGCTTATTACTAGTACTGTCATTGCATATTATAAGAATAGAGAATTATCATTTAATATTCGTTTAGTATTTGTTTGTGATGTATTATGCATGCTGGGAGTGGTGATGATCTTGAACACACATACTTGGAGTGGTGGCTGGTGGTGTCGGCCCCTGGGAAACAATTCTAGGTGGCTATTCCATGTCGTGGTCAGGGACAGGACAGGAAAGTGTTCTGCATAAGGCTTGGGCGATCGTGCGAAATTCCAATCGCCGATCGCTGGGGGACAGCGATTGGCGATATACAATTTTATGGGGGGCACGCTCGCGGTGGGGTTCGCGCTAAATTAAGTCCCATTGCAAAGTAGAGCAAATGGGAGACATGCGTCCCAACAGTGGAGACGCACAGGTTTCTTTTTTTTTTTTTTTTTTTTCATTAAAAATTAAAAAATACATGTGTGAAACAAACGAAAATAAATAGATCTAAAATAAAAAGACAGGCACGGGAGCCTGTGCCCATAGCTGTCTGAAGGATAAACAAAAAAAAACCTGTGCTCTGATGCTCTAGTTAAGTGAGAGTAAGTGAGAAACTAAGGAAATAAAATAAATCAAAATCTTTCTCTATGAGATTATATTATGTATTGCTATATTACAATCACAAGATTTGCATATTGAGCGGCAGGTACGTGCAGGGGGCGGGGGGCGTCTGAGCACTGGACCCCACGGTGCCCTTCTTATCAGGCGCTCTTTTTATTAGGCGTTAATGAGTATCGAGGTAGCGGATTGTCTGGGCAAGATATATTCATGAGGAACTCCTCATGAACCTCGGCGCACCTGCGACGTGCGCACAGCAGCTCCACTGTGCTGCTCCATTTGCCAAGAGCGGCAAAATGCCTAGAACCCGAGCCATGTGCCTTTTCTTTTTTTGAGGACCTGCCCCTCGAAGTCTCTGTACGGGACTGTAAAGGGGAAGTGAGGTCCAATCACCAGTGGTTACTGGACAGCTCGGAGCAGAAAGGAGGAGAGCCTCTGCACCTACACTGTAAACTGCACCTACACTGTTTAAACTCTTATATTTTCCCTGGCGGATAAAAAAAAACGTCGGTCAATCGCGATCGATGGAGTCGATCGCAGATAGACTATTTAATGTCTATCTGCCCAAGCCTATTCTGCAGGTTTTTAATTGGGGTCCTTTTTTATGTTGGACTCCCATGTCGGCACGGATACAACATGCGAACTCCATACAGAAAGGCCCCTAATTAGGATATAACCCACCTGAGGTGGTGTCAACAGCCCTCCAGGCAGGAATCGAACCCAGGACCTTCTTGTTGTGAGGCAACAGTGCATGCACCATGCCACATTGCTTGTATATGTGTACATATATTTGATATTTATTTTGTTGTGTTTTTATTTTCATCTTTTATTTATATTGTTTTTTTTACTTGTACTGTTTGTCACGCTAACATCCGAATTTCCCCCCGGATTAATAAAGTTATCTTTATAAAGACTCAGTTTGGTGACATTCGCTTACAGAGCACCTTTGCTCTTATACGCAATTCTTACACAAATTTAGACTTTAATGCTGTTGAGTGGACAGGCATAATTTTGATATATTGACCAATAAGGTAATTCGTACCCAAATTCTCAATTGGGATCAAAATATATAGCTCCTGGTAAATCTCAATATAGGTGGTGCCTCACTTTCATTGCGCCACTGGGTTTGTTTCACCCTCTCACTCGCGTGTGCGAACTGATCTGCCAGGCCAAGCACATCTGGTACCTAGTACACTGGTAGCAGGGGGCCCAGTCCGTCCCCACGCCCTCTCTCCCCACAGCTCCGGGAAGTCCGTGCAAGGGCCGCTGTAATCTAGGTGTACATTATACTGTATCTACGTTTCTAACATAGAATGTTATTGAGATGGGACCGATAAGGTTTAAATTTGTCTGGTAAAATAAATTATTTTCCAACACCGGACTGAGTTTTATGACAATGGCGTAAAAGTGCAATTGTAATCAAACTGTAGGGGCGCCTAAGCATGGGGAAAAAAAGCATTTTCAAGCATTATCTGTTGACAATTCATAGGTTGTTTCTTAAGGGTAGCAGCAGCAGTTCAATCAGTAGAATCAGCAGTAAAGGCCTCCGTCAAATAGGGCTGAACAAAAGAGATGAATGCACCAAAGAAGAATGAACCATGAGAGATGTCATTGTTGCAACTATATGATTTTGTATGCAGCGGCTGACATTGCAGCAGATATCTGTTTAAATATTTCTGGGAAATTGGAATTTCAAACTCCTCTGTCTGTGATTACCCCCATTAACATAAAGCCCTGGACTATCACTTGTGAGAGAGCCTCCGTTCTCAACCCCCACCCCCATGCTCCAAACCCTTCCTTCTTCCCAGGGCTTTGATGTGCACCTCTGCCAGGATCCTGGGGCCTCCTTAATCAGTAACAGAGCAGGATAAAAGCCTAAGCAACCGATTCACCCACGCACCCCGATCCCCTTCCCCACATAATGGCTCCTCCATCCTCTTGCTCTCCCCATCTATCTCTAGCTCGAATCTCCTTGCTCATCCTGCCCCCCCCCCCCCTCTTTGTCTTTCTTTGTCTACATACCCCTATCTTTGTATCTAGTTTTTTTTTTCCTGCTCCTCCTTGCTGGATCCCAGCCTTGTGTCTCCTGCTCTGTGTGTCTGTCTGGCAGCTCTCTACCTCCCCGGTGAGAAGATGAATGTGTTGTAGGCAGCAGGGTTGCGCCGCTAGCCGCCAGAGAACTGGCCAGCTATTGGTTGGGCTGGCCCGGTGATTCTGGGCGACTGTAAATGCTGCGGGATTAATGGCGGGTGCCCACTGGCGCTCATTGTTGAGGGTCTGCCCACTGCTGTCCCCCGCAATCTGCCACAGAGGCACTAAGCCACTTAAACACCCAGCAGGAACAGACCAAGGTTCGGCGCTAGGAGCAGGCAGGGCTGACCGAGAACGTTTTGTTGTTGGGACGTGGGCCTTGTTGTCCATACCGACCACCCTGCATTCTAAATCTTATTCTCGGGACAGATTAACTCTGCTAAGGATCTTCCTGCTCTGTTCCTTGTTGTTTTCCTCTTCTTGGAAAATAGTCATGTTTCCTGTCTGTATGACTAAGACTTGCCTCAAGAGTCTATGTAATCTCCGGGGCCTCTCCGAGGTCAGACAGGCTTTCAAAATGGCCAAAGCCTGTTTTACCTTTCTCTTTCATCCTAATCCTCTATGTGAACTTGCATTTGAGCCAAATGGCTTCAGGAAGTGTTCTCCTTGCTCTCCTCACCCATTGTGCGCAGATAAAAAGTAGATACTGGTGCAAGTCTTTGTCCAGCTCGTGCACTGTCACAGTCAATGGCTTACAAATTCATTTGATTCTGTTCGCACACATGGCCGTGTGTGCTGATTGATGCAAGTTGTTGTTGTGAAGACACTGGGTGGCATTGTCTGTCTACCCCCCTTCCCCCTTTCCACCACCACTCCAATGTTGTTTTAACTTTTGCCCTCCCAGGGCTGGAACTTTGTTACAAAGACTTGACATTGGTTTTGACCCCATTGCTTCGTCTCAGACGGAAGAATCAAGGCTAATAGGAAAATAAAGGGGATTTAATCATGCGTTACTATTGCAAAAACAATAACAACAATAACATTTTATTGTCACAGGGGGAATTAACATTGCATTTGTATGAATGTTTGATACAAATTTAAGATGCAAGTTTTTGATTTTGATGCCCTGATGCCCTGTTTGATTGTTTCCTAAATAGTTATTTTCCAAAAAGAGTTTTTGTTTTAAGAGATGCCAAGAGTGTGCAAAGCTGTCATCAAGGCAATGGGGAGTACTTTGAATAATCTAAAATGTATTTTTTTAACCCTTTTTTGGTTACTACATAATTCCATGTGTGCTATTTCATAGTTCATAGTTTCATATAATTTCATAGTGTGTACATGTTTTCAGATGTGTAGTCATTTTGGTCAAAATCAACCTTACCAAAAAAAGGGAATCACTTTTCTCTTAGCTTTCTGCAATGACACCACCACCTTCATTGGCATTTTTCAGTAGGAGCTGATTTTGGTACAAACTGATGCTTTAGGTACTGATGACTTTATTGGTCAAGTATATTATATATATCAACCATTCAGATTATTTTATTTCTACATGGGAAAACATAAATAGTAGCCCTTAAATTACCTTGCTTCAACAGCATTATACTGGAGCCCAGAAGATTTGTGTCAACAAGGCCGTCTTGGACAACAATAGTAGTCTTTCAACTTTATTGTGTTATGTATGGCTTGGATATTTTGGGGGGACAATTTGACACCGGAGGCGGCGGGGGTGTGTGTGTGTGTGTGTGTGTGTGTGTGTGTGTGTGTGTGGGGCCTACACTTCAAGTGGACCATGATCATCAATCAGGGAGGGAAATATAGCGCCTTTGGTTCCGGCTGCAGGGGTTTTAACCGATTTAAAGGAAATAAAAACAATAAAGTGATGTCTATTGCCATGGACTGGGGGGCCTAGCGTAAATCATTAGCATTAGGCCAGGGAACGTATCTGACTGTCCATCAAACAAGTGATGGCAAACTGATGGACCCCCCCCCCACATTGGCTTGAGTTTAAATCCCACTTTTAACATACATCTGCAAAGAAAGTCTTTATGAAATATGAAAGCTGTCAGAATAACTTGGATATTGTATTGATTCATATTAATTAGTCATTAATAATATTTACATTGAAAGAGATTAACAATTTCACTTGGACTTAAATTGTTGTCTGTCCCTGCTGGAGAGAATCGACTTGTTGCCACTGAGCCTCTTGTGCTGATGCAGTTTGTCCATGTTTGGCATATGCTGTCATGATTTTAGAGCCCATTCCCCTTGACACATGAAATCATTTTGCAGGTTTTGTGACTGATGCACCTTCGGTCCATAAGTCGATTATTTGGCCACTTTGGAACCCCTGTTAGTTGGCTTGTGTTGCTTTGCTGTTTTCTTTTTTCCCCTCTTATAGTCCAGTGATCAAATTTAACATGGTTAAAGAGAGGTGACAACTCTATTCTTAAAATCAAACTAAAATGGATGAAATCTTTATGTAATAATGGCACACGTACAGAAGAATAATGAAACATTCATTAACTTGAGCACAGAACAAATACAATTCATCACAAATCACAACTTCCACTTTTGTGACACAGCTTATTCACAATGTATTCCCTTAAAGCCGTCATGGTCTTGGATATCTGCGATTGTCCTAACTGTTGGTAAAACTGCACTCTTTTCAATTCAGTTCTTCCCTGTGCGTTTCCTTTTCGTCCTGTCTGCAGGGGCAGCCCCCACCCATACATCACTGCCCTGGAGAACCGGCTGGATTGTTGGCCGGCTCTGCTGCTGGAGATTGACGACTTCATCCAGCAAGCGGCTGACAGGTAAGGGCTTCCCCTTTTCCGCAGCCTCATCAACAGAGGGGGACCTTGAAGCACCCGGAAAATTGCCCTCATCCCTCAACTGCACGCATGTCAAAACCCATCTGTGAAGAACGTCTAATGCCGGCCATTCCACGACCCTCCCCACCCTAGCCGATCCCCACATCCACCCCAGGCCTAACAACTTCACACACACACACACACACAATAAACTAGAATTGACAGAGCACACACAATAAACATGAATTATTTCTTTATTCGTTTTATTTTTCATTGTCTTTAAGAAAGATTATGGCATTTCCACCATCTTGAAAAGATTGGTGAGTTCATTTTAACGTTGATAAAATAATTGCTCTGAAAACAAAACTGTCCACAATGCACCAAACCCAGTGTTACTCCTGTTCTAATACAAATGTGTTGGTTACTCCTTCAGAGAATTTTTCAAGTTTACAAGAAGCCTACTGTTTCTGAATCCATCATTATTCATGAATTTCATTTTAATGATGAACAATGGTCTTCCTCCCAAACACAAGTTCTGTCCTTATAAATTACAACGGAAGCCATATTTTAAAGTTTTCCTTCCTTTTTCTACTTTCAAGTAACTAGCCAGTGCACTTGTTACCTGCAGAGTATTTGAAATGTCTGTGTGGCTTGTCAGATGTTCTTACTTTGTACGCAAAACATGTCCCCGACATAGAGACGAGCCAGCTTGCGTGGCCATGCTGATGCCGTTTCTTCGCTACCTGTACTGCCAGCCTCAGAGGCAAGCGGAGCACGCTTCCCTAAGGCACAGCCTTCTCCGCGTCCTGGTTTCCAGCTGCAACGGAGGCGCAGCTCCCAAGCAGGATAGGGACCGACTGCAGCGGAGCGCCAAGGTTTCCGACAGCCTGCTCAGTTGTCTCTGCCAGTTTGTTCCACTCATACAGGTGATATACTGATGATGCAGCTGGTTTGGGCGATCACCAAATTCATTCCTCCCTCCTACCCCAGATTTAGCCAGTGCTCTGCTCAAAAAGCATACGATAGTCAAGTTCTCAAGAGTTTAAATTACAATTAGAGTTTAAATTGGTTTAAATTAACCTGAAATTTTACTTAAAATGCACAAGTAATTATTGTAGTGTGATTATTATGTTAATGTATATTAAATCTTCTTTTAAAAAAACATTGTACTGTATTTCAGCACAGTGCGAATCTGCAGCTGTGGTGAGTTTCTCAATAGTAAAGCCCTGAGAGACGTTGTGCTATGTTTTAAATAAGGGCTGGGTTGAAAAATGGCAAATCTATTCCTTTGTGCAAATAAAAGGCACATTGAAGATGAAGTGAAGGGACACAACATCCTCAGAGCTTACTGCGCTCCTTTCTCTCTGACTGCAGGTCAACAGTATTGAGGCAGCGCTGGAATTGCACGGTTTTGTGGATGCCCTGTTGCCCTCCCTGCTCCAGGCCCCTGGAGAGTTCTGGTGCTCTGAAAGGGCCCGTCTGATCCTGCAAATGCTTGGTACCTGTAAGCTCAGTTTGCAGTTGAGTGGAGATTGCCGTCCATTCCTTCGCTTGATTCAGAAACTCCTGCCCACCTGCCGGGAGGTAAGGCGCAAATTCAACTTTTACTCTCATTTCGATAATAACGCTTTACAAAGGAATTGGGAGTTCATGCGCATGTTTGGAGAGCCTGTAAATATCTTGGGAAACGATTTATTCAGGAGAGCAGGAAGACTGACTATTGCTGTTGTGCCCTGCAGGTGTTGCCGGTGGAGGAGCTGCTGATGGCTTTGGCCCTGCTGCTGCTGGAGGCGTCAGCTGCTCAGCAGACTGGTCTGCTCAGTCTGGGTAACAACCACGGGACCTCCATCCTTCCCCACCCACCCACCTCTCTCTCTCCACACATTCACTCATTTTGGTCATCATCTTACCTTTAGCACATCTCTCTTGTACAAATACTATAACTTTTCTTTGACTGTTTTTTGGAAAGTATGTTTTCATGTTTTTTGTCCCTCCCTCATTTCATTTCCTCACTTTCTCCATCCGTCTATGCAGCGCTCAGTCTCGTGCCCGAGCAGGCAGAGACATCCCCATGGGGAATGCCTGTGCTGGTTCTGCCCCTGCTGCAGCTCCTGTCCTGTGCTACCCTCACGGAGCCCCTGGCAGACCCCCGCACCCACAGCTGCAACCTCCGTCTGGTTCACAGCCTTCTGCGTAGCATTGAAAAGACTACACTCCGGACTGTGAAGGTAGCACACTAACACATGTTAGCATGAAGTCACTGACAGTCATAGATCACACTCCATTTTTGCAGAAATTTTGTGAGAATATATGCAGAGCATTTACGTTTATTGCAATAGTTGCTTTATGCATATGTACATAAACAATATAAAAGTAAAATCCAGATAATAGGAATTGTTATCCGATTAACTGAAATCACTGCCCAAGTACTCTATAATGAACTCAAGTAAACTCATCCAATAAACTTTAATTGATTCAAGTTCCCTAACCCCAATATGATAGAATTGTGGGTTTTGGGAACTTTTGCACCTATAGTGTGCCATGTAAAGATAAAGATAGATAAAGATAAAGATTCTTTATTAATCCCCAAAGGGAAATTCCAGTGTTGCAGCAGCATTGACATGCATGACAAAACACACATAATGTACAAAAACACACAGTGTTAGTAAAAATGTGGCTTGTGCATTGCCGTTCAGAGAAGGAGTTTCCTATCTTGGCACAGAGGGGAGTCATTGTAGGTGGCTATAACGGTGGCCAGGAATGACCTCCTGTAATGATCCTTATTGCAGCGGAGCTGAAGGAGCCTCTGGCTGAACTCTGTTGTCTGACCAGTCCGTTGTGTAGGGGCTGTGCGGTGTTGTCCATTATGCTGAGCAGCTTGTGCAACATCCTTCTCTCCACAACCAGCTCTAGGGGCTCCAGAGCAGTCCCCAGCACAGAGCCAGCCTTCTTTATCAGTTTGTTCAAATGGAATGTGGGTGTTTGTTTACAAACACTGACTGCATGCTGTTTCTGGTGCATTTTACAGATTAGTCATTTAACAACCCCCTTGTTCTGGCAACACAAGTCAGATAATCTAACACTATTTTGGTTCAACATGTTTGTTCTGCTTTTCTTGGAAATAGTAGCCTTGCAAGGCTCATAAGAGGGTAAAGTTGTCGTTTTGTGGGCAACAGGGAACTTTTTATCCACTATATATTTCTCCATCCATGCAATCCGTTGGTGTGCTTCTCCCTCCCAGTTGGAACCCTGGCTGGCTCTGCCCGTCTGCCCCTGGCATAGTGAGCTGCAGGTGGCGCTGGGTGTTCTGCAGACAGTGGCAGACAAGCCGGCAGCGGCCTGCGAGTGGCTCACGGCACTCACCTCGTCCTTGACGGTCAACCAGCAACTCCACTGGTCTTTAGTCCTCATCGTGGCCTACCTCATCATTACCGGAGAGGAGGAGGTCTGCCGGCTAGCGCTAAATGTCTCAGAGGCCGTCGCTGAAGTGGATCCTACCAAGGTACGGGTAGAATATCACCTAATTTGATATCTGAAAGATGGTGACCCTCAGTTGAAAAATGCCACCCTTGGTGATATTCACACAAATGAAAAATAGACAGCATCATATGTTTGGATCATGGTGGATTATGTTGTGTGAGTTTCAACCAGGGAATATGACCCTACCAAATGCATTTTAAGGATCACCCAGGCCTTATTAAAATGTTGGTTCCCACCATTTACAACCGTTCATAGCACAACCTCGCAGAATGCTTTGCTATTGAGAAACTTACCACTCTGCGGCAACTTCTCACTGTGCTTACATGCATTAAATGTTTAAGCCTTAAGCATGTTATGTTGAGAAAAAAAAAATTCTGTTCCTTTGTAACAGGTTGATGGAGTAAATAGGGGTCTGCTTGTGCCTGTCATATGAAATTCACATTAGAAATTCATTTTTTTCCATAAATACATTATTGTTATATTCTAAAGATGCGAACGTAGTTGGCCGTATCTCAATTAATAATTTGCAAAACAAAATTATTTCTTAGTAGTTACTTTTTTTGTGAGTTGTTTTACTTTTACCTTAATATTTTGATTAAATATAAATACATACATATAAAATGTTATATAATAGTTCATACTTGTGTATGACCTGCTATGGTATATGTACATATCAAGCCCCAAACAGCTTGGAGGAGGTGCTATGAGTTATCCTTTTCTCAATTCAATCAAGAAACTGCTTGCTTTGCAGTCACAGTGAATGTAGGTGCCAGGCTGAGAGAGTCACACAATCAAGCAGGGATTTATGCTAGAACACAAGACGAACAGAAGAACAATCTTTATTTGTCAGACAGCACACCGCACTACAACACATGCTTGCACACACACACATGCACATGCTTTTGGATGGTGGCCGGTGAAATGGCTCCTCTGCATTTAACCCATCCTGGCTTGTCCTTCCTCCGGGGCCACAGCCAGGAGCAGTGGGCATACGTGGACGCGCCCGGGGACCAGGTGATAAGTGTCCATCGCTGGTCAGACGATGATGTGTGCATGTTTTTTTTTTGAGGGGGGCCCTTACTGACGTGAGGTGGAGGAAACCCCCTTTGTGAGCACAGGGAGTACATGCAAAACTCCACACAGAAAGGCTCCTATTTGGGAGATAACCCGCCGGAGCACGGTGCCAACAGCGCCCCAGGCGGGAATCGAACCCAGGACCTTCTTGCTGTGAGGCAGCCGTGCAATGCACGGCGGCGTGAAATGTTGTGGTATAAAAACGTGCCCATATGCATTGTGGACTGCAATATCACAAGTTTTTCCATTTCCATACTTCCACACCAGAGGGCAGAATCACCAGTCCCACTTGATTTCCTTTGACACCATAGATGTGGAAGCTGAAAGCATAGGCTAACATCACCAACCACTCAGGGCCTGGATGAGTAGCGGAATAGCAGCCACAGAGTTACTGTATAGTAGTAGTAATATTAGTCCATTGTAATGCAACAATATAAGAAATGGTTTTATGTGAATAGTTATTATTTAATTCATTGTTTTTGCACATTTAATGCCGAAGAGGTCAGGAAGGAATCAAAAAATCAACAGAAACAGGGGGAGAGGATAACTGACAGACATTACTCGTGACCCTCGGGGACTGTAAATGGAGTCACTTACCCCCTCGAAGATAATGTGAATCATCCCAATCTGTTATAGGGGCCTCATTACTAGGGCTTGTTAGATGCCTCGGTGTAATCCCATGCCTTTCTAATTGCTCCCAGAGTGCTACTTGCCCCGGCCGCTTGACGCACCAGCGCCCGGTTATTGGCACATTAACTCCCATCGGGCTTCCCTCTCGTCTGGCCCGTCACCATGCATCTGCCCGTCAAGCATCCATTTTAACGCCCTGCTATTTATGGGGGCAGGCTCATTTCCAGCAATGTTGATGCCTGCCTTCTGAGTCCCTGTGAACATCATGTAATGGGAAACAAAACCTCATCAGCTCCTGCATTGCATTTTCTCAATTCAAACGACTTTCAGGCAGACATTGTTCAAGATTCAAGAGGTGTATTTGTCACATACATATACATACTTTCATACATACACTGCGTTCCAAATTATTATGCAAATTGGATTTAAATGTCGTATACATTTAATTTTTTGTTTTTCAATTAAACTCATGTATTGGTTTGTGTCTCAGGGCTTTGGATCACTGAAATCAATCTCAGACACCTGTGATAATTAGTTTGCCAGGTGAGCCCAATTAAAGGAAAACTACTTAAGAAGGACGTTCCACGTTATTAAGCAGGCCACAGGTTTCAAGCAATATGGGAAAGAAAAAGGATCTCGCTGCTGCCGAAAAGCGTCAAATAGTGCAATGCCTTGGACAAGGTATGAAAACATTAGATATTTCACAAAAACGTAACCGTAATCATCGTACTGTGAAGAGAGTTGTGGCTGATTCAGAGCACAGACTGGTTGGTGCAGATAAAGGCATAATGAGGAAGGTTCCTGCCAGACAAATTCATCGGATTAAGAGAGCAGCTGCTAAAATGCATCTCTGTTCATCTCATAAAATAGATGATAGATAGAAGAAGAAGAATCTAGGTGGAGGAAACCCCATGTGAGCACGGGGAGAACACGCAAACTCCACACAGAAAGGCAAATGCTTGCTGTGAGGCAGCAGTGCAGTGCACTGCGCCACCGTGCCACACAGATAGATGTTTCGAAAGTACCGCTGACTCCCCAGGCGTCGTCTCCACGGGCTTCCTTCTGGTCTAAACAAAAACCACAGAGAGGAGGTTTGTGGGCGAGATCACCACTGGCAATGCAGAGATTGTAATCATAATTTTATGCAGGATTTTATTAATTCTATTGCGTTCCCCTTCTTCCCAGCTTCAGGAAGTGGTAGTTAATAACTGTCCTGTTGAAGGATACCTTTCAACACAGGCAGCTAGGACTCAGGCCCTGTGGTTGCCAACCGGGCTGCATCCAATGTCCAGGTGGTGTTTTTAACCTCTGTTGGCAGTCTTCATTTCTTACACTCATACCTCAAATTTGACCATTGCACATGCAAACTCTTAATATTTGCCATTAAATGCCAAACTAAACTTAAAATTAGATTTAAAGCGCCGCTCTAAGCTATAAATACTGCAAATAACAAATTTCGTTCATGGAAGTTGTCTGTAGTGTTTAGTTGATAGTTTTCGGGTCATCCGAACGGATCATCTGCATCAAACTGCAATATTTTTCAGTTGAAATGGATTTCTATTTGTTTTAGAATGTCCATGCTCTGTTGGCTGTCAATTAAATTGAAGGCAAAGCCTTTTTTGCCAAAACGGCCAGTGCAGCTGATCGGGTGAAGGTATATAGCGACAAAAAATGATAAATAGAAATTATGATGACTGATGATGACTCATAAGCATGGAGTAGAGTTAATGAAAAAAACAACGGAGTACAATTTGATACAGGAGTCATCACAGCAGTGCTCTTCTCTCTACAGGTTCCGTCACTTCTTACCGTTCTGCTGTATAAATTGGGAAACGAGAAGAACCCAGCTTTGTCCCATGCTGTTTTGTACTCCTTGCCAAAATTTGGAACCCACAAGGTACCGTTAATATCTGCCCTAAATATACTGTAATTGTTCTAATTATTATTATTATTGAGCTTTTACTCCACTAGAAGGATATGGACCTCAGATACGGTAAGGTGATGCAGTTTGGTCAGATGGTATCACAAGCAAAGTTTTGCCCCTTAACTCCTCAACCGTATGTGATGGAAATAAACTTTTCACTGGATTACTTGGGTCACGCTGAGTTAAATGCATATGACCCTGCCCACTTACACTTACACTTCTGCCTGATTACATTTTTTGTTCATTGTCCATTAAATTTTTTTTGCTATTCCTCCAGATTTAGTCCAATCCGCACGAAATGTAATTGTAGTATATATGTACTGAGTCGGAAAAAAGTCATGCATTGATTTCCTTTAATATTCAGTACAGTTTCGCCCCAATTGGCCAAAGGCTGTGGGCGGGGACTATTTTACAAAAACTGTAATAAGTCATGCACGCATTTCTCAATCTTTACCAAATATGGTAAGACTGAGGTACCAAGCAAAATGTGGTATCCATTGACCAAAAGGGGGTACTATAGCGATATTAACTTTCTACATCTCCTTCAGCGTCTTCCAGATTCCGTTGAAATGTTGCACACCAATGTGATAATATGCAACAATGTACTTTGAAAATGCTATGTGTATACTATTGAGTGCCAACTAAAATATCTGACCATTCAAATATCAAACGATGGAATATCCTTCATCCGAATCATAGTTCATCCAAAGCTATTCTACTTGGAAACCTGCCAATGCTCCTTGCAACTACAGTGGGGCAAAAAAGTATTTAGTCAGCCACCAATTGTGCAAGTTCTCCCACTTAAAAAGATGAGAGAGGCCTGTAATTTTCATCATAGGTACACTTCGACTATGAGAGACAGAATGGGGGAAATAATCCAGGAAATCACATTGTAGGATTTTTAATGAATTAATTGGTAAATTCCTCGGTAAAAGAAGTATTTGGTCACCTACAAACAAGCAAGATTTCTGGCTTTCACAGACCTGTTACTTTTTCTTTAAGAGGCTCCTCTGTCCTCCACTCGTTACCTGTATTAATGGCACCCGTTTGAACTCGTTATCAGTATAAAAGACACCTGTCCACAACCTCAAACAGTCACACTCCAAACTCCACTATGGCCAAGACCAAAGAGCTGTCAAAGGACACCAGAAACAAAATTGTAGACCTGCACCAGGCTGGGAAGACTGAATCTGCAATAGGTAAGCAGCTTGTTGTGAAGAAATCAACTGTGGGAGCAATTATTAGAAAATGGAAGACATACAAGACCACTGATAATCTCCCTCGATCTGGGGCTCCACGCAAGATCTCACCCCGTGGGGTCAAAATGATCACAAGAACGGTGAGCAAACATCCCAGAAGCACACGGGGGGACCTAGTGAATGACCTGCAGAGAGCTGGGAGCAAAGTAACAAAGGCTACCATCAGTAACACACTACGCCGCCAGGGACTCAAATCCTGCAGTGCCAGACGTGTCCCCCTGCTTAAGCCAGTACATGTCCAGGCCCGTCTGAAGTTTGCTAGAGAGCATTTGGATGATCCAGAAGAGGATTGGGAGAATGTCATATGGTCAGATGAAACCAAAATAGAACCTCTTTGGTAAAAACTCAACTTGTCGTGTTTGGAGGAGAAAGAAAGCTGAGTTGCATCCAAAGAACACCATACCTACTGTGAAGCATGGGGATGGAAACATCATGCTTTGGGGCTGTTTTTCTGCAAAGGGACCAGGACGACTGATCCGTGTAAAGGAAAGAATGAATGGGGCCATGTACCGTGAGATTTTGAGTGAAAACCTCCTTCCATCAGCAAGGGCATTGAAGATGAAACGTTGCTGGGTCTTTCAGCATGACAATGATCCCAAACACACCGCCCGGGCAACGAAGGAGTGGCTTCGTAAGAAGCATTTCAAGGTCCTGGAGTGGCCTAGCCAGTCTCCAGATCTCAACCCCATAGAAAATCTTTGGAGGGAGTTGAAAGTCCGTGTTGCCCAGCGACAGCCCCAAAACATCACTGCTCTAGAGGAGATCTGCATGGAGGAATGGACCAAAATACCAGCAACAGTGTGTGAAAACCTTGTGAAGACTTACAGAAAACGTTTGACCTCTGTCATTGCAAACAAAGAGTATATAACAAAGTATTGAGATGAGCTTTTGTTATTGACCAAATACTTATTTTCCACCATCATTTGCAAATAAATTCTTTAAAAATCAGACAATGTGATTTTCTGGATTTTTTTTTCCTCATTTTGTCTCTCATAGTTGAGGTATACCTATGATGAAAATAACAGGTCTCTCTCATCTTTTTAAGTGGCAGAACTTGCACAATTGGTGGCTGACTAAATACTTTTTTGCACTACTGTATATGTTCCACATCACATTTTAAATGTGAACCATCTATCTGGATATAGCGGAAGTTTTAATTTTTTATGTATATTAATTTATGTTTCTCTCAAAAACTATAAATACTATTACAGATAGTACATATACACAGATTATGCAGTCCCAGTCATCAGCCCCAACCCCCCTTTCACATAAATGATGGTCACAATCATCAGGTTTTGATCAATTTGACTGGGAGTTATATGTGAATCACACACTCTCTCATAGTGCAGAGCCCCCCAAAAGAAAGAAAATAATAAACCATTGTAAAATAAAAATTCAAAAACTGAAATTCATATCCAAACCCTTCAGTACTTGTTGTTCAGTACTTGGTTGACATTTCAACAACTGAAATGAAACAAACGGGTTGAATACTTATTTTGATTTTAACCCATCTGCTCTTAAAAGCTGACTTCATTAAATAAATGACTTAAAATTAAATAAGAAAGCAGAGTGCGCAGAGTGTATTCTGTATGTTCCACTGGTAGGTGCCTGACATGCAGTGTGGCTGTAGTTTTATATTTTCTTCCTTATTTATAATGGACTTCATGCTAACTCAGACTCTTTTTGTTGTTGTTTCATTGTACTTTTATTGTACTCCTACTCCAATTACTAATTAACTAATATTATTTGTATTATTTGATTACTAATATTCATTCATATCCACATCCTTAGATACTTATTGAGCTTGGGTTGAGAATACTTAGTTAAATTCCATACCGTGAAGGTGTAATAATAATACAAATGGAGTCTTCAGCCATCCCTAACCTGACTCATCACATGTTCATTGGCTGTGCCAGTTATGTGTTCCCCAGGTGCTCCATGTTCTCCAGATGCTGGCTAACACTTCCAAGCTGAGAGCCATGGCGATGCGTCTAATGACAGCCCTCTGGGAGAAGCAGGTCAGCGTTCCCTACCTTGTCTGAAACCAGATCATCCTTTTGTTTTCTTTTAAACACCAATAAAACACAGCTTGGAACACAGTTTATGGTATATTAGTTTGGAAAGTAAGTAAAGGTAAAAGAACTAAAAGAAACCTACAACAGCTTGTACCCTTTTAATGGGGTATAAACATGTGCAAATAGCCCATGCATTTAGCTATAAAATAGGACCCCCACACACACTCACAAATTAAGCACTTCTAAATCCTAATAACACAATACATAGGTCACCATCTTTTTTTTTATTTTCATTTTTAGATGGATACTTTATTTGTCCAAGAAGTGGAAAAAAATTGCTATTTCCATTGTGGCAGTTTTGCCACCACCCAAGTGGCGTTTTCAGGGACCTCAGGCACGGAGACCCTTGTCACTGAGGAGGGCCTTAAGGTCGCTAGTAATCAAAGTCACCAAACAGAAGCTAGTGTAGTCCCTTATGCAATGTGTCCCAGACCCCCGATGTCCTCCCTATATACTGTAGCTCACAAAGTCCCTCCCAATCCAGTAGCCCGATGCAGGCTTGGGCCTGATGATGCAGGTCTGTCTAAACTGTTGTCGCCATGTCAGGAGCGCGTGTACCCGGAACTGCAGCGACTGCTAGGCCAGCAGGAGAAGTGGGGCACGGTGTCGGGGAGAGAGGCCCAGTGGGAGCAGGTTCTGGCCCGGGCTGCTTGCCTCAAGTCCATCTGCAGCCAGAGGTCAGCCCCCCTAACAATCACTAGTATTTTATTTGCTCATTCTGCAAATTTACCATGATACTGTATCGTTGTCATTGCCTGTTACCTCAAAAAGCTGCTCTGATTTGGAGCTTTCAAAATACAATTTGACACCAGAGTGGGGGGGGGTGTGTGTGTGTGTGTGTGTCTGTGTGTGTGTGTGTGTGTGTGTGTGTGTGTGTGTGTGTGTCCCAGACCATACCAGCATGGTGGTGACATGTTGGCGGCCATTACACACACTCTGAAACAGTGCTCTAAACCAGACCTGGCCACCCCTGCAGCTCTCGCCCTGCAAGGACTACAGGAACTGTGTCGAGCCGAGGAGAGTCCTTTCACTCGCACACACACACACACACACACACACACACACACACACACACACGCACACACACACACACACGCACACACATACTTTCTTGGTAGTTACCCATGGGCAGAAAATAGGAGATTTTATGTGGATTGCAGATTTTCTTCCTTAGTCTCTTGATATTATTTTGCCATATCTACCAAAAAAGATGTAGGCCTAGGCGACATCAAACACCACTTGAATGCCATCATTCATGAACACACGCGTATAGGTAATGCCTAAATACCGTCTTCAATAAAACATTCAAAAATAAACCTATTTTTGAATATTTTTGCAGGCTACAATGTACACGTTTAATCCAGAAATGGCTGTGAATAAATATAGAAATGTTAATTTATATATAAATAAGGCCCATCCCCCATCGAATACCTCAAATGAACCCTCTTGGCTTTAGTAATATAAAACCTCTAGAATGAAAGCAGGATGAAGT
This sequence comes from Zeus faber, assembly GCF_960531495.2. NCBI lineage: Eukaryota > Metazoa > Chordata > Actinopteri > Zeiformes > Zeidae > Zeus > Zeus faber. Next base: position 4,166,395 of record NC_137209.1, read on the forward strand.
TGGCATGAATGTGGTCTTTACTTTGTGTGTGTGTGTGTGTGTGTGTGTGTGTGTGTGTGTGTGTGTGTGTGTGTGTGTGTGTGTGTGTGTGTGTGTGTGTGTGTGTGTGTGTGTGTGTGTGTGGTACAGGTAGTGGACATAATCTCCACCTGGAGGGCCCTGGGGCCGAAGCTGTGCTGCGATTCCCGGCCCCAAATGGTGAAAGCTACAGCTGAGCTGCTTCAACTAGTGCCCAGACTGACAGTCAAGTCAGAGGAGTATGAGGTAGATGCAGCGACAGGAAAGGAACGATGTTGTGTGCGTTTTGTGTTTTTATATTCTGAACTTTGATTGAAGCTCCTTTGTTACAGTCTGTTACAATTTTATTTAAAACTGTGTGTGGATATTTGAAGAAATGTCTTTATGGTAAGGCCCCCTTGGTAGACTGAGCCCTCAGAGTTGGATAACCCCTGACCTATCCAATCATGCGGTTGCAGTTTATCAGAACGACTGAATGCTGTGATGCTCTGATTGTCACAGGCTGTGTTGTCCTAGAATGACGTAGAAATAATCTCCAGTAGGTAAGTCCGGTTAGCCTCTCAATGTATTAGTCTTTTGATGCAGGTTTTTTTTTGTTTTTTTGTTTTTTTTCACAGCAACTGAAAGGGGAAGTGGTGAGCTTTCTCTGGAGCTACGCTTTAAGCAAGGTGTGTGTTGACATCTGCTGCATTCTTTGAGCGGGCGTCTAGATCGTTGCACATCACCACTCATTGATATGCTACCTTTACACTTGATGAAATGTTTTTGTTTAAGATCAATCGTAGCAAAGTGTAGAAGTGTCGATTGTTGGTATTGTGACATTTTCCTCCATGTTTCGATTCATTTTATTCTTTTGTAGGATTCCAATCGTTTATTTGTCTTTTATGTACACGCGTGTTTAAAGAGATTGCTGCATATCTGAGTCCTCGATCGGCATTGGCGGGTTGTGTGACGGACAGAAACTTGACATGTGTGTTTATGCAGGAGCCGGATGTATCCAGGTGTGGCTACAGAGCGCTTTCAGAGTTCCCTGAAGCTGCTCATACAATCTTCCACCTCCCTGAGCCAGTAAGGAGCTTTCCTACCACTTGGCTAAACAGCCTTTGATTTACACCTTTTCACCACTCTGTCCAGTAATTTTACTCAGAGAAGATGGGTAGACAGACAGCATGGTTCAAATTCATTGAACCATGAAATAGCGTGATGAGGATAATGATCATCGAGCAACCTGATCGGTTGACTCCTGGCTCTCTATTTACATTATATTTGATATAGCAAACCTTAAAATGCATGAAGGAGAGGCATCATTTCCCACGGCCTGGTAATTAAAAGAGTAAACCAACTCTTTCCTTTTTCTGTGGCTCGTGCTAGGCACGACCGGTTCCCAAGCTTCCCAAGAGTGAGGAGGAAGGGGAAGAGGACGAGGAGCAGGATCTAAGCGTCCCTGGGTCATCTTACGTGAAGCTCCTGGCCCTCACCCAGCACTCCGTCCTCTCCGGTGGGTCATGTTGAGCGTCATCTTGAATAGTGTTGTTTTTACCTTTTGACAAACTGATGAAATTACACATTAATGAGCAAGTCTTTTTTGAGTCTTGATTAGTGAAACTTTGAGTTTCACTAATCAAGTCTGAGTCGCCTTGTTCCGTTTAACGGTCAAATTTTTTGGAACATAAGTAACATATTCTCCTGTTCTTATCGTGACCACTGAAGGAGCAACCACAATCAATGAAATTGTCTTGTGTCATTTATAATACTGTTCTGTGATGGATAGTGCTAAACTTGTGTCATTTTATTTGTATTTTAATTCTGTTGTGTGGCAGTATCTCCTACCATGCGCCACCCAAGTGGTGTGTTCAGGGACCTCCGGCACAGAGACACAGACGACGGGGTTGTTTATTGTACAGAGTGGCATAGTTGGAATTAGCCCAGGAGCAGATAGACATACACTACTCACAAAAAGTTAGGGATATTTGGCTTTCGGGTGAAATTTATGGAAAATGTAAAAAGTTCACATGACAGTGATATTATATCATGAAAGTAGGGCATTTAAGTAGAAGCATACAATGGTGATTTCCTCATCTCAAACAATTGATTGAAACAAAAGCCAACAACAGCAGTGGCTATACCACAACAAAAAATGTCAATGTCTCAATAACTTGACATGTGCCCTTGAGCATCAATTACAGCTTGACAACGACGTTTCATGCTGTTCACAAGTCAACTTATTGTCTGCTGAGGCCTGGCACCCCACTCTTCTGGAAGGGCGGCCCTCAGGTCATTGAGGTTCTTGGGTACAGAGTTACGAGCCTCTAAACGGCGACTCAGCTGATCCCATAGATTTTCTATGGGATTCAGGTCTGGAGAAAGTGCAGGCCACTCCATTTGAGGTACCCCAGTCTCCAGCAGCCATTCCCTAATGATGCAACCTCCATGAGCTGGAGCATTGTAGTCCATGAAGATGAAATTAGGCCTGTGTTGTTCATGCAGGGGCACAATTACTGTATTAATGAGGTTATTCAGGTAGTATGGGCTTGTCACTGTACCATTCACAAAGTGTAGGGAAGTTCTGCATTGACTAGACACACCTGCCCACACTGTAACACCACCACCACCAAAGGCTCGTCTGGTGACAACAGTAGCTGATGCATTGCACTCTCCTTGACGTCTCCAACATCGTTTGCGGCCATCATTTCTACTCAACGTGAATTGACTTTCACCAGAGAACAGCACTGAGGCCCACTGGTCCCTCGTCCAGCCTAAATGCTCCCTGGCCCATGCAAGACGATGATGCCTGTGCCTGGTGGTGTGTCAGGTACCCTTGCAGGTCGTCTAGCACGCAGACCACGCTGATGTCAACGGTTTGGAATGGTCTGACGTGACACTTGGATGCCTCTCACCTCCCTTAAATGTGCCTGGAGTTGAGAGGCATTCATCATCCGGTTCGGTTGTCGTTGTTGATCGAAATGGCCACTAAAATGGGAAAAAAAGAAGGAAATGTGTTGATTAAAATGTAAATGAATGAATGGATGGATGTTCAAGGTAGGATGGGTCAGGACTAAAGACCAAATGAATAAAGTTTCTTAACCACTATAGATATAAAACGCTATGCTCATGGATGAATACAGCATGAGAGTGCAGCTGGAATATTAGGAGGCAGAGAGCGCGAGAGTCAATGAATACAGCGAGTGGCAGTGTGAATGTCACTAATCAGCATATCCTAGCAAACTTTTTAACACAGTTTAAACAACTGAAAACAAGACAATCTGTGAAAGAGAATTGGACTTCACTCAAGTTATTGATTTTCCTGAAAGCAACACAAACTGTTAAAATCGAAGTAAAAATTCATTTCTGTTTTTCCCCTTTGTTAATATCACGTTCTTAATATTGAAATAATGTATCATAATTACATAGGACCATTATCACTCAATAAAAAAAAATAATAATTTGGTAACCATTTTGCCTGCTAGTCAACCGAAAGTTTGAAATGCTGGTAAAATGGACTGACATGAAAATAACATTGTCTCCCCTTCCAGCTTACGAGCTCTTCCTGAGCTCGCTGGTGAAGCAGGAGATGAGCCACATGCCCCGGGGGGTGTACCACTCGGCTCTGAGAGGTGGCACGCTACGCTCTGACCAGGGCAAAACAGTGGCCGGCATCCCGGCCTTCATGCTGAAGAGCTACGAGAAAAACAAGCAGCCCGGCTTGAAACCCGGACTGGCAGGTGCGCCATGATTGGCCAAGTGCTCCGAGCAAATGAAAGCACGCGGGTCCTATTCAACTTTGTAAATATGAATATCATCGATGGCTTATTAGGTCTCCTTTGACTTTTCACAAAAAGTAGGACGTCTAAGCAGAATCTACATTGGTGTAACTTCTTGTTTCCAAAAACGCAGAAATAATTCCAATCATACCAAACAAGAAATTCAAAGAAGAAAACATAAGACCAATACCAGGAACATTTCTGAAAGCACTTCATGATGCGCTACGATATGGCACCAGTGGTAATTTAGGACGATGGTGCTATTTAGGAACGCCCTTGAGTGAGCGTGCGTGTCTTCCTGTCCCTGTAGCTGGACTGCTCCTCTCCTACGAGCTGCCCGTGCAGACCGACCGGGAAGGCCGGCCCATCACACGCTTCCTCATCAGCCGCGGTCGCAGCTATCAGCAGACGCTAGTCGCCCTCATCCATGAGGTACTCTAGATCTCCAACTTCTACTGTACTTATGGCACATCTCGGTCGATTGGACCAAGATCGAATAGCAATGTGCGACATAAGAAATCAAGGGCTGTCGATCACTTTTTTTTTTTCTCCCTGTATAAAATAAACCCTGTTCCAAGCAGCGGGAGAAGATTAGAGGTAATTTAGCTTGCCAATGCCAAAGCAGGAACAGGCAGGAGATTGGTTCTGTTAATGCGTTTTTAAAAATAGAATCAAAACAAATCTGTTAACCTTTTTATTTTTTATTTTTTTATTCACAGAAAGTCTTGCTGATATTTTCTACCATAACATTAGTCAGTTGCCGCGATTTCTCTCCAGGTGAACATTCAGCCATCTGAGTGGCACCGCGCACTCCTGCTACCACAGGCCTGGGGGGACTTCATGAGTCGAGCCTTTCATGCTGTCCTACAGGTGTGTGTGTGTGTGTGTGTGTGTGTGTGTGTGTGTGTGTGTGTGTGTGTGTGTGTGTGTGTGTGTGTGTGTGTGTGTGTGTGTGTGTGTGTGTGTGTGTGTGTGTGTGTGTGTAATAATTTCCTAGCACAATAATGTTGGTATCTGCTAAGTCCCTAATTTGTCTTTTCATTTGTTCTTTTCTGTGATCTGGTCATCAGGCTCAAGTTGCCGAGTTGGAGATGCAGCAGAAGCAAGGCAGGGAAAGCCCCGAGGTACTGCAGTACAAGCAGCACTGCGCCTGGCTCTGGTGAGGATAGCGCATTATCACACACACTGTGCCCCTCACATACCTGCACGCCTTAAATAACGTGGAAGGTTTTGCTCTAAACGCAGCAGTAAGGCTTCCTGGGCCACACAAAATCCATCCCATTCGGGGATGAAATGCATTGGGCGTTGTGGTAATCCGACAAGAGCTTCTAGTTTTTCCATCCTTCCTTTTTCTCTCTCAACCCCTTTTGATCTCATGTTCCTCCTTTCCTCTTCCTGACAGGACAAGAGACCAGCTGGTAGACGTCATTAAATCTGCTGCCAAGTGAGTCTCTTGCTACACTTCGCCCACACATTGCAATGCTAACATTGGCAAACAGTTTAGGATCTAAACAGTCTGTTACTAATATGCTTTGTTTTAAAAATACTGAATCAGTAAAATGAGCTAAGCACCTCCTCATAAACATATTAATAATAATAATCAAAAGCCAAAATTTGGTGTAAAACTTGTGATACTCGCCAATTCTTTTCTATCAAAGCTTTTCAGTATGTGGCAAAATCATGCAACAAATGTTTAATTAAAATATTCAACATATTCGTGTGAAGTACATAATGCAGGATTATAGTTTTAAGATGACTCAGGGGGGTTGTCAATTGAGAGTCGACAGGCACACACTTCTTTTGTTTCGTTCAATTAGGAAAAGGAGTAAAATGAGAACATCTAAAATAATAAAAGCACACTGCTTTTATTTGTTTTATTTGGAGAAACGGCCACGCGCAGAAGAGCCTAAATGCGTGATGGAGAGTCTCCATTACGCATTTACTTCGCCACTTCTCTACACTTGCCTGTTTTACAAATTATCAGTCTTAAATAAACATAAAACTTTAAATAATTGTCAGACATTAGTTCTTGTGATCTAAAGTGTTTAATAAAAATGTAAAATTGTGAGGAAATCCTTGGGGGTGCTGTGCCAGTGCGATGCAAAATCCTGACTGTGCAAACCCCCCCTTAGTGCCACCACTAGGGGATTTCTCCCCCTTTACGCAGGGGGAGACCCCAACGGGGTTTTATCGCGCACGGAGTGGAGGCACTGAAGATGCTGCCTTTTTTTCCCCCCGCGCAGTTACTATCAGCTTTCTGCAGACGGTAATAATTTCACTCTAACTGCGTCTGGCTATTAGCGCCAGTGTTTGTGAATTGGATATTTTTTGCAACGAGGCTCATTTGCATAGAAAGGGCTAAATTTTGTGCCAAAAGTATGCATGATACCTAATTTATAAATGTGCAAAAAGCACCGGTGCACCCAGACGCTATTTGCGTGGCAGCACAGTTAGCAGTGCATCTCACTGTTTGCCTGTGCTTTGAGAATTATGCGGTTGTTTTTTGTGTTATTTGCGCAGGTTCAGCGTCACTAAAGCCTTTTGCCCCATAGCCTCAACACACATAAAACACTAGGGATAGGGGACATCTTGCTACTGTATGTAAGGCTCATTAAAAGAAGGCATGTGATCAGAAGAATCAAATCAAAGAATCAATACATAAATGGTCATATGGATGAAAGCATAAATTATTGGATTATTCCCATCACACCCCACACTTAAGTTGTGGATGCTGCAAACAGCTGTTTGCAAGATGTGCAGCAATGAGATAATGTTTTTGTAATTAGTGTTGTGTAATTGTTGCTGCTTCTGGTCTGGATGTGGTATATTACTTGGCACACAGTAAAAACAGACAAAATCTTTGTCTTGAAATTGACTTTCCGCAAATCTTCCCCTTAATGGCCAGATTTGCTCATGGCAGTTATGCAGTGTACATTATGGTCTTGATACCAAAAATTGGTTGTTATCAAAGTTTTCTTATATTCAAGGATGAGGTTTTCAGAATGGATGGAAATCAAAATGTAGTATTAAACTGCGAAATATCAAATTGTTTCCAAAAATCAAACGTTTCCTCCATTGATTTTGACAACTTTGGTCTTTCAACAACTCTGTTGTTTCAATCAATGTAGTGTGTGTAGCGTGGCTGCAGCTCATGTTCTACTTTGGCAACAATGTAGAACATTGTTCTGAGTGCTGGAAAATATATTCCTGTGCCATATTACGGCAAACTATACATTTTCTAAGAATTGAGTTGAGTAGGTAAAATTCCTTGTTGGACAAGATAGGTGCTCCAACTTCTTTCCACCATGCTCTCCCTTTGACAGCGTGTCCTCTTTTTGTGTTTCAGGGATAGTCCGGTGGTCCAGGGTAATTGCATCCTGGCCTTGAGCGGGCTAGCTGCCGCTCTGGCCAAATACGAGAGCAGCCTGCCCATAGATGACAATCTCACCGTAAGTTGGACGCTCTGGGAACTCCATAGCAACGACTGGGTTAATCATTTCTGCTAATACTGCTCGTCTCGGCTCTTAATGTTCACCTAGAAGCATCTTGTGATCCTGTGTGACGGGGCCTCAAAGCCACCTCCAGTGTTATTTATTAAAAATGATTGAGCTATTATCGTTCACGCTGCTGCAATATCCACTTTTGCATCAAGGTACAGGAACCATTATGGAAAATGTGACATTTAATTGCTGGTCGATTGGTTCTTGTGCTTTGACTTCCTATTTAGGCAGGACCAGAGTGCGTTCCAACAGATACGTGGTTGGCCATGGTGCTGGACACTCTCCTCAGCGTTATCAGCAGCAGTTACAAGGCCCGCGGACACATCTTCCCCTGGTTTCTTCATGTACAGTACCTTTCTTTCTTCAAGTTGTTTCCAGAATATCTTGTCTCTTTTCAGTAAACAATACAGCCACAGTTGTAACTGTAACACAGTATGAAGTATTAACATGATATCAAATCAATGTATTAATGACCTGAAAGTCTAAGTGAAATTGGTGCTCTTGCCACTTTAAATGTAAAAAAATAATGATCAAAATCAATGGTCAACCGGGGGTCCGCGGAAGTATGGTCACTCAGCCATTATTCTCATGGCTGAGTGACTTAAGGTCTACCTGTTACAGAAGTGCGGGATTTATTATTTAGAAGTAAAGGGCATTTACACTAAAATCAGTTTTTACAAAATGAAGTCCCATACCAACAGAGAACAATGGAAAGAAATAGAGAGAATGGAGAGACAGCTTTTGTTTTGTTTCGTTCGAGTCAAAAACGAAGGAAACCAAACAAACAAACAAATAAATAAATAAAAAACAATGTGTTTTTCTAGTTGGCACCGGAGACAGAGTGCGTAACGGCTCTGTTTCTCCAAGACGGAATCATTGAATCATTGAATCTCTTTGTTTTGTTCGCATTTTCATTTCATACAAGCAGGAAACTTACATAAATAAATTGAAATCAAAAATAAAAAGACAGCTGGTGGACATTGGGGGTTAGTTATGTTTTTGTTTTTAGGAAATGAATGGCAATAAATCAATTAAAATCTAAAGCATCATAACAGAGTATATTAAAAAAGGTTAATAAGGCATTATAAATATGTTATTAAAGGTCAGGCTAAAAATGCAAAAAAAAAAAAAAATGACAATTAGAGGGTTCCTGCCTGTAGATATTGCATGTAAATATTGCACTTCATATTTCAAAAAAGCTTAAATTGTGTTTGACCTTGACATTAAATGAGCCACTTTATTTAACGGGGATGGTAGCTCAGGCGGTAGAGCTGGTGGTCTAGTGATCTAAAGGTTGCTGGTTCCATCCCAGGCTCCTCCTGCTAGCATGCTGTAGTGTCCTTGAGCAAGACACTTAACCCCTAATTGCTCCTGATGGCTGCGTCCGTCGGTGTTTGAATAATTGTAAGTCGCTTTCGATAAAAGCGTCTGCTAAATGACTAAATGTAAATTTATATAAAACACTTTTCATCCATATTAATTCGTATTTTAATTCCCATGGGGTTTGGATGAACGAGGCTCTCCTGAAAATGTAATATTATGGTTTTAGCAAAATTAAGATAATTGAAAGTATATTTCTACACCTTAGCGTTCCTACTCAGGGGAGAACACGGCCAGTGCGATTGCCCGTTCCTGCGCCTCCCTGGCTTTGTCTCTTCTGGCGTCCGTGCTGGCTCGCCGGCACGGGGACAGGGTGTCTGAAGTGCTGTCCATCCTGCAGGCAGGCCTGCCCTGCTCCTCCAGCGCAGATGACTCCCAGGCCGTCCAGTTCCACTCGGGCCTTGCCCTGGGCATGGTCCTGTCCTCTCTACACACTGAACACCTCAGGTAGTGACAGCTGCGACAGCCCAGTCCAGCAGGGCAAACTTTTAAGCCAACTTAAAATCTTGGAGTGTAAATGCACAGTATATTGTGGCACAAAATGTCCTGACACAAAAAAACATGATAAGTGCGAGTACAATATTGAAATATACCATATTGACCCGAATATAAGAGTTTTTTTTTTCCTGGAAATAGGTCTGAAAAAGTAGGGTTGTCTTATGTTCAGGGTCTACAATTTTAAATGTCACTATACGGTACAATAATAAAAAAATGTACGTGTGCATTAGGAGGAGTGTTGCCATTTGTTTCTGCAGACATACCCGACAACTGTCGGGCAACTCCAACACACCGTCCTCATCCAATCCACCACTTGCTCATCTCCATTGCTATCGTAGTTCACTGGGAACCCAAAGGGAAAACCCCACATGGCTTATTTAAAAGAAGCATGCAGCTCCTGTGTGATTGACTCAGTCAGACGCCAGTCAAGATTGACTTGCCAGTCAATCTTGGCAAGTTACTAACTTGCTAACAACTTCTGGATAAAGTTTAGTTCTGCAGCTTGACGTTTCACAGTGCATTGCACTGTTGCCTCACAGCAAGAAGGTCCTGGGTTTGATTCCCTCCTGGGGCGCTGTTGGCACCGTGCTCCGGTGGGTTATCTCCCATTAGGGGCCTTTCTGTGTGGAGTTTGCATGTTCTCCCTGTGCTCACATGGGGTTTCCTCCATCTAACATCAGTAAGGACCCCCACCAAAAAACATGCACATCATCGTCTGACCAGCGATGGACATCCTGTATGGAACCAGGTCCCTGGGCACGGCGTCGAATGCTGCCCACTGCTCCTGGCTGCCCCCCGAAGGAAGGACAAGCCGGGATGGGTCAAATGCAGAGGACCCATTTCACTGGCTACCATCCAAAGCATGCGTTATAGTGTGGTGTGACGAATAAAGGTTCTTCTTCTTACAGATTTTCTTTATAAAAAGTAGATTTGGTCTTTTCTAGTCTTTTTTCCAAAAAGAAGTGTTGAAAAAGGGGGGGGTCGTCTTATAATCAGGGTCTAGAGGCCTATATTCGGGTCAGTACGGTACATCATTTTTAATTTCTTCTCTGCCTCACTCTCTCACTCAGCGATGCCCCTACCACTCAGAAAGACTCTGACCTCCCGCTGAAAGCTCTGACAACCCTCGAGAGCTGCTGCTTTGACCCCAACCTGGAGTACAAGTTAGTGCAATTTGTGTCTTATCTGAGATGCAAAGGCATGCAAATGCAGCAGTATGGTTTCCTGTCACACTATCCACTATAAAAAAAAAAAATCAGCAAATCCAGCAAGTGTCGATGGCTTTATGAGAGTCGTTTTAATCATTAATAGCAATTTGAGCAATTTAAAGGTAATACTTAACTGGATAAAAAGTCATCACATGTCGCTTAGCAAAGCTGAAACGTGTGAAAGCAGAATATTTCTTTGTCCCACAGCACAGGGTGCGTGCTCGGTCTGGGACTGGTCCTGTCGGCCCTGTGCCGTGGTGGAAAGGCTGAGCACGGCCCCCACGTGGCCCAGACCCTGGACAAACTGCTGCACAAGCTCCAAGACAGTACCGGCCAGGGACGCATGCTTCAGGAGGTGAGCAGCGCCAGCCGACGCAGCTTCAATGCCAAACAAAATGAGGTTCTACTGTACTAAACATGCAACAACTCAATTAATGAATATGTCTGTCTGTCAAATCCATGTTGAAAACTTCATGGCTCCTGGGTTATATGAATGACGGGGTCTCTTACACATCCTGGTTGTGGTTATAGTTACAGGTGTAGGTTTTATCCAATTTGAGTGGTTTGTGTAATGCATTTATTATGTTTATGGATCCCTCTGAATGAATAGTGTTAGATATTCGAATTGATATTTCAATTTTAAATTTAATTTCACTTGTCCCTCATGTGCCTGACAGAGCTCGTCAGCAAATCTCAAGTCATGCGCACAGGCTGCGTTTAAAAAGTGGCAAGAATGCTTTAATGAGAGAACGTACCCCCTCTTTCCCACACCAATCTTTTCCCATGCTTTTTTCCAATGCAGGTCCTGGCCTACTGCGTGGCCTGTACCGGCGTTTCAGCCTTTGGTGTGGGCCTCATCAATGCCACTCAGGCCTATGAGGTCATGAGCAGCCTCCGCACCCTGACCGAGGAGAGCCAGCAGGTGTGTGAGGGTGCAACTGGAGTTCAAAGCGTCCATACGATGTGACTCCTTGTGTGTTATTAATTGACTGTGTATAAACAGGAACATGGCAATGTCACTGAATTGTATGGCCCTTTTAAACCAATTTGTGTGGGTTATATACAGTATATAGGTCTCTGAGGTCCCCAAAACATGTCTTTGAATTTTTTTGCTGAAAATACCACTCAAGACACACCAGATTATGCATTCTAGCATGCCTCTAAACCGCTGTGATTGAGTCCTTTTCTCCACGGGCTGTTTCTGGGTCTGTAGCTTTAAATGCAAATAAGCTCCCCCGGCTACATGCTGGACGGGGGAGCAGGTCAAATTCCATGATTCACAGCAAATCAGTAAACTTCTTGTGCATCTCTATCAAATCAGCAGCAAGAAACACTCTGGGGACAACACCACCCATTCTTTCATTTTGCTGTCACGTTATTTAAGAGCGTTGATGAGACGGAGACGGAGTTCATCTTAGTCATTCAAATAACAAACTAGTACCGTAAACATTATTGTGGATCCTGCAACAATTAACGGCAGTAACTTTCTAGAAAATTACATCTAATATATCACCTCAGCTATTAGCATTAGCTACTGCTAAACTGCAAAAGAAATGCGCAGCACAATTTTTTTTATTTTTTTTATTTCTTTAATACAATTTCCCTCGTCTGCAGTTTTTTCACGGTTTGGGCGTTGCCATCAAAAAACTACTTTATCCACTCAGCTATTCTGTCCTCTGAGGCTGGGGGCCCATTTGTGGTGGTCTGCGCAGCCAACAACAGAGCAGTTCCTATGTTTAGCTATTATCTTCAACATAATGCTCGTGGGTCCAGCGCATGAAAGAAAAATATGCCGCACCTTTGCAAAGGTAGTTCTCAAGTACTCAGATGGGGGGCGATATTATTCTAATAAGCCCCCACTTGACATAGGAGGGGGAGGAAAATCTGAATAGCTTGTTGAATCACATGTTTTCTGACAAAGGTAGCCCACAAAAATGGCTGTTGTCTTTTTTCACAGTTTGTGTTAGTAGGCCCATCAGAGACCATTTCCATACATTTCTCTTTGGAGCAAACAATGGTATATTTTCAACTCTGCAAAACCTCAAGTAGTGGGTAGGTGAGGATGCGACTTGTCCCTTGTGTGCAGCCACAGCTATACTAAAGTCAAGTCACACTTTATTTATAAAGAGCATTTCATACCAGGGCAACACAGTGGGAAAATATATGAAATGTTTGTGCAACCGTAAGAACAGTCAGGGCAGAATAAACAAATCTCACAGCATACAGAGCCCGCGCGCGCGCACACACACACACACACACACACACACACACACACACACACACACACACACACACACACACACACACACACACACACACACACACACACACACACACACACAACTTTCTTTCCAGCCTTGGTGAGGAAGTCCACTACAGAGCAGAGGAGTCAGTCATAGACTGTAATGAATAGCAAGGTTTTTAACCTGCTTTTAAAAGTGTTTAGTGCGGGGGCCTCTCTCAGGTCCTCCATCTACTTGGGGCATAGATACAGAAGGCAGCCTCCTCTGCTTTAGAATTAGTACGAGGGATGGTTAAAAGACCACTGCCTGTCGACCTGAGAGTTCTTGTTGGTTCGTGTGTAATGAGCATTTATTTTATATACTGATATGCAAGGCCATTTATAGCTTTATATCCAAGTAGCAGAATCTTAAAATCAATCCTAGTTTTAACAGGGAGCCAATGTAGAGATCTAAGAAAAGGTGGGATGTGTTCAAACTTTTTTGTCTTTTTTGTAGCCATCTGATCCAGTGGATTTATTGTTAGGCATAGGAAAGAGCGCTTTCCTGAGTTCTTCTAGAGTAAGTGTAGTAGGGTAAGTGTAGTAGGGTAAGTGCTTTCTGTCGAAAGTTTCGGAAGGTCAATATCATCAAGGAATGAGTTATGTTTGATATATTAGATTAATTATCCGAGTGATATAGCTTATTATAAAAGTCTCTAAATATGTTATTGATGTCTTGTTATGGAGTATGTTATTCTACCCTGTGGATCTTTGATGGCTGTAATAATTGTAATAACTGATGCTCATTGGTTCGGCTTACAAGCAGTAGGTTTAAAACCCCATCCACACACTCACTCAGGATAGGAGCCTGTGTCATGACATGTTTAATCTGCTCCTGGCTAATTCCACCTAGCCTTCTCTCAACTATATTGGTTTTGCTCAAACCCAATAAGGACCCAACCCTTACCTCCAGTTATAGACCCATAAGCCTTATTAATTGCGACCTTAAGATTACAAGTAAAACACTAACCAACAGAATTGTAAAAGTAATTCCATTTATAATTCACCCAGATCAAACAGTCTTTGTCAAAGGCAGACACTCATCCAGCTATATGTGTCGTTTATTCAGTCTGATCAGCATATCTAAAAGGAACAACTTTAATACTATTATTGCCTCTTTAGATGCCGAAAAAGGATTTGACAGAGTTAATTGGACATATCTCTTTTCAATCCTCAACAAATTTGGCTTTGGAGAGTCACTCATTCATTGGATCAGAATCCTCCACAACTCTCCATCTGCTTCTGTCATCACCAATGGTTACACCTCACAGCGTTTCACTCTACAACGCGGCACAAGACCAGGGGACAGCAATGCTGCAACCCAGAAACTTCCTTTAACCATCACAACAGGCAATATTAGATACCTTGGTATTGCTATCTCCACCAATCTGTCAGATTTGTTAACCCTTAACTTCACTCCATTGCTCAAATCCATTGAAGAAGACCTCATTCGATGGAACAACCTACTTATCTCACTAATTGGTACGATAGCAGCAGTGAAGATGAATATACTTCCAGAAATAAACTATATATTTTCAATGACCCCAGTGCAACCAACAGTACATTGGTTTAATACTCTGGACTCAATAGTCAACACATTTAATTGGAAATACAAGAAACCGAGAATTAAACTAGCAACACTACAGAAAAACAAAGACTGTGGAGGCCTAGCAGCCCCAAACTTTAGATACTACTATCTAGCAAACCATCTTCAATTTATAAATGAATAGTAACAACCCTGGTAACATCTCCCATTCCTTACTGAATCAATAAGGAAACATAATTGCTTTAAAAACCCATTTATCGCAAAAACTCTGTAAGCCTGGTGGAAATTCCTCAAAGTCAGTGGTCACACTGTCACCAAACAAATTCACTCCAATCTGGCACAACCCAGATTTTCGGGTTAAAAACAGACCAATAATCTTAAATTACTCATCTGGAACACGTGTTTGAAAACAATTCTCTTATATCTTTCCAAACCTTCCCAACCCAAAGGTATAATATCGGTGGCCATGGCTTCCTTTTTTCCTTTACAGCAGTCTCTAAAAGTTCAAATCAAATTGACGAACAACATCTTACAACCACCTCCAATGATTGAACATCTCCCTCATATCGGTCACTTAAACAATCCCTTTTCCATAATATACAAACTTTTGTTAAACACAGGTGACACTTTATCTTTACCTACAATGGAATGGGCAAGAGACCTTGCTGCTCCCACCGATATCAACATGTAGAAGCTTACACCCGCAACTCCAAAATGCAACTTATCCAATATAAGATTCTGCACAGAGTTCATATCACGGAACACAAAATGTTCAAAATGGGTTTTGTGGATGAAGACATTTGTTCTCACTGTTCCCTTAATACCAGAGATGACTACTTTCATGCCTTCTGGCTATACCCACCTATCTTTGCATGCTGGACCAACATCACCAAGGAGCTATCACCCTTCTGGGTCGCAGCATTCCAGTTTCCCCGTCTTTTCCGTGACCTCTCCTCAGTCAACCCACCGCTTAAACATCACCAACCCATTTTTATCGCCTTAACAATTGCCAAGAAAACAATATTACTCAATTGGAAAAAGAGAGATAATCTCACCACATCCCAATGGTTGCAGTAATTAATAGATTACATCTCAGCGTCCGTGTGTTGGTTTGGGGCGTTGTTGTGGGTTTTGGAACTCGGGTTGGGGGCGAGGGGTGCGAGTCCCGGGTTCAGGTCTCGGCCCCGTAGTCGGTGGGTCGGCGCGCCGCTGTGGCCTCCTTCGGTGGGGGGCAGTCTCCTGTCGTCACACCGGGCTGCCAGGGTACCTGTCCTCTGGTGGTCTCGGTGCATAGGGCGCTTCTTGCTGGGGGGTCGGGCTGTGGGTGGGGGTGCCGTCTGCCGCCCTCTGTTCTGTGGTCCGCATGGCCCCTGTGGTGCGGGGTCTCCTCGTGCTCCCTGGGACTAGGTAATGCTCCTTGGGGCTGGGCTAGGGGTTGCTCCACGGCCCTCTGGCTTCTCTGGGGGTCCGGGGGTCTTCTGTGGCCGCAGGACAGGGTGCTCGGGGCTTTGCTGTAGCCGTAGGGTGTCTACAAGGCAGCGGAGTTTGGCAGGCTTCAATGCCCTTTCCACTGCTTGGAGGGGCCATGACATAATATCGACCTTCTACACCTGTACCAGTGGGGATAAGTCATGTACACTCACCGGTGGACATCTTACACACACACACATACAGGCGGTCCCATCACACACGCCCACACACCACCACACCTGCTTCGAGTGCACCCCAGCACCCTCCTGGTTGCATTCCTCTCCTTTCCTCCCTCATTTACTGCCATAATTATGACAGGAAGAGGCCACATGACCAGTTGTAGTTCCACTTTTCCTGGACCTAATTAACTGTTTTTCAATACATGTTGTCGTCCAATGTTTGTTTTTGTGTAAATGTTGTTTGTTTCTATGTTTATTCTTCGTATTGGAGTAGTGATCAGTTGTTTATAGATCCAAACATAATAAATAGTTCTCCAAAGAGGGGGGTTGATGCTGGTTCTCTATCACCAAAAATGGTGTTCTTGTCATTCTACAGGTCATCCATAGGACAGAGTTATTGCAGCAGTTCTTGATGATTTCAGAATTAATAAAGAGTTGCATTGCAGGTTGAAAACTTGAACTCCACTTGCAGACTAACTTTGTCCTAGATGCAATGGCATACAAATACAAATAAGTGTTGTATGCCCAGCATGCTGACAGCACAGGTTAAAAAAAAAAATCAGACTATTCTGATTCTGAAATGCTGCAGGAAATATACTTGACTGAAGAGAGCCGTTTATAATTTCTAATACCTCATGTGCTAGGCAGTTAAAAACAGTTTTGAAAAATGTGGTGGGAGGGGGGCCATCGGCAGGTGGAAGACCTGAGCTGGCCCACAATACCGTCCATTTTTTTTGTCTAAAGGGGCAAAACGAGAAATGGCAGCAGTCTTATTACTGGAGAACTGGAGGGTAGGTTCATTTCTGGATGTTAAGGCACTAATATTATGTCTGATACCTATAATTTTGTTATTGAAAAATGTAGCGAATTCCTCACATTTTTCAGTGAAGAGCCTCTCTGACCGGGTTGTAGATGGTGGATTAATAAGTTGATCAACAGTGGAGAAGACTACTTTACTATTGTTGATATTTTCATTAATGGTTTTTGAGAAGAAGGACTGTCTGGCCTAAATTCTTTATTGTACTGATTGAGTCTATCCTTGTAAATTTCTTGGTGAACCTGAAGTTTGGTCTTTCTCCATTATCATTCTGCTTGGCGACACTCTCTCTTAAGCTTCCTAACAACTGCTCCATTTCTCCTGGGAGCTTTTTGTTTTGTTTTGGTTTTTTTAACAGGTGCAATGTAATCAATGATATTTTGTATTTTTGAGTTGAAGTTGTTCACAAAATCCTCAGTTGATGATGTCATGAACAGCGATCATTCATTTACAATTCTCTTAAAGGTTTCAATGGTATTATTGTTAATGATACATTTTTTAAATTGTTTCCCTCTGTGGTACAGGAAAGCAGACACGTCAAAAAATATGCAATAGTGATCTGAAATAGCAACATCTATGACACAGCGTACAGTGATATTTAGTCCTTTTGATATGACCAAGTCCAGAGGATGCCCCTTATTGTGGGTGGGTCCAGAAACATGCTGCGTGAGGTCAAATGCATCCAACAGGCCAATGAAGTGCATCTGGGCCTGTTTGATTGTCAACATGAATATTAAAATCACCTGAGAAAATTATACAAATCATTATCAGTGGAGACCTTGAACACTAGCTCAGAAAATTAAAAAAAAAAGCCACATTTCAATTTTGGTGGCTGGTAGAACAGTCATGATTAAAATCGGAGCACTGCAGTTTATGGATAAAGCAAGGTGTGCAAAAAACGTGAATTCCCCAAGGGGGATTTCCTTGCAGCTGTAACTATCAGAGAAGACAGCAGCTATTCCACCACCTCTCTTATCAGTTCTAGTGGTTTGGATGAATTTGAAATTAGGAGGTCTTGTCTCAATGAGTGAGACTTTGCCATTTCTGTCGAGCCAGTCCCAGTCAGTAGAGTGAAATCCAGGTTATGGGTACTTCTCAGAACATTAACTAAAAATGATTTATTTGTTACGATCTGACGTTTAATAAAGCCATTTTTATTGTTCTAGGTGCATGGCTTTGTGGGGGACTGATAGTTGAAGTCCAAACTGGTAATAAATTGTTTAGATTCCTGTATGTTACAGGGAAGTTACGTGATTTGGGTCTAGGGTTTATAATTGCGGAAATTTGTAAAGCAGATTGACAGTCAGGAATGTTCGTAGAGTGGATCGGACTCACAAAACATCAGTAGTGAAGAGAGGATTTCAATGTAACTTCCATGTTCACGGCGAGGAGCCGTGATCCATGAAAGTTTGGATGAATCCATCACGTCTGAAGACGTTTGGACGGTTTAAGAAGATGCCAAAGTTGTCCACAAACGGTACATTGAGGGAGCAGCAGTATCCTTTGAGCCATGTGTGTAGCAGAAGGACACGCATGAATTCTACATCTCCAAAGCTAGGACACGGCAGCGGGCTGGAGATGATGAACCGGCGGTCTGACTGTAGAAGACTGTCAATAAGTTTCGTAAAGTCCTCTTTTAGTGTCTCCGATTGTTTGTTCCTGAGATCGTTGGTTCCAACGTAGATGAAAACAGTGGAGACGGGTTTTGATCCAGCAGCCGTAGGATTCTGGAGTCTATATCCTGGATGCGGGCACCCGGGTAGCAGAGGCTTTTTGTTGCAGGCAGGTGATGTGTCGAATCATGGAGGAGCCAACAACAGTCACGGATGGAGGTCCAGCAGCAGAGGAGTCCCAGCAGCAGCCAAGCCAGGAGAGCACCGTCCACCCAGAAGAGGCGCAGGTATGCGGTCCAAATCAGTGGCCTCAGGGCAGCTCCGACGAGCAGAGATCCCGCTGCGGGAGCCGAGGCAGCGGGAGCCACGGCAGCCAAGGCAGCGTTCCGTGGCGTTGAAAACAGACAGCAGAGGCGGCAGAGGAACTGACTTTGTCTTACCACCAACTGGCTCGGGAGCGGAGGCCTGGACAGACGGACAGATGGTCAGACGCACAAACAGCCGAAACATCACTGGATTTCCATCAACACCGCGACCAAAGCAGGCACAAATGACTGCTTTCATCGCAAGGATTACCAGCTGCCCGCTAAATGGCAATTAAAGATAAATTGACCTGTTTTATCTGCAAAGATATGCAGCCGATTAACAGGTCTCGCAGGTTTCTGTATATAAAGATTTCATCCGCAAGCTTGAACCGAGGTACATGGTCCCAAGCCGCCCGACAATCAACGACAGAGTTGGAATGTCCTCTAGTGCAGAGGTGTCTAACCACCAGGCCGCGGACCATGCTGGGCTCCATTGCATTTGCCCATGAGAGCACGGGTGTACATTTTTTCCGGAAGCAATCTGCTTCGCACTGGAGCAGCAGCAGGAAACGGCGTAAAAATTTATGTTTTTATATGCTTTGATAGGAGAAAAGATAACTCTGATTGAGATCGTCCCACAGCAGAACTGCGTAACGGCCGCGCCACATTTTAAAATTGTAATAGATATTAGTATTAGATATTATTAGTATGTATTCAAACTTATGTTTTTTCAGAAGAAATATTCAAACAGGAATTTTGTTAACTGTTGACAGCCCTAGTTGTCTACATTAAAATTAAGCCCCTTTCCCACTTGCACTGAAAGCCGTAAATCTACCGGCAATGTCCCGTATTGGCGTCATGTGGGAATGGGAGCCGGTGTCAAGGTTCCGTAAAAGTCGTTCCGTAAATCTCCCCACTCTCGAAGTAGTATCATTTCCGGCAAATTGCCGGTATGTAAGTATGTGGGTATGGAAGCAGTAACGTTTCCGTAAAATAGGGGTGGAGCCAAATGCAAATAAAGCACAAATAGGGTTCTTTTATGAATATTTATTTTGTACAAATATTTAAAAAATATTTGTTTTCGGGAAGAAAAGAGAAAAAAAGAGTCTGAACCGTGAAGCTCGGCTGTAAAGACGAGAAACTGAAACTCGTCCAGTCTCTAAGGAGACAGGTCTTTATATTCTTACATTTTATTATTTGTCTTCTTAAAAATGCCACTCCGACCCTTACCATGCCACCACAGAGTTCTCATTAGAATTAAGAGTTCACATTAGGGCAGGGGTCGGGAACCTTTTTGGCTGGGAGAGCCATAATAGCCAAAGTCTGGTTCATACGTAGTGAGGTTAAGCTTCTTGCAGGTGTTAACTCAGTTAAACGTGAGTGTAGAGTGGTCTTAATGTTTCTCAGATGCGAGAAAGACTGCTGACATGGGTATGTAGAGCCAGCACGGTCAATACGGCAATACTCACACGCTGCATTGTGTGGTATGCGACGGTCTTAAGTTTTAAGAATCAGCTGGTCTTGAGGTTCAAGTTGAAGATATATTTGTCACATTCATATTGAAGTTTTTTCCATTTCCGTCCACTTGTGTTCACTTGCCAGCTCGGCTCGCTGTCACGCAAGTCTTTCCAACTCTCCATTCAGTGACTTACTTACCCACATGTCGGAAGCCTTCAGGTCAGCAACTTCCAGCTCAAAGTCTCTGATGCAGACCCCGGGGATGCATGTCAGCTCGGCTTTGTCCACTGCACACTCACTGCTCACCACATTTATATTTTCAATTTTATTTTCAAAATTGTAATTTCTCTTACCCGTTTAACTGTGAAATGACACAGAATAATTATTTATTACTTGTTAATTGTGATGAAAAATTTTGGCTCAAAATTGTCTGCGAGCCATATACCGTCATCGAAAGAGCTATTTTTGGCTCGGGAGCCATAGGTTCCTGACCCCTGCATTAGGGCATTGCTTTCAACCCTCCTGTTTTTCCTGGGAATCTACTGTATTTTCCCCTTCTTTACCGCTTTACCTCCTGGTTCTTTATTTTCCTGTAAATACCCTGTATTTTTAACCTTTCAAAAAAAAAAAAAAAAGGTTGGCAGCACTGCCCATCTCCGCTCCCTGTTTCTCCAAACAAAACCAATAACAGTATCTTTTTTTATAGTCCATAGTATATTTTTTATTTATATTTATTGTAATTGAATGAAACCAAAGAAAACAACGCGTGTAACCGGGCATAATGGCGGCACTTTATCAGTCACTTTCTATCATCCCTATATAGTCTCTATAGTCCTTGGTCTATAAGAGTGCCATCAGTTTTCAAAGGGAAAATCAAAAAACAAAAAAATGGCGGCACTAGCCACCACAACTGGTAAATTGCTTTGTGTTCAAAACATCGAACATTTAACACTCGTAAACAATGTGTTGTCGATGCATTGACGCAACTAAAAATAGCACCGGACATTTATGTAGAATTTAATTCTTAAATTGTTTCCCCTCCCTAATCTCCTACTTGCTCCTGGCCCTTCACTTGCATGGATGTGTCTAGACCCCAGGCTTCTCACTGGCTTTGGGCTTCCTGGTCCATGGCCTGGCAAGCAGTGGCCACGGCATGGCAGAAGACCTCCTCCCACGTCTGCTGGCGGCGTGGATCAAAATCCTACTGGCTGAGGTAGAAGCACTTTCTCCTTGAAATCACGACTTGCGCAAGTCGAGATTGTTCACCCATCTCTTCATATTGTTACTTAAGTTGGTGTTTATAATATTGAATGTCCCTGCCAAAAACCAACTCACGAGTCCTAAAGTTTTAAGTATCAGCCAATACAGACACAATTCCACTTTTTACTGAACAGTATAGACTTAGACAAAGTCAGTTCTTCCCCGTTAGGTGACATCTTACATGTTTCCATTTTTTAAGAAATGCAGACGAGCAGAAAAAGTGACCTTTAACATTGGACGTATCTCAGTAGACTGTTGGAATCAGATTTTTGTATTTGGGACCTTCCCAAATCCGATGATCCAAATCCAAATTTTCTTTTAGGGTTGTCCCACAATGCAGCGATTGGCTGCGGTCAACGGTCTCGTGGCTCTTGTGGGATCTGAGAGTTACCTCATACAGGTAAGACCAGTACACCTCAATTTCAATGCAAGAATTTATAGCCAAAGAGAAAACTATCTAGTAGATTTGAAGAGCACACATCCTTAAACATAGCCTTGATCGGGCCATAATCGGCAGAAAAAAAACGTTCTAGCTATAATATTTGGTTTTCCTCTGTATCCTCTATCTGGTAATAACTACGACTTTTTTGCGTCGGCAAGATAATCTGAACATATTTGTAAACGTCGTGGAGCATCGAGAAAGGCAAGTTCATTTGTACAACTCATTGCATGCACAAGGGCAATTCAAATACATTGATAGATTCTTGCTCAGGAAGTGAACTCGACTAAAGTGATAGTGAAGCTGTTTCCGTTGCTGCCAGATTGTCATTAGTTGCAGATCAGATTTGACGGTGATTTCTACACCTGAGTTGGGCCACGTAGTTTAACACTATGTGTGCCCCTCCCTGTCTTAGCTGAAGAGTGAATTGGTGCAGTCCTCACAACGGCAGAGTCAAGTCAATGAGGTGATTAAGGCCATCACGCAGGTGAGTACATGAAATGTTTTGTTTATATGTAGTATATAAATAAATACATTTTATATATATATATATATATATATATATATATATATATATATATATATATATATATATATATATGTTTTTTACCATGTTTAATAAAAAAGCAATGTGTTAGCGGTGTAATGTCTTATTGTCATTCACCCCTCTAAGTAATTATCTGTGTTGTCATCTTTTCCATAAGATCATGACCTTCTCTGGAGCTATCGGGCTGCAGTCGAACAGTGCCTGTTTGGTGGGCCATCTGTACTTGGCCCATATCTCCACCAATCACACTCACACAGCAGGTACCGTAGCACCTACAGAGTCCACATTTCAATAGCAATACTCTGCTTCTGTCCAGTACTGAACGTACTTCACTCATTTGTGAAGTACATGTTCCCACACCCTCTACCTTTATCTCCTCAGTGCCTCTGGACTTCAGTTACCTCCCAGAGAAAAGTGTCCTCCGCTCTGTAGTGGACTTCCTCACCAAGGCTGGAAAGAAAGGTGTGTGTGTGTGTGTGTGTGTGTGTGTGTGTGTGTGTGTGTGTGTGTGTGTGTGTGTGTGTGTGTGTGTGTGTGTGTGTGTGTGTGTGTGTGTGTGTGTGTGTGTGTGTGTGTGTGTGTGTTTAATCCTTCTCTAACTATGGTCAATCCATCACCATTTGTAGTAGAGAAATCCAGCAAAAAGTAACAATTCAGGGCTCCAGACTAACTTTTTCCACTACCACTGGTGCGCCCTAACTGAAAATTTAAGGAGCACCAGCACAAAAAATTTAAAAAAATGTATCAAACCAACACATTCATATTTTTTTCCATCCTAACTGTATTACTGATAAACGCTTTGGTAATAAATAGACAATTTACAGAAATAACAATGCGCAGTTTTATTTTAGAGGAAAAAGTCACAAAGGGGATAAGTGCTTTAACAGAAAAAAATCATTAAATTAAATTTTCCTTTTTAAAACATAGACACAAAATAAAAAATGAACAAATGTAAACATAAGGTATTTGGTCCAGAGTTTCCATTAGAAAAAATTGGTGCTGGTCAACATACCCTGGAATATTTCCCAGACAAATGGGAGAAATTCTGGTCAAAATTGATCTGTTTATTGAGCTTAAAAACAATTGATAAGCAGTCTTTATAGAGAATGACATCATCAGGGCATGTAGATGTATAATATTTTTTGACTGAATATTCAAAATAAAATAAGTCCCATCAGTAAACGCCATTTTAAAAATAAATAAATAAAAATTACTAATAATACTACTTAAAATCTAATAATTTCAGTTCATGAACAATAAGTAACAAGACAATTGCAGCTGCTTTAATTACTAAATTCATTAATTATTTAAATAGTAATTAATTTAATTACAACTTTGATCAAATCAAAAGCAAAATAAATATGGTAAGTAGGTCTAAAAGAATAATAAAGTTTGAGGTGTTGTCTGTCTTCTTCGGGTCGTCCCGTCGACATATTTTACACAATTAATATTTGTCGTCTGCTTTGGGACGGAACTTAAATATTAAAAAAAAAAAAAAAAATCTCTGGATGGGAAAACTGGATGTATGATGCATCATCTTCCTGTTTCTACTCAGAGTTCTAGACTCTGCGGCTCTGTCTCCGCTCCACGTGTGTGTCTACTGTGTTTAAAAGCGCAACCTGGCTAATGAGGCTAATAGTGGCTAATAGTTCTAAATCGACAAACGTGATTGGTCGGGGGTGAAGCTTTCAGATCGCCTTTGATCGTCCTAACTGATTGGCCATCCGTTGCAACTTTCTGAAATTAACAGATCTGCAGACTATTTTTATTGAAATGATCCACCCAGTACTAATTCAAATTGTGCTTGGAGGGAATTATTTTCGCCACACATTATGACTCGAGAGATTTTGCATATGTTGGAATTCTACTGATTTTCCTGGTCAAAATCTGACAATTACCGGATAACGGAAATGGTGATTTGGTCAGTACATTAGTGTCATTGCCAACCATGACGAGAGACTGAGCTCTCTATCGCTCTCTAACTCACACATACACACACACACACACACACTAGGGCTGCGAAACGATGGTTAGATATTCAAATGCTATTTGAAATGTAAAAAAAGATAAGACGTTTGAATCTGAAAATTTATATTCAAAACAATATGCACTGTTTCAGCAGAAATTAGTTGTTTTTCATTAAAATGTTGCACACATATGTACGTCCACGTACACCTTCTTTGTGCATGCAAGTGAAGGAGCTTTGTCCATGCACCACTCTGTTCTATTTTTTTTTGTCCTCCAGGTGAGCAGGTGCAGGGACAGCTTTATGCTCATTAAATTAAAAGAAGGTAAAAAAAAACAACCCACTCAAAAAACAGACAGTGTTCATGAAGAGGCTCGATCCGTTACAGGTGTTCCAGCAGCACACGGCCCGCACCGAGTCTCACCAGGGGAGCCGCAAGGAGGTTCTGTTAAAACAATTGCTTAATTAGGTGGTTTTCTTGTCTCTTCTTCTTTTGGGGGGTACTTTCTAAAATCTCACAACAATCGATAAAGAGCGTAGGAGCAAAATAAAAGGACTAAATTGTGTAAATATCCCAGAGAGAGGAGCCGTCCCACCCCACCCCTGGGTCTCTGCTACCCAGAGGGGGAGAAGGAGGAGGAGGAAGAGGCGGCAGCGGCTGGGGGCCGCGATTGGACGGTTTTGCACAATCGCCAATTTTCCCTCCCTCCTAGTGTTGCACACAATATACAATGATTATTAAAAAAGGAAAAAGGTCAACATATTTGCATGTCTTGTTGGCGCTCCTGGTTGTAAAGTTTTGTAGCACTGTCTCCAAAAATGGTTGAAAAATGCACCTAAATGGTCGCAGTCTGGACTCTGCAATTGGGCCCCTGAAAATGATTAATGATTATCCCCAACTTACCCCCCCCCCCCCCCCCCTACATATTTATCCAGTACTTTTGGATATTGAATAAATATAGTTCATAGCACAACCATGGGCTTTATGGGCTTTATCTCTTCAAATGACCCCCTTGACCTTTCATTTTTTTATTTTTATCATGAGTCTCTTTTTTTACCGTTAAATTCTGGATGTTCGATCCCTTTAATTGAGGCCCAGATGTTCATCAGCATCTCCTGCTCTCTGGTGTCAATTGGTTCTTTTGACTCTTTGAAATCTCTAGTTTGTTTTTCAACGGTGAAGCCCCAGTGCTATGTGTCCTGGTGTGTCGACCTCTCAAGGAAACCAAAACCTCCATATCAGATTTTTCTGAGTTCCTGTTCCTTATCACGCCAAAATATGATATCAATACCTGGTGATTTTAACATTCACCCCCTCATACTCCAGCTCCTGCATAACTGCGCCTCCAATGATTCTTCTAACCTTGTCCAGTCCGTAAAAGTCAAAAAACACACTCTGGATTGATTATTTTCCAAAAAATGTTGGAAGACATCCGTGTCTCAGATCACAAAGCAATCCGGTCTTTGATCCCTCCCCTCCAAGTAACCTCAGACCTATTTCAAAACTTTCATTTCTGAGTAAACTATTAGTATTAGTAAGCCATTTTCCAGCAGCTGCTTTCGTTTTTTTGAAACAGAATAATTTATATGAAATATTTTCGATCCGGCATTTGCCCAAGTCTTAATTCCTGCCCTCTGTAATGCAGCTTGGGACAGACTTGTTTTTTCTGTTTTTAGCCCCGATCTTTAGCAAGAATTTTCTGGTACATTCCAAACCTGCCTCAATGTATTGCAGCCGTATAGTACCAAATTGCATAAAGTGATAATATTATTGTATCTTTATTCTAAATTATTATTATATTACTACTGACATCAAAGGAAATATAAATATCACTTACTGCAGGGAACAAATTACATTCCTAAATTTCTTAATTCATGGCTATGGGAAAGGAACTAATAACAACTAAGCTAACTAAACAGAAAATACGGCAACTTGGGAACTAGTACACAAACACATCACTGGATTGTTTACAAGACAATGGTGTAATTGTTTTTGTTTGTGAGTGTACCAATATATACAATATACAGATATTTCCAGCTAAACACTGTTGTGCCAAGGAATTACTTTAAATGTTGCAAGGCCAAGCTGATGGCATGGTTTTAAGTATGTTATTCAGTCATTCATCATGAACAAAATCTGAAAAGCAATATACTATGTCAATCACTGTGCTTGGTTGTGAAACAGCCTGTGTTGTATTGGGACTACAGTGGTGCGAGAACGTTTGTGAACCATGAAGAGTTTTCTGAATTTATGCATATAAACTAACAATGTGATCAGATCATCACCTCAGTCATAAAAATAGATGAAGAGAACCCAATTAAACAATTTATTTTATTTTTATTGAGCAAAATGACCCCATGTCTTTGTCGCGAAAAAGCATACGAACCTCGAGGATTATCAAATCACTGAAGATACATGTTTCAATTAATGGGATGACAATCAGGAGTAAGTTCGGGTGGCCCCTGCCCTATTACATTTATTTTTTACTTAAACGTGCAGTGTGTAGAATACAGTGGCATCTAGCGGTAAGGTTGTAAATCGCAATCAACTGAATACCCCTCCCCAAGGCAGTGCATCATGGCGGCCACCGTGGAAGAGACAGTGGCCGCAAAAATCGTGGAAGGCCCTCTCTAGAGCCAGAGTTTAGTTTGTCTGTTCTGGGCTGCTGTAGAAACATGGCACCGCAAGGTGGCGGCCTCCATGGAAGGGGACCCGCTCCGCAGGAACATTTTCATGGTTCTAACAACTTTCGAGAGGAACCGTCCCTTTTTTGTGTCTGCACTACTGGAACTAGGAATAAGCGTAGTTCCTAGAACGTTTTGAGGACCTTTTTTATTTCCCACTCCAGGGCAGAGACTCACTGCCACAGGAGGAACCATCAGTGACATAAGTCCACGGTCCCTCGCCAGTCCCTTAGACTGTGCATAGTCCATCCGGTCAAGTCGCATCGCTCTAGGTAGGGACCAGCCCACGTATGCTCAGCAGTAATAAATGAATAAATAAATAACTGTTGTAGATGTATTTATTTCATTTATTTTATTTTCCAACGTTAATTGAATGAATTAACGTGCGCCCGGTAGTCCCTGTGCGGTGTACCGATGCGAGCCCGTGCCTTACGAAAGTTGTAACTCGCCTTTAAATAACCTCTTGTAGATCAAATTTGAGTGAAGATCCAGCAACTCGGCTGCTTATTTCTCATTTCTAAGATGAAATGAGTGAAAATTACTGAGTAAAACATGGAACTCCTGCTCAGACCCTGTTGTCTTACAGTGCAGTGCGAATACAACCAGAAAAAAAGCCTTTGACGGTATCTAGTTCTCGGGGGACCTCCCCACTTCCTAGTTCCCCTCAAGGAGTCCCCAGAACTGTTCAGTGTGAAAAGGCCTTATGTAGATCAGACCTTATGTATGATTTTTATTTTAAACGCTCGACAGTAAACAGGATTCTTTTTTCGAAAGGTTTTGTTTTTTTTCTTGATAAAAATTTTGGAAGGTTTTTTCTTTTTGTTGTTGATGAGATTTCCTCACTTCTTCCTCTGCCCAGGTCCAGATTCTTTGCATCCTGAGCTGGTGAAGACTGCATTGGCGGCCCTGGCATCAGTCGGGGCAGGTTTCCAATACCCTCCTGTCAACTGGAGTGCTATTCTGTCACCTCTTATGAGGCTAAATTTCGGTAAGGGCACGCGCAAATCATACGCTCATGAATTATGAGTCATCATAATACAATGCTTTTGATATTCTCTTTTTACCTTAAATTCTCTGTCCAAAACTGACTGATTTAAAGGTTCAAAAGTTGGGTTTAGACATCTCTTTACAACATAAATAATTCACTCAAATTAACTTTATTTATAGAGCACCTTTCATACAAACATGCAGCCCAAAGTGGTGAAACACTTTGGGCTGCATGTTTGTATGAAAGGTGCTTTTCTAAAATGCTGTCTCATATTTATATCTTTCAACTGCTCCCTTGTAATTGCAGCCTCCTTTCTCTGTCTCTGTCTTTTCTCTGACACAGACTGTGCTTTTAGATGAGCATGATGGCAGACTGTTATGTACTGCAGGGAGCAATTGCCATGAAAGTCAGCGAACTAGAATAAACCTTGGACTAGCTTACGCAAGGTGGACAGCCCTCGGGAAGGCTTAGGAGTCTAGTGGCATTCTTGGTTTGATTGTATAATTATTTTTTTTGATGGTGCTCCTTCTAGTGGTCAAAAAGTACAGGTAGTGACTTTCCAGAGCTTCCCCGTTGTTTTGCAGAGGAGGAGATCCGGCATCAATGTGTCATGCTGGCAGCATCCCAAGCTCAGTCTTCCCAAAGCGCTTCCTTCTTTTTGGGCTTGTGGCTGTCTCCTCCCCTTGTCCACAGCCTCTGTGTGAGTAGTGCACTTCAGCAGCGTGTCAAACAGCATTCACATACGGGGCTGGAGAAAAAAGTATGGTTTCACTTGCGTATTGTGTTTTTTAGGGTTTGTTTGTTTTTTTTGGGGGGGGGGGGGTTGTAACCTTTTTTGGGGGGGTTCCCACAGTCATACAAGTTGTATTGTGTTTTTTATAACTTGGTGCATTACTAAATAGTGTAACTTATTACACTTACTTTTTAACTTTTTTTTTCCACTGAATAATATCTTACAAAATAGCAAAATAATCTTATATAAAACACAATGGGAATTTTGTGAATTGGAGTAATTACAGAATCAAATTCATACAATTTTTCAACATGTTTCCTTTCAAGTGAATGATATCAATGCACCTATGACAGTTCCATGAAGATATAACTCCTCAAAAGTAGTCCCGTGGCTCAGCTTGGCCTAGATATAAGAGCAGGTTGAGGTAAGCAGGCAAAAAAATTGCCAAGATCGGGGTGAATTCAGATGAATTGGCAGTAGACTGTGTGTCTTTTATGATACAACTCCGTATTCCCTGCTGTTTAAAATTTCTAGCCACTATCCAATAACTATCCAAGCTTTACTGTCCCGACCCTCCGCCCGCTCAGGATCACACACAAGGCCACCTGTACGAGACTCTGGGCACGTGGATGAAGCACGTCACAGAGGACAAGCTGCAGGTGTATGTGGGTAGCCTGGGCGAGCGGGCCTTTCGGGACGGGATTGGAGCAAACGGCGCAGCCCTCCGTCTGTCGGTGGTGCGAGGACTGGCCGGGGCTATGGCCCTCCCAAACCCGCCCAACCACTGCTGGTCCATCCTCCGCTCTACCGCCGAGGAGATCTTCACCCTCCTGCCTGGCTGCATACAAGTAAGGACACGAGAGAACCTTGTGAGCCCGATGCACAGAGTGAGAGGAACAATGGCTCTCAAAACTTTTGTTGTCCTCTATACAAGTGTGAACGATACTAAAGTTGACACACCTGGGTATTAAAATGGTAAAGTAAAGTAAAGATGGAAGTAAGGAGACCTGAGTGGCACAAGATAGTCCTGCAGAATGAATGAATGAATAATGAATATATCATTAATTCGAAGAATTATTCAAAATAATATTTAACAGTGGTATATGGTGGCGTGACAAGTACCATATACAGTTGTGGGAGAAAATATTGGCACAAACCATTTCTTAAAAAAAAAATTGTGAAATGAAAACATATTTTGGTATCCATTAGGGGTGTCACGATTACGATTCAAACTCGAAAATCGATCGAAATGAGTGTTCAATTTGAAAGCACTTGACTAGTTATTTTCTCCAAAGGCTGTGCTACTAAATATTAGATCTAGGGTGTCAATTCTGTCTATGGCATTTCTGTTCATTTCATGATTTAAAATAATACGTTTTTGTATTATTAAAAGTGAAATAAAGAATTGTGGATACTTTTTTCAATTTCACCCTATTTTTTACATTACATTACATTACATTTAGCAGACGCTTTTATCCAAAGCGACTTACAATTGTTCAAACACCGCAGACGCAGCCATCAGGAGCAATTAGGGGTTAAGTGTCTTGCTCAAGGACACTACAGCATGCTAGCAGGAGGAGCCTGGGATGGAACCAGCAACCTTTAGAGCACTAGACCACCAGCTCTACCTCCTGAGCTACCATCCCACCATTAGAGAGAATTGTGAGTTTGGTTTTTTTATGTGCAAGGGTGCCAATATTTTCGCCTACGGCTGTATACTGTGATGCAGTTCAAAACCATAAATGCCCATATCTGGATTTGATTTGAGGTGGATTTTGACTACTTGGGACGTGATTTAAAAGAAAACATTGCAGCAGCGCATGGATCCTTTCTATACGTGTTTAACAAACGTATCCCAATGTTGAATTTCAAATTTTATTATGTAAAAAAGAAAGTTGAGCATATTGTCTTTTCAGCGGTAAACGCAACTGGTTCTATATGTTGCATTGCCTGGAGTGTCTTCTTTTTCAGTATAACGAAGTGGAGCTGTACGTGGGAGTCGCCAAGTGTCTGTCTGAATTGTCCGATTCCGAAATTGACCGGATAGTTCGAGTGACAGAGGTGTGTGGTAAATTTGTTTGTTTCATTGGAACTGTTGAAACAAAACATTAGGTTTCCTAACAAAGTTTTGATACTGTACTCGATTTTAAAATGTTGTTAACTTGAGCTGATAAGAGCTTAATGATTGCCATGTAATCCATTTGTCTACATTAGGAACTGTACAATATCTGACATTTTTGATATGGATCTCAATAGTAAAATGAGTTTAATATCTATATCCTCTATGTATCAAGTTGTAGGTCCCACTGAGTAATATGAAATGAAGCACCTCTTGCAGTTCATATTTTTTGTAAGAAACAACACATTCCATGTCTTATTCTGTGTCTGCAGGCAAACATGGAGAAGACCTGCTTCGTCCTGGCCTACCTCACCTCCCAAGGCCGCGTGCCCCTGCTGGGCCTCAACGATGTCATCTCCGCTGTTCTCCGCGGCTGGCCGGGCCGCAGAGTCGGCTGGCTTCTCCTCCAGACCTTCTACCAGTGTCGCCTGGCGGGCAGCCCCAACACAGGTCCCAGCCTCCCATTTCTTGAATGGAAATTAGCTCTTGTGTTGCAAGATCAAAATTGCAAGGTTGACTCCTGGGTCATCTAAAAGATTTGTTCACTAAGAACAACTAATTTGTGAATCGTGCAGAAGAGAAAGAAGGTTGACATATCCAGAAGATTTAAAGGGAGGCTGTATGACCTTTGACTCAGTATTTATAATATAAAAACGTATTCTACTGTAGCAGCCATTCAGCGGCCGGTACTAAGTACAAATGAGCTGTTTGGCAACTATGTGTGAGTTCTGAAATGCTTGAACTTTTAAATTCGGAACGAAGCTGCAGTTTTGGAACAAAGGCATTGGTGCAGATGTCTGAGCAATTTTGGTGAAATTGAAATTCAAGGAAAAATAAGTTGATTATACTTAATTTGTTTTATAGTAGCAAATACAGCCAATTTTTTTAATGCTGTATTTTTTTTTACAAAGTTTTGTGCATTTTCTTTCATGTGCGTGTAGTCAGAAGAAATTAGCAGCCCCAGACACCACCCACTCACCCCACCCACACACACTCTCCCATGCTTTTGTCCCTGTGCTTAGGTGTTGCCAGTCGGATGGAGTGGCTCCTGGAGTTGATGGGACACCTCAGAAACGTTGCTTATGGTGCCACTGCTGTTGAATGCAGCGACACCAAACAGGTATGTTCCCAGGAACCAAATCAAATGGACAACACAACATGGGTTTACAGCCAAAGCCGCCAGAGCTTCCACATTTCATCATGCTGGTGAAAGAGTGAATGTCAGGTTTGGGCATGTGCACCCGTGATGGTGGTTATGTGCAGAGACATAATTAAGTATGGAACAGGGACGGTTTTCCTGGATATTGCTTCGTATTTTGGTTTGCAGAACAGTGGGGTTCCACTTGTAAACTACTTGGCGGGCGCCCTCTTTCTGCAGGCCACAGACTTCCTGCTCTGGGTGTTTGCCGGCGCTGTGGTTTCCTGGGGCGATCACTCCATGCCTCTCCTGCTTGGCATCAGGGCCCAGTGGCTCTCCCAGCAGCCCGGCTGCGAGCCCCCGCCCCACTGCCTCTACGGCAAAGAGGCCTTCACCGAGCTCTGCCTGCCGCTGTGTCTAAAGGCGCTGCCGCACAGTCTGACGCAGCTGCTGGCTAAAGAACCCTGGTGTAGCCAGTCGCAAAAGGTGGGTGCAGTTCCTGCCAAGGATATCATCGGTAAAGAAAACTGAAACAGCAAAAGATAGACAGATATATATACAGGTTCTCCTCACTTAACGACCGAGTTCCGTTCCTAGGACCCGGTCGTTAAGTGAATTGGTCGATAAGCGAGGACCCGTGTTATTTCACAGTAAGGGGGCGTGGCTGGTGTATATAGTATATACAATGTATATAGTATATATACAGTGTGTATAGTATATATTGTGTATATAGTGTATATAGTGTATACAGTGTATATAGTATATATACAGTGTGTATAGTATATATTGTGTATACAGTGTATATAGTGTATATAGTGTATACAGTGTATATAGTATATATACAGTGTATAAAGTGTATATAGTGTTATTTCATGCTAAGGGGGCGTGGCCATTGCGAACGCTAGTGTAGTGAATACTGACAAACTGCGGGAACGAGACTGAGAACGGTGATGACGATGAGATGTATTCAGTATATATACTGTTTATAGTATAGTGTGTATATATAGTGTATATATAGTGTATATAGTATGTATAGTGTATGTGTGTGTATATATAGTGTATACAGTATATAGTATATAAAGGGTTATGAGATGCTTGACGCTGAGAGTATGGGCAAGTCCAGGCTAACTTTGTTCCCTTCTGGAATGGACAAGCGCAACAAAGAAGTATACAATTATTAAAATTTTTCCGATTCCGTTTTGAGATGAAGTGACGTGCGGTTCAATTGCTTTTACTAAAACTTACAAATGAAAAATTGGGCCACTCAAATCTATTTGCTGTTCAAATTGACTTGAAGAAAATGTCCATTATCATTGCCACTTCTCCATTTCACTATCTATTTTTCCGATAATTACCATTGAAATCAGACGCACCTCTATGAACCACCAGAACTCCCAATACTGTTGAAACTTTGTTGCATTAAATAACAAATGTACTGTAGAAAGAAATTCCTTTCAATTTCATACTGCTACCATGTCTGGTTCCTTTTAAACAACACCCGGCCCAACTGGTAGGACTATTTGGGTGTGGTCACATGACGTTGGCAGGATGTAACGTGTGCTTTTCACCTCAGTTCATCGACTGGCTGCTCTGCATCATGGAGGGTCCAGAACAGGGTCTGTCCACAACATCCATCGTCACGGCCAAAGGTGAGAGGCAATCTGTGCAGATCCACTGTCGCATAGTCAAAATATTGTCTTCAAGCATCGTCAAAGAGCTTATATAATAGCTGTATCTACAGCCAACAACAGGGGTGCAGTGAAATCAATATACCAGTATCAATCATTGGCTTGTTTACTCGTAGAAAAATAGGTAATACCGAGCGGAGAGGGAGTGAGTATTGCTACTTGTCTGAAACAAGGTATGACATTTATTTATGGAGATGGTTCTACATTCATTTAGAATTATATTAAAGCATTGCTGAGAAATTGTTGCGAAAAAGTTGAAAGAAAAGTGACAGTCAATAAAAGGTTGTTTCCAAACACATTTTTATAGAAATGTATTCATCCTCCGGGTTGGAAAAGGTTGGTGTTGCAGCAGCTCAATGGGGAACACCAAGTGAATAGAGCCTATGCATACAAAATGAAAATAACTAATAAACCACTTAATAAATATGTGGTGTAGTTATTTTCAGTGAAACGCAAAATATATGGAAATGTATAATAACAATGATAATGACGGCAACAATAATAGTAGGATTGGTATAAAATGGTTTAAAATGGTATATGGTTGTCGCTTCATGGTTTAAACCAACATGTCCTCACATTGACGTTCTACCTGTTCTTCTGCCTCCATGGGTCCAGCTGTGTTACTGGCCCTGAAATCCTCCACAGAGTTCAGAAAGAAAGCAGTTTGGACGAGGGCTTACGGCTGGTAGGACGGGGGGACCAGCAGGTGGAGCTCCTCCAACCGTGATCCAAGCTTCACCCCCCTCTCTCCACGCCTGGAACCGCTCTCTGCCGCCGTTGTTTAAGTACATCAACAACATCTGTATGTTGCTGTACATTGGGATGAACTCCTGAGTAATTCTGTCATGCATGATGAATGTATTGCTACCGTGTTTACTTTTTTAGCGTTAAAGCTTTGAGACAGAAATAGGATTGCCATTAAATCTTGCTTTAAATAAGCAATTTATTCATATTGTGAAGAGGAATGTATTTTGTGGAAAAAGTCACATACATACATTTTTTTTTAAGTTTCCCCAGCAAAATCTGATTAAGAAAAATATATAAAAAAAAAAAAAAAGAATTTGCCGTTTTTAATTTGAATTTGGGGTTGTATCGGTAAGACTTTCCATACTTCAAACCTGATGAAGGTTTGGTCTGCTTCAGGTTGGAAGTATGGAAAGTCTTGCCTGGCTGGGAAATTAACTAAAACAAACTGCTTTTATTAGACTTCCTTTAAGTCCAAATGAAATTGAAATGCATTTTTGTAAAAAGAAAAAAGTAACACAAAAAAATATTCACCCGTCAGCCACAACATTAAAACCACCTGCCTAATATTGTGTTGCTCCCCCCCGTCCCAGCAAAACAGCTCTGTGTCCTGTGGTATCTGGCACCAAGATGTTAGCAGCAGATCCTTTAAGTCCTGGAAGTTGCAAGGTGGGGTCTCCATACATCAGGCTTGTTGTTCCAGTGCATCCCACAGATGCTCCATCAAATTGGGATCTGGCAATTGAGATATTACATTAATGAGCCCATGGGCGCCATGACCCTGTCGCTTATTCACTGGTTGCCCTTCCTTGGAGCACTTTTGGCAGGTACTAACCACTGCATACCGGGAACACCCCACAAGATCTGTCCTTTTGGAAATGCTCTGACCCAGTCGTCTAAGCATCATAATTAAGCCCTTGTCATAGTCGCTCAGATCCTTACGCTTGCCCATTTTTCCTGCTTCCAACACATCAACTCCAAGAACTGACTGTTCACTTGCTGCCTAATATATCCCACCCCTTGAGAGGTGCCATTGGAACAACATGATCAATGTTATTCACTTAATCGGTCAGTGGTTTAAATGTTGTGGTTCATCTGTGTATGTGTGTGTGTGTGTGTGTGTGTGTGTGTGTGTATAGATAGATAGATACATCTGCTCTGAATATGGTCTGAGCTGTGTAGTCATTTTGGTCAAAATCTAGATAACGGAAAGGAAGAATTTACCTAAATGTACCTAATTTACCTAAATTTATCTTTCTTCAATCATACTGTAGTGCTAGCTATGTTGGTATTTATCCTGATTTGTTGGTACAAATACTTTCGGTACTCATGACTTTATTGGTAAAATATGCCCAGAGGCAGGCATAGACACTAGTAAATGATTACACTTTAAAGCTAGGTTAAAAACTAAGAACAAAATAAGCTTGATTGATTATATATTGATTATAAGACCAAATCATTCAGTAACTGAATAATAATTAAATGGACCATAATAATCAATAAGATGCAGCACTATTATAGGATGTTTGGATATATGTTTTGATGGAATATTAAGAGAAAAACTATTTTATTTTGAGTTACTATCATTAATAATAGTTATAATGATTTTTTTTTTCTTTTTTGTACTAATTAACATTTTTTTCAGTTTATCATTGAGGGCCTAATGCTCCTCCCTGTGAATCTGACAGGGGCAATTCTCTACCGTAACAGAAACCCTGGATCAAGTCAAGTTTTTTTTTGCCACGTACCATTTCAACAAGTGCTTGAAACTTGAACATCGGCTGCTTTTATAAGCCGCAGCGTGGTAGTGCCATGGAAAACAGTTCAAACATTACTTAAAAAATGAACAAAACACCATGGAGGTGGCCTTTGAGCACTTAAAGGCAGCGGCAAGATTCCAAAGCAGCATTCCTTCCTTCCACTGCCCTAACCTTTGGTTCACACCCTTTTCCGACCCGTCCCAACGTGTTGAAGTCACTTTTTGTGCTTCTTGATCCATTTCTCCAGCTGGTGTTTCCTCTCTTTCAACAGCTGCCACACTGTGACCGACGCACCTGTAAACACAAGAGGTGACTGTGGGGGATGACAGGGATCCTAGATCAACATACTCTATACAATATCTGCCTCTACACAATATCTGTAAACTAGCCATTTGAAAAGTAATTCAAAAAGGTTACTGATTGTGATTCAATGAAAGGACGAAGAAAATGGTATTACCAACTGCAAGGATAGGTAGGTAAACCTTGAGGATGATGGGAAGGTTGGTGGAAACAGGGAGACTGTGTTGGAGCGAGGCCGTGTTT
Source organism: Zeus faber (assembly GCF_960531495.2). Lineage (NCBI taxonomy): Eukaryota > Metazoa > Chordata > Actinopteri > Zeiformes > Zeidae > Zeus > Zeus faber. Next base: position 4,203,039 of record NC_137209.1, read on the forward strand.
ACCATTTCAAAATGAGGCAAAGCCTGGTACACAATAATGCCTAGAAGAAAAATTGGCAAAATGAATACCGTTGTGCCACGGCCAGTGTCATTTATATACATTTTGAGTACAGACAAGTCATCGTCGATGGTTCTGAAAAGCAATACGAGAGTTTCTTCTGTTTATTAGTGGGCCGGCTGTCTCTGTTGCACACAGAACGGATGTTGGAATGGTCTCTCACACACTTCCTGGCGTTTTATCACTATTGCTGTGCCAACACATTTCCGTTAAACCTCACCCTAGGTTACAAAAAAAAAAAAAGTTCTTCCTGTTCTATGTAGTCTATTTCAAGCAACTTTTCATGGTATATTTCGTAATGATGGGGCTGTAACAGGTTCATCTTGTCTTTACTATGGTTTATGATGTGTGCTCTGTGTCGGCGTGTTGACCCTGCAGCCTTCAATTGTCACTGGTTATACTGTCACTTCAGTCCGTTTTCAAATCAAATCTCTAATAATCGCAGCTTGTGTTGCCATTTCCGGAAAACCAGAAATATAGCAGATATCTCCTGAAGGAGGCTGTAGGTCAATATGGAGAAACAGTTGCGGTGTCTGACTACTTTTCTTAAATGTAGCGAGATCGATTCCAGACAGTAAAAAAAACCTTGAATCAAGCAAAATCCCAATTGGGTGGGGAATTTTTTTTCTTCGGATTTATATATATATATATATATATATATATATATATATATATACACACACACAGTGGGGCAAAAAAGTATTTAGTCAGCCACCAATTGTGCAAGTTCTCCCACATAAAAAGATGAGAGGCCTGTTATTTTCATCATATGTAAACCTCAACTATGAGAGACAAAATGAGAAAAAAATAATCCAGAAAATCACATTGTCTGATTTTTAAAGAATTTATTTGCAAATTATGGTGGAAAATAAGTATTTGGTCAATAACAAAAGTTCATCTCAATACTTTGTTATAAATCCTTTGTTTGCAATGACAGAGGTCAAACGTTTTCTGTAAGTCTTCACAAGGTTTTCACACACTGTTGCTGGTATTTTGGCCCATTCCTCCATGCACATCTCTAGAGCAGTGAGGTTTTGGGGCTGTCGCTGGGCAACACGGACTTTCAACTCCCTCCAAAGATTTTCTATGGGGTTGAGATCTGAAGACCGGCTAGGCCACTCCAGGACCTTGAAATGCTTCTTACGAAGCCACTCCTTCGTTGCCCGGGCGGTGTGTTTGGGATCATTGTCATGCTGAAAGACCCAGCCACGTTTCATCTTCAATGCCCTTGCTGATGGAAGGAGGTTTTCACTCAAAATATCACGATACATGGCCCCATTCATTCTTTCCTTTACACGGATCAGTCGTCCTGGTCCCTTTGCAGAAAAACAGCCCCAAAGCATGATGTTTCCACCCCCATGCTTCACAGTAGGTATGGTGTTCTTTGGATGCAACTCAGCTTTCTTTCTCCTCCAAACACGACAAGTTGAGTTTTTACCAAAAAGTTCTATTTTGGTTTCATCTGACCATATGACATTCTCCCAATCCTCTTCTGGATCACCCAAATGCTCTCTAGCAAACTTCAGACGGGCCTGGACATGTACTGGCTTAAGCAGGGGGACACGTCTGGCACTGCAGGATTTGAGTCCCTGGCGGCGTAGTGTGTTACTGATGGTAGCCTTTGTTACTTTGGTCCCAGCTCTCTGCAGGTCATTCACTAGGTCGCCCCGTGTGGTTCTGGGATGTTTGCTCACCCTTCTTGTGATCATTTTGACCCCACGGGGTGAGATCTTGCGTGGAGCCCCAGATCGAGGGAGATTAACAGTGGTCTTGTATGTCTTCCATTTTCTAATAATTGCTCCCACAGTTGATTTCTTCACAACAAGCTGCTTACCTATTGCAGATTCAGTCTTCCCAGCCTGGTGCAGGTCTACAATTTTGTTTCTGGTGTCCTTTGACAGCTCTTTGGTCTTGGCCATAGTGGAGTTTGGAGTGTGACTGTTTGAGGTTGTGGACAGGTGTCTTTTATACTGATAACGAGTTCAAACAGGTGCCATTAATACAGGTAACGAGTGGAGGACAGAGGAGCCTCTTAAAGAAAAAGTTACAGGTCTGTGAAAGCCAGAAATCTTGCTTGTTTGTAGGTGACCAAATACTTATTTTACCGAGGAATTTACCAATTAATTCATTAAAAATCCTACAATGTGATTTCCTGGATTCTTTCCCCCCATTCTATCTCTCATAGTCGAAGTGTACCTATGATGAAAATTACAGGCCTCTCTCATCTTTTTAAGTGGGAGAACTTGTACAATTGGTGGCTGACTAAATACTTTTTTGCCCCACTGTATATATATATGTATATGTATATGTATATGTATATGTATATGTATACACACACACACACCAATCAGCCACAACATTAAACCAAGACACTAGCAGCAGATCCTTTAAGTCCTGGAAGTTGCAAGGCAGGGACCCCCTTGTTGTTCCAGCACATCCCACAGATGCTCGATCAGATCGGACCCTAACCCCAGCAATCCACATGATGTAGAAGAATGTGATTCATCAGAGCAGGCCACCTTCTTCCACTGCTCCATCGTCCAGTTCTGATGCTCATGTGCCCATTGTGGGAAATATCTATATACACTGATCATCCACAGCATCAAAACCACTGACAGGTGAAGTGAATAACATTGATCATGTTGTTCCAATGGCACCTATCAAGGGATGGGACATATTAGGCAGCAAGTGAACAGTCAGTTCTTGAAGTTGATGTGTTGGAAGCAGGAAAAATGGGCAAGCGTAAGGATCTGAGCCACTTTGACAAGGGCCAAATTATGATGGCTAGACAATTGGGTCAGAGCATCTCCAAAAGGACAGGTCTTGTGGGGTGTTCCCGGTATGCAGTGGTTAGTACCTACCTAAAGTGCTCCAAGGAAGGACAACCGGTGAACCGTCGACAGGGTCACATGCGCCCATGGGCTCATTGTTGCGCGTGGGGAGCGAAGGCTAGCCCATCTGGTCCGATCCCACAGAAGAGCTACTGTGACACAAATTGCTGAAAAAGTTAATGCTGGTTATGATAGAAAGGTGTCAGAACACACAGCTTGCTGCGTATGAGGCTACAGAGCCGCAGGCGGGTCAGAGTGCCCATGATCCCTGTCCACCACGGGAAGCGGCTACAGTACAATAGCCACATGAGCGTCAGAACTGGGCCATGGAGTAATGAAATAAGAATCACGTTTTCTCTTACATGTGGATGGCCACGGTTTGGGTCTGATCGAGCGTCTGTGGGATATGCTGGAACAAAAAGACCGATCCATGGGGGCCCCACCTCACAACTTACAGTATCTGCTGCTAACATCTTGGTGCCAGATACCAGAGGACACCTTCAGAGGACTTGTGGAGTCCATGCCTTGACAGGTCAGAGCTGTTTTGGTGGCATGGGGGGAACTTACACAATATCAGTGGTTATTAGTGGTGGTTTTAATGTTGTGGCTCATCAGTCTATATACTGTATATACACACTGACTATTAGAAACACCTATACATCAACTTATTCATGCAATTATCTAATCAGCCAATCGTGTGGCAGCAGTGCAATGCATAAAATCATGCTGATACGGGTCAGCAGCTTCAGTTAATGTTCACATCAACCATCAGAATTAGGGAAAAAATGTGATCTCAATGTTTGACCATGGCATAATTGTTGACGCCAGACGGGCTGCTTTGAGTATTTCTGTAACTGCTGAACTCCTGGGATTTTCACATACAACAGTTACTAGAGTTTACTCAGAATGGTACAAAAAACATCCACTGAGTGACAGTTCTGCAGATGGAAACACCTAGTTGATGAGAGAGGTCAACAGAGAATGGCCAGACTGGTTCAAGCTGACAGAAAGGCGACAGTACTTTGTACAATTGTGGTGAGCAGAAAAACATCTCTGAGTGCACAACACGCTGAACGTTGAGGCGGATGGGCTACAACAGCAGAAGACCATGTCGCGTTCCACTTCTGTCAGTCAAGAACAGAAAGCTGAGGATGAGGTGGGCACAGGCTCACCAAAACTGGACGGACTGGAACAATGTAGCCTGGTCTGATGAATATCGATTTCTGCTGAGGCACACACATAGTAGGTCCAGAATTTGGCACCAACAGCATAAATCCATGGACCCAACCTGCCTTGTGTAAACAGTCCAGGCTGGTGGCAATGGTGTAATGAGGGGAATTTTTTCTTGGCACACTTTGGGCCCGTTAATACCAGTCAATCAATGCTTCTATGCCATAGCCTATTTGAGTATTGATGCTGACCATGTGCAATTGTCCATCCTTTCATGGCCACAATTTACCCATCTTCCAATGTCTACTTTCAGCATGATAATGCACTTTGGCGGACCAAGGAGCGCGGTTAAGCCACCGCTGCAGACAGCAGCATGGCTTCCTTCCCCGCGACTGCACAGCCGACCCGAGTCAGCAGAATCAATGCCCGCGAGGCGCTAATCGGTCCGATCCCGGGCAGGGAGCTTTCTTAATCTTGGTCTGTCTTGCAGAGGAGATCAGCGCACAGGCTCGTCAGCTGACCAGGAGCCAGACCAGAACGCCATTCCTCTTGCACCGACCTCATTATTCTTTATTATTTATCCTTTCGGCAAGCGAGCCTTTTTATTCCGTTTGTTTAATAAAAACTCACACCATGTCTGCAACCCACGACACGAAAGACTCCGTCTCCCTCCCCAAACCCATACCTGTGGGAAGAGACTCCCACAAGTGGCTCCTGAACAGGGACCTAGAAAGGGCAGGGTGTCGAGTGAAAGGCACCCTGGAGCCGATCTGCTGACTGCGGAAGCTCCTCGTGGACTTGACTTGTGGGAGTCTCTGCACACAGGTACGGGTTTGGGGAGGGAGTCTTTCATGCCGTGGGTTGCAGACATGGCAAGGTTTTTAATAAACAAACTGAATAAAAAAGCCTGCTGGCCAAAAGGATAAATTATACAGAATTATGAGTTCTGGCGCAGGAGGAATGGCATTCCGCTCTGGCTCCTGGTCAGCTGACAATGTCCTCTCCAAGACAGACAAACATTAAGAGAGCTCCCTGCCCCGGATCGGACCAATCGGCACCGTGCGGGCATTGATTCAGCTGACTCGGGTAAGCTGTGCGGTCGCCGGGAAGGAAGCCATGCTGCAGCTGCAGGTTAACCGCGCCCCTTGGTCCACCACATTCACCACGCCCTCTCAAAAAAGTAATCTCAAACTGGTTTCATAAACATGACAATGAGTTCAATATTCTGAAGTGGCCTTCCTAGTCACCGGATCTGAATTCGATAGAACACCTTTGGAGTGTGATAGAATGGGAGATTCACATCATGAATGTGCATCTGATAAATCTGCACAAATTGCGAGATGCAATCATGTCAACATGGACCAGAACCTCAAAGGAATGTTTCCAAAATCTTGTGGAATCCATGCCAAGAACAATTGAGGCTGTTATGAGAGGAAAGGGAGGCCCTACCCAGTATTAGTATATATTTTTATTATTTTTTTATTTTTAAATTTATTTATTATTTTTATTATTAAAAAAAAGTTATTTAACTTTGACAAATTACTTGAATCGGCCATTTTTCCTGGGTAAGAGACCTAAGACACTATTATTTTCTCACAGCACACTGAATTCCAGAAACCCAGATCGATAATTTCAAAGCAGTTTTCAATGTGCAGCCTGAAGCCTGGCCCACTTCACCATTTTTCAGATCTTGACAGATGTTGAAAATGTGAGCGAGCCCACACAACATATCATGATCAATTTTGTTCCTGTTGGGTGTGGAGAGCAACAGTTTTCCCAAACAGCACACCACACACTTTGTTTCACCAACAACCAGAGTCCTTATCTCACATAGCCACAAAAGATTTGACGCGGAGGTGTGGCTTCGTGGGATAACCAGAGTCCCGACTCTCAAAAACACAAATCTTGCTCAATCAAAAGGAAGTTAGAGTAAACAAACATAGCGGGCCACGGGCTAGAACTAGCGATGCTATTTTTTGCACTATATTTTACAGAAAATCTAAAAGAAAAAAACAGTGGATGAAGTCATGGAGACGGCGTGAACATTGACTCCACATGTTACTTTATGCTTCGCAGCGTTCGCATTTGCCACCATGGCTGCTGTTGTGCTTCACTTCTTCCGTTGGCTTGGCTCGGCTCCAAATCAGCTACTGGTCTTTCCCACATGACAATCCACAGACCGAGTCCTCAGGGTTCCCCCTACACTACAGGATACCAGATTGTAAATTTTGAATTTGTTTAATACTTGCGATTTGCGCTCGGTTCCGCCAGGACGGACTTCCGAGCAGATCAGGGAAGTAAGAAACACTTGTAACATACCTCACACCACAGGATAATCTGGCACAATAATCTTTAGAACCATCAAAAGGTCGGGATTTTGCTCACGATTGTCGGAAGCGGGGGAATCTGGCCCAAATTCTGCTTTGTTATCTGGTAGTGTGTGCCCCACTTCGGACCAGAAAGAAGCAGCCGTCTTATGGACTCAAAAGTTCTACGTGGCTTTCAACGTTGAAACTACATTTCCTTCACCTTCTGTGGCAACCGACAGGATGTATATGGGGATCCACAGCGTGTAGCGGCTCCAGAGCATGTTGAATGACAGCATGCCCATAATGCACAGCAGTTCATGTGGGTATCTGTCAAAGAAAAAGAGCAGAAAGAGCCTCAATCTTTGGTAACGGCCGATAAATGCAGAAAAGTGATTAATCGGTCATTACATGCTATTACTTGCATGCTTCTCTGTGCTTTCCTTTGCCTGATCAATTCAATCTTAGATATTGGCTGCTCCATTCCATGTGCAATCTGTTTTTGTTGACTCAAAACAAAACAGGCAACTATGCAAAATAAGTGGTCAACCAAGCGTACCTCAGCAGATCTAGAATATTCCACAGGAAGAACTGCACACATACAACTGTGCTGCTCTGGATTTTTTCCATCGTGATTATGACCGTGAACAGCAGGAGATTCCTCTCAATAACCTTAATGGAAGAGGAATTGATTCAAACAGTGAGGAGGTTAGCCACGCCTTAGCGTGCACACACACACACACACACACACACACACGCATAACTTAAACCCTCTGAAAACAACAGAGCTCAGAATTATGGGAGACACAAACTTGGACAAAGCGAGGTATGAGCCTGCCCTTCTCAAGCCCGTCTGCGATATGGAACAACTCCAGGATGGAGAGCAGTTGGCAAAGTGTCATCACCACTCCGATGGAATAGAATGTGTCCGCTAAAGCATCTGACATTTGGAAAGGGGAAGAAAACAAATCATGTGTGTGCAATGAGTTTAGTCAGTTTAAAAGAGACTAGCGTGTGTGTGTGTGTGTGTGTGTGTGTGTGTGTGTGTGTGTGTGTGTGTGTGTGTGTGTGTGTGTGTGTGTGTGTGTGTGTGTGTGTGTGTGTATATGAATATATATGTGTATATATATATATTAAATAAATAAATACAACTATTTTAGTTTAACTCGTCAAAATGTATTAGGAACTAGTACTTATTTATTAGATACAAGTTACTATTCCAATTGTTACTAGTAACTATTGCAAGGTTACTATTAACAATTTGAACAATTGTGTTTTCGACGTCAAATATTTGCCTCCAACAATATCTATTCCCATTGTTACTAGTATCTATTTCAATGTTACTAGTTTCATTCATTAGTGCCTAGTGCCTTTTCCTGTTACTAGTAAAAAAAACAACAACAAAAAAAAGTTTTTCCAGTATGTATTTAATACCTGTCATTTGAAATTACTAGTCAAAACAGCTTGTTGATAGTTTAATTTAAAATGTTACTTGTAAAAATAAAAATAGGAAAAAAACAGAAAAAGGCACTTGTCACTACTTATTAAGTACTAGTACTCAATTAATAGTGAAAATTTAAATAAATACTTGTCACAATGGGAATAGATACAAATAGGAGGCAAATATTTAATATCTCAAACAGGGAGTATTCAATGACAAAATTGTCCAAATAGTTACTCGAAACATCACAATAGTTACTGGTAACAATTGAAATAGTTACTAGAAACATCACAATAGCTACTAGAAACATCACAATAGTTACTGGTAACAACTGGAATAGTTACTAGAAACATCACAATAGTTACTAGAAACATCACAATAGCTACTAGAAACATCACAATAGTTACTGGTAACAATTGGAATAGTTACTAGAAACATCACAATAGCTACTAGAAACATCACAATAGTTACTGGTAACAATTGGAATAGTTACTAGAAACATCACAATAGCTACTAGAAACATCACAATAGTTACTGGTAACAATTGGAATAGTTACTAGAAACATCACAATAGTTACTAGAAACATCACAATAGCTACTAGAAACATCACAATAGTTACTGGTAACAATTGGAATAGTTACTGGAAACATCACAATAGCTACTAGAAACATCACAATAGTTACTGGTAACAATTGGAATAGTTAATAGAAACATCACAATAGCTACTAGAAACATCACAATAGTTACTGGTAACAATTGGAATAGTTACTAGAAACATCACAATAGTTACTAGAAACATCACAATAGCTACTAGAAACATCACAATAGTTACTGGTAACAATTGGAATAGTTACTGGAAACATCACAATAGTTACTGGTAGCAATTGAAATAGTTACTAGAAACATCACAATAGTTACTAGAAACATCACAATAGTTACTGGTAACAATTGGAATAGTTAATAGAAACATCACAATAGCTACTAGAAACATCACAATAGTTACTGGTAACAATTGGAATAGTTACTAGAAACATCACAATAGTTACTAGAAACATCACAATAGCTACTAGAAACATCACAATAGTTACTGGTAACAATTGGAATAGTTACTGGAAACATCACAATAGTTACTGGTAGCAATTGAAATAGTTACTAGAAACATCACAATAGTTACTAGAAACATCACAATAGCTACTAGAAACATCACAATAGTTACTGGTAACAATTGGAATAGTTACTAGAAACATCACAATAGTTACTGGTAGCAATTGAAATAGTTACTAGAAACATCACAATAGTTACTAGAAACATCACAATAGCTACTAGAAACATCACAATAGTTACTGGTAACAATTGGAATAGTTACTAGAAACATCACAATAGTTACTAGAAACATCACAATAGCTACACGAAACATCACAATAGTTACTGGTAACAATTGGAATAGTTACTAGAAACATCACAATAGTTACTGGTAACAATTGAAATAGTGACTAGAAACATTACAATAGTTACCAGAAACATCACAATAGCTACTAGAAACATCACAATAGTTACTGGTAACAATTGGAATAGTTACTAGAAACATCACAATAGCTATTAGAAACATCACAATAGTTACTAGAAACATCACAATAGCTACTAGAAACATCACAATAGTTACTGGTAACACTTGGAATAGTTACTAGAAACATCACAATAGCTACTAGAAACATCACAATAGTTACTGGTAACAATTGGAATAGTTACTAGAAACATCACAATAGTTACTGGTAACAATTGAAATAGTTACTAGAAACATCACAATAGTTACTGGTAACAATTGGAATAGTTACTAGGAACATCACAATAGTTACTAGAAACATCACAATAGTTACTGGTAACAATTGAAATAGTTACTACAAACATCACAATAGTTACTGGTAACAATTGGAATAGTTATTAGAAACATCAAAATAGTTACTAGAAACATCACAATAGTTACTGGTAACAATTGGAATAGTTATTAGAAACATCAAAATAGTTACTAGAAACATCACAATAGTTACTGGTAACAATTGGAATAGTAATTAGAAACATCACAATAGTTACTAGAAACATCACAATAGTTACTGGTAACAATTGGAATAGTTATTAGAAACATCACAATAGTTACTATAAACATCACCATAGTTACTAAAAACATCACAATAGTTACTGGTAACAATTGGAATAGTTATTAGAAACATCACAATAGTTACTATAAACATCACCATAGTTACTAAAAACATCACAATAGTTACTAGAAACATCACCATAGTTACTAGAAACATCACAATAGTTACTAGAAACATCACCATAGTTACTAAAAACATCACAATAGTTACTAGAAACATCACCATAGTTACTAGAAACATCACAATAGTTACTAGAAACATCACAATAGTTACTAGAAACATCACCATAGTTACTAGAAACATCACGATAGTTACCAGAAATATCACCATAGTTACTAGAAACATCACAATAGTTACTAGAAACATAAAAATAGTTACTGGTAACAATTGGAATAGTTACTAGAAACATCACAATAGTTACTGGTAACAATTGGAATAGTTACTAGAAACATCACGATAGTTACTAGAAACATCACGATAGTTACCAGAAATATCACCATAGTTACTAGAAACATCACAATAGTTACTAGAAACATAAAAATAGTTACTGGTAACAATTGGAATAGTTACTAGAAACATCACAATAGTTACTAGAAACATCACCATAGTTACTAGAAACATCACGATAGTTACCAGAAATATCACCATAGTTACTAGAAACATCACAATAGTTACTAGAAACATAAAAATAGTTACTGGTAACAATTGGAATAGTTACTAGAAACATCACAATAGTTACTGGTAACAATTGGAATAGTTACTAGAAACATCACGATAGTTACTAGAAACATCACGATAGTTACCAGAAATATCACCATAGTTACTAGAAACATCACAATAGTTACTAGAAACATAAAAATAGTTACTGGTAACAATTGGAATAGTTACTAGAAACATCACAATAGTTACTGGTAACAATTGGAATAGTTACTAGAAACATCACGATAGTTACTAGAAACATCACGATAGTTACCAGAAATATCACCATAGTTACTAGAAACATCACAATAGTTACTAGAAACATAAAAATAGTTACTGGTAACAATTGGAATAGTTACTAGAAACATCACAATAGTTACTAGAAACATCACCATAGTTACTAGAAACATCACGATAGTTACCAGAAATATCACCATAGTTACTAGAAACATCACAATAGTTACTAGAAACATAAAAATAGTTACTGGTAACAATTGGAATAGTTACTAGAAACATCACAATAGTTACTGGTAACAATTGGAATAGTTACTAGAAACATCACGATAGTTACTAGAAACATCACGATAGTTACCAGAAATATCACCATAGTTACTAGAAACATCACAATAGTTACTAGAAACATAAAAATAGTTACTGGTAACAATTGGAATAGTTACTAGAAACATCACAATAGTTACTGGTAACAATTGGAATAGTT